>NC_136073.1:849864088-850294858 GCF_964261635.1 Lissotriton helveticus
TGTGGGGATGCTGGCGACTAAGGCGGACACAGTTTGCACATTGTGTGGTCAGTTTGCGCATTCGCGATTTTTGGTCACAAATGTTTTCCTGATGAAACGTTTGCACATGAACAAGGTCGGAAGAAGGTAAATGCACAAATCGAGTGCAGTAAAATCCTGTATGTTATTCCTCATTCCAAACTGGAGAACTCAGGACGGCGCTGTAAAATGACTGCAATCTATGGTAACAGATTTATTATGGGGTAATTTTACTGCACGGTAATTCCTCCAAGCTTCTAGGAGGGCTTTGAACCTGTGACCTTCAGGTTACACACAGATCCCTGAACCACATGGGAGTGGAGGGCTGATGGAGGAAACTCATAGATTCACAGTTAATCCGATTGGATGGCAAGTTGTCCCTTCCCCGGAAAAGGGCGATATTTGATACTGCCCAATTAGAAGTAAAACAGGCATTGGCCATGCAATAGATCCTTCCTTGACAAGATTGATATTCTTTTGAACCTGTTTTTGCAGAAGTAAAAAATCGTAGAAGTGAAAAATAAATAAATAGTAATAATTTCTAAATGTGACATCAACGTGTTTGCCAAAAAAGTGAGTGCAAATTGACCCATTGCGAAGTTACATTAAAAATTATTATACGAAGGGAAGCAGGGATTGGTCTACCATCCTGGCAGCAATGTAGATTACTTTGTAGGCAGGTGTGGTGCTGTGCAAATGCAAACTGCTGGGAATCTCTGATTCCCCGAAGTGGCTGACCCACTGCCCCCTGGTGTAGGCTGTGGTAAGCAGAGCAAAATGTGATTGACACTTGAACAAACCAATGGATAACTCATTGAGAGCCCTTCTATATATATGTAGCTGAAGGTTTTTTTATTAGGATTTTATTTGAAAACATGAGGCTTGTTGAGATTGCTAAAGCTGTTGTCTAACAAGACCTAAAAAAGAACTTCACCCCTAAGCATATTGCCAAATGTGTCCTAGACTTTCTCACTTTGGAAAGTCAACAAGAGATTGGCGACCAGCTTATAAAACAGATCCAGTAAACATTTAACATAGAAAATAGCTGATCTTTATAATAACTTTTTATATAGCTCTTGGTGCCACTTTTCTGCAGCTTCGAAGTGCTATAATTAACAGGGATTATGAGTGATCCTCCCATTTAGTGGTACCCAGTTTACCAACCTCAGAAGAATGGACGGCTGAGTTGAATTTTGCTGGCGATCAGCCTCCTGTCTGTGACCAAGTTGCCCCTCGGCAGGGCAGCAGAACTGAAGAATGGTTGTGGACTGTGTCTGACCTTGAGAAAGGTACCCCTGGCACTGCCAGCCTCAGAGTGTGCCCAGACTCCTGAGACTCAGGTTGGCGCCGTGACGGTTTCCTGGTACCACTGCCAGGGGGTGCCTGGAACCGGTACCAGAGCATCTCATGAGCCAAGACGTGGGAAGCCTCCAAGATGCCAAGCCGCCTGAAAAAGAACCTGATTAGCTGCCTCGAGCCAGGCGAACGCCAACTCAAAGGGGCGTCACAGGGTTCCGAGCCAATCAAAGGTATGAATGGACATTTGAGAAACACGCCCCTTGACTCACTCTCATGTGACACATCTGCAGTCCAAATTTAAACAATAACCCCATCTCCTCCTACAAGCATCAGGCACCTACTAGCATCAGACATCTAGGAGCACCAGACATCTACAAGCAACAGACATCTACAAGCATCAGACATCGTGAAGTATTACTGTATAAGCCATCTACGAAAATCAGACATCTACAAGCACCAGACATCCATAAGTGTGAGAAGTTGGCCTGGCATATGCTGTTCACTATTCGACTGGGCACCTTGCACCAGTCCAAACGACCCTTATTGAAGGTAGGTTAAATACAACTTTATAGAAAGCGATCCTAGTGATAGCTGTGGAGAGCAGCCTTCAGGCTAAGTCTTGGAGGAATGTAAAGCAGCTTTTTTTACAAGTCTATAATCTTGTGAATGACCAATGACCAAATGAAAGGAGAACCACACTAGGTTTATATATAAAATATATGTATTTATTCTAAATACATCCCTCTAGTCCCTTTATGAGGCTAGAGGCAAAAGTACATTCAGTAAACTTAGTAACACACAGTCAATTAGCACAATATACGTTGAGCCCTAGAGCGTACCAAACCATATATCAAGAAAGTGGTATAAGAACCACATCTTGCATAGAGACAGGGCCTAGAGCCTGTAGAACCGGCGGGGCCACCAGGAATCACCCAAGGTAGTGAAACAGGGGACACACGGGGGACGCGTGCAGTGTCTAAACACAGCCGCGAATCACCTTTGACTTCTATGGAGAAAGTTGCGATTGGAATTTTGAAGATTAAGGACACTTAGAAGAGGATTTGGAGCGAACCCCTTTAGAACTAGGCAGTTCTAGAGTCAATACCCACGGGAGCACCAGAGTACTCGAGTTACCTCACCCAGGGAAGCCGGGTGCATAGGTGTTTTTAGGTGTTGGGGTTTGTCGCCGTTTTCAATGGCAATCTGCTGCAAAGTGCTGCTGGCATCTAAGTGGAAAGTGTCCGGTGTGATCCAAGCCTGGATCGAAGATGAGAAGAACCTGAAAGCAGAGGGGACAGAGTCTGGGTCACTTGCCAGTGACCAGGGGCGCGATAGTCGAATGCCCACCGATGTCGGGTGATTTCAGGTGAAGAAGGTGAAGCTTGACTCTTCAGCCACGAGGACCAGGAGGCGTCGACGACAACCAGGTTCTGGATTCTAGCTGTCCCACAAAGGATGTTGAGTGCTGCGGTGTCGGTTTCCAGATTGGAGCCAACAAGCCTTGGCAACAGCAACCCACGCAGAAAGCAGAGCTAGGCTTCGGTGCAGACCAACAAGGTCTGAGGGACTCACCACTTGGTAGGGAGTCAGGGCATGTCTGGAGCAACCAGGGAAGCCCAAGGAAAAGTAGAGTTACCTTCGAGGGGACCCACCAGTCGATAGACCAGGGATCGCAAAGGAGCCTCAAGTGAAAATGCGAGAAGCGGACTCACGGAACACTTGTAGAGTGTAGGCCCACAATCTTCAGTGCAGATGGTGCTCGGGGCTTGGGCTACAAGTAACCCAAAGCACAACTGCAGGAAAGCTTGACAAGTCAATGCACTAGCAAATGTGCACGGCGTCCAGGAGTTCTGGGTCCACATCACTCATGAGGGCTGTGGGTCTCAGCTTTGCTGGGGACTCGGGTCGGCCTTCGAGAAGACTGGAAATCCTCTTCCTGGGCTGCAAATACTTCGGAGTCCGGCGGGAGCTTAGGAGATGCGGACCGGCAAATGCTTTTTTGGTGCCTGCTTGAGCAGGGGAGTCACTCCTTGACCCTAAGGGAGATTCTTCCATCCTCTAATCTTTAGTAGAGCGTCAAAGTTCCAGATTCAGTTTCAGAGTTTCATCCAGGTGTAATCTAAAGTCCTGTTGCCAGGGTTCCCTTACTTATACTAAGAAAAGGGGCTGGACACACCTGCAGAGTTTCTCGAGGGAGCGCCCACAGAGCCTCTACCATCATGGCCACTGGTTCGGCAGAGATGCCTCGCTGCTGTGGAGTCTGAGCTGGCAGCTCTCCCACCTCCAACCGGGAGGAGTGGTGATTGCGGCGAGTAGCCTGTGAGGAACCGCTCCAGTGTAATCCATGGCTGGAAACTGGAGCCTGTGGAAACCGGAGCCTGCAGTGAGTGATGGCGGTCCTGCGATTTAACCCTGGAAATGTCTACCCTCCAGTCCCGACTTATATTGCTTGGCACACCGCAGCCCCTTCCGGAACATACCCACCCCAGGCCCCCAGAGAACACTCTTCATCGGAGCGGCCTGTCCCGCCACGGACTCTCATGGACTTCTTTACTTTTTCTTTTGTCCTGGCTGCCCTTTTGCTTCTGTTCTGGGACGCTTTTCTCTGGACCCTGACCCGCCATCTGGTCCATTCCCTTGTCCTTTACCCTTTTCCCTCGTTTACCCCTTGACGATCCTCAAATGTTTCTTCCCTTTTCTGTTTTGCCTTTTCTCCATACCCTTGTATCCCTCCCACCCTCCCTTGGTGCTGTGACCGCGTCACCACTTAATGGAACTCTTCTCTCCTGATTTATTTATTTATTTTGGTCTTGACCTGAGAAAATCTACTATGTGTAATAATGTATATAGAGATAACTCTAATCACTAGTATATGCAGTTGACCTTTGTACTCTCTACCATTCCTATGTGACTCTTAGAGTATATCCACTCGTATCCCTGCCCTATGTATATAGAGGTAACTCTAATCACTAGTATGAGAAGTAGACCTTTATACTCTATACCATTCCTATATGACTCTTAGAGTATATCCATTTGTATCTCTTCCTTGAGTGACTTTACTACTTGTACATTTGCAATTTTTATTTCTGTTTGTATCTCTTCCTTGTGTGACTTTACATCTTGTATATGTGCAATTTTTTCTGTTTGTGTCTTTTATGTAACGCATGTAATCCTAAGTCCTTATGTTTTGCAACTGATTCTTATGTAAAGCGCTCCGACACCTTTGGGTAAAGTTCGCGCTATATAAAATTGCATTAAATAAATAAATAAACCTATGAGAGGGTCTAGAAAGAGGGATGCTGTTGTACATAAAGGAAGTCCATGAGTCAGGAATATATTCAAGTTGCTTTATTCAAGATTGGTTACAAGTCCAGATGTTAAGATGGTAATAAAGGACCCCACCAGGAGTGACCTCCCTGTCACTCAGCCTGCCTGCACCAACTGCCAGTAAACTACAGACAAAGCCCCCAACATTCTATGACGTCACCAGGTATTCTCACAGTGACATCATGTGAGCCACAGGGAGACAAAGATCACATACAACATATCTCCTTTCTTTAGGGAAGTAACAAAAGATAAATAAGAGAAAGCAACAGATACATCAACAAACGGAAATCAACGTCAAAGTAGAGCATGCGCAGTCAAAACATAACTTCCATATGACGAAAGAAAGTAATAACATACATACTCAAATCATTTGAACATATGCAAATAAATGATACGTACACCATCCCCATTCCTCAAAAGGGAGGCAAAAAATAATAAAAAAAATTAAAAAATAAGCGCAACGCATGTGTAGCATAAGTAAACCTGACGTCTCAGGCTCCCTTATGCAGCATAGATCCCCCTTATGCAGCATAAATCCAATTAACGACAAAGATAACAGGAGCCGCAGAGTTGACAGCGAACCAGCACTGAAGAACTACAAACAGATAGAATCAAAACAAGGAAGAAACATGCGTGAAGAAATTATACGCTCACTGAAGAAAATATACGCTCAACCCACAAGAATGGAATACCAAGGGATACACTAACCCTTCTAGGGGTACACTCACCCTAATACTTAAAAGAACTGGCACACACTCACTAGTGCCACAGGGAGACAAAGATCACATACAACAGGTGCCTACACCCATTTCCTATGTCCAGTTTCACGCCAGAGCTGGAGCTGGTAGCCCCTGCAACCGGTTTGAACTGGGCTATGCACAGGGACACCAAATGTGCCCCCAGTGCTGACTTCAAAGCCCTCTCAGAGTGCACCCACCCAGTCCCAATACACTAAAGCCTGTCTGGGAGGTGGTTACACCTCCCTGTGACAGGAGCCTATTGTCCAGGCCTCCCCTGCCGGAGTTTTGGTCAGCAGCAGAAGGCCAGACTCATGTCTGTGGCTGCAGCATCCATTTTGTGATTCCAGGGCTCTTTTTAACTGGTTAAACCAGTGTGTACTTGTCTCTCCCTCTAGAAGGGTGGAATTCTACCGACTGGCGGGGGGGGGGGGGGGGGGTAGGATTCTAAAGTGTTTGACACCAAACACGACATGTTTCCATGCAGCCATTCCAAAGTTAGCATTTACCGCGAGGTTATAATGCACTTAAGAGTATATGGTCTGGCTGCATCACAGAACAGCCTCAGAGAATGGCTCCGAAAGCTGCAGAGGGGCCCAGCTCATGGATGGGCACCCTCTCACACAAAACATAATGCATGCTTCAGCCCCTGGTAGGCCTCTGGGGTACCTATGCCCTTAGTACCTAGTGTACCATATACTAGGGACTCACAGGGGTTCCTCAGTAACCAAACTGAACCAAACTGTAGTGTTCCTATTGTACATGGAATCAATTTAGAGAGGAAGCAGCTAGGCTGGGGTTCTGGATAGCAGGGCCCCAGCCAGACTAAAGTCGAAAAACATTGAAACACCAGCAAAAAGTGGGGGTAACCATAGTAAGCAGATCCTACTCTCCTACACAAAGCACCAGACATCCACAAGCATCAGACATCTACAAGCATCAGACATCTACAAGCGTCAGACATCTACAAGCGTCAGGCGTCTACAAGCACCACACGGCCACAAACATCAGACATCTACAAGCATCAGACATCTAGGAGCATCAGACATCAACAAGCATCAAACATTCACAAGCATCAGACGTCTACAAGCACCAGACATCCACAAGCATCAGACATCTACAAGCATCAGACATCTACAAGCGTCAGACATCTACAAACATCAGACATCCACAAGCACCAGACATCCAGAAGCATCAGACATTTACAAGCGTCAGACGTCTACAAGTATCAGACGTCTGCAAGCACCAGACAGCCACAAACATCAGACATCTACAAGCATCAGACGTCTACAAGCACCAGACATCCACAAGCATCAGACATCTACAAGCATCAGACATCTACAAGCGTTAGACATCTACAAACATCAGACATCCACAAGCACCAGACATCCAGAAGCATCAGACATTTACAAGCGTCGGACGTCTACAAGTATCAGACGTCTGCAAGCACCAGACAGCCACAAACATCAGACATCTACAAGCGTCAGAAATCTACAAGCACCAGACAGCCACAAACACCAGATATCTACAAGCATCAGACATCTACAAGAGTCAGACATCTACAAGCGTCAGACATCTACCAGCAGCAGACAGCCACAAACACCAGACATCTACAAGCACCAGACATCTACAAACACCAGACATCTACAAGCATCAGACATCTACAAGCGTCAGACGACTACAAGCACCAGACAGCCACAAACACCAGACATCTACAAGCATCAGACATCTACACGCATCAGACATCTACAAGCGTCAGACATCTACCAGCAGCAGACAGCCACAAACACCAGACATCTACAAGCACCAGACATCTACAAACACCAGACATCTACAAGCATCAGACATCTACACGTGTCAGACATCTACAAGCAATAGACAGCCACAAACATCAGACATCTACAAACATCAGAGTAACCAAAAGCATCAGACATCTACAAACATCAGAGTAACCACAAGCATCAGACATCTACGAGCATCAGGAAGTTATAAGCGTCGGGCAACCAGTGACCACCTCACGCGGAGCAAACAGGACATGTTAGTTTATTATCCCACACTCTAACACACACTCCACAGCACCATTGGGATTTAGCTGCTAAAATGATGATAAGAAGATGCCACAACTCAGCTCGCAGGGCAAAGAGCTACTGTTCATCCTTCAGAAACAAGAAGCAGGGCAAAGCTCTGTGGCTCTGTGGGGTGTGGGGGTGTGCGGGCCGGAATAACAGGCGTGGAGGCCGAATGTAGTGTGCTATGGTTAGCAAGTATTTATTGGATACAGAAGAAGTCAAATCCTTGGGCACAGTGTCCGTGTATACAAGTTGCTGGTCCTGTTCCGGGTCCTCGAGAGGGGGTCCGAAGAGGGGAACACAGGTAGGTCTTCCTCCACCGGGCTGGGGATCTCCTTCCTGTTGGCGGGCGTTGGGGTGACCCTCGGAGGTAAGTGAGAAAGACACAGGGCAGTTAGTTCCAAAGCACACGGAACTTAGAAGACCGTTACCGGCACCAGGAGTGTAGGGACGGAAATAGACGGTGGGGGAGAAGAACAGGGTAGGGTAAGACGGGAAAGAAAAGGGAGGGGTCGGGATAGAGTGGATTGTCGTGAAGGAAGGGGGGGGTGGATATGTATCATACAGTGTGGGGGTGACTATTTTACACAGTGCAAGTGCGCGTGATGTCTGTACAAGATTTACACTATTTACACTATTTACACAAGGAGGGGTAAACACGGAGAATGATAACGGATTACTCACGTGCCCCGCCGTAACTCTCATCCGAGTTACGGCCGCTTTCCAGCCTCCTCCTGAGGATGCCACCAATCCTCGCACCACAGTTCTTCCTCTTCTTCGCTCTCTCCTCGCGTCCGCTCTCCTACAACCTCCGTCGCTGATCCTTCGCGTCTCGCCAACTCCTGCCACGAGTCCACCGCTGGGGATCCATCCTCCTCTGTGTTGCCGGGCTTTATACGATCCCCTCGGGTCGCTGAGGAAAGGCTTCCGGGGTCACGCAGGGTCACTTCCGGTCCTCTAGTGGCCGTTGCACTTCCGGGGTCATTCCAGGTCGTTTCCGGTCCGCTGGGCGCCGGCGATGCTGTCGGTACCTGCAGGGAGACAGAGAGAGGTGTAGCCGGTTTGGGCGGCAGGTTAGTGCTGTCGCCCCTATGGGCGTTCGTACGAGGTCGCTGCAACCTGGAGGTAGGCTCTGACCCTTCACAGGCTCCTACTCAGACACAGAGCACACTCTGCAGGGACTCCTGGTTGAGTTGCCTGGCGGTTTCTTCATGCTGCTTTGTTATGTTGAACTCCACTGCTTGTGTCATTGTACTCCTTTAATAGGTTATCAGATGAGTCCATGTAAACAACACAGTGCATTCTGGGAGTTGTAGTCCTGGTTCACTTCACGTGATCTGATAGGATTAAAGTTGTAGATTACAGTGGAAAGGAAAGGCTGGGCGTGAATGTGATGTCTTCAGCGAGGTAGAGACACTGGTGAGATTTCTCTTGCACGCCTTCAGAAGAGAAGCTTTGCCTCAGGATGGCTACCAGATGGCGAACTGTGGGGTACATTTTCATAGCCCGGGGCTGCCTCAGACTCTATTTGCAGGAGTCCTGGCCGAGCACTCTATGCCTATAAATCTCTTAGCTTGAATAAATGCAGATTAGGAACATCAGAGAGGAATACAGATTTACTAATTAGATAATTACAAATCTAATTATATAGTTAGGTCATTATGATGCTCATGCTCCCCATTCACTGACAGCGCCTTGCCGCGAGTTTTAAGCACTATGCAAATGTCACTACAATTCAATATAGTTTCGAAGAAGGTGGCTCCCTCCAGAGGGGCGTCAGCTGACAAGAATGCCAGTGCCTTTGTTCTTGTGCACACTAGGCCGTTTTGAACAATCGCTTTTTATCCAGCGCCCCTCCCACCCAGCTGCGGGTGCACAATGTCAGAAATTCCGGGCAGGAGTGCAAAAATCCGCGGTCTATTAGTTTCCCGCCCACGGTGAGTTACAGTTCCAAGAAGCTGTTGTTCGAGGTTCAGAATCCCAACTTGTTCAGCACTGTGAGAGCGATGACTTCAAGTGGTCATGCACCACAGCTGTCTCAGTTTCACGAGGGCATTTCCCTAACACTTCAAGTCTCACTCATTGCGAGTGACTCCCACTCCTTGCAGCTCAGTGTCACTCTTGGACAGTCTCCCCGGCACGCTCAATTCAATTGATTCTCCTGTGTGAAACCCTCATATTTTTCATGTAAACCCCTAGGGCAAGAACATCAAAGCTCATACCTGTTGGCTCTTGGGACTTGAAATCTTTGAAGTCCTAGCTCTCAGCTAACACTCTGAGTGATCTTGGACTAAGACATTTCATTATCCAGCTGCCATCAGGATGTTCACTTTTATCGTTTGGGTGTTTGACAAAATCTTGCCCCCTTAACTATCTGAAAACAAATGAAGGCAAGTTAGGAATAGGTCTGGGCGAAATTTTAATTACTTTAGCGAAATTTCTAAAATGTTGGTTTAAATCAAATTTATTGTGCTTTTTTGTGTAACTTATTCAATTGGAGTGTGTCTCGCATTATAAAAAGACTTGCATGATACCAGAAGAAGACCGGTCCACACAGAAAATGTTTGTCAAGGGACATTTTCTGCTCAAATAAGTCTCTTGTCAGTATCTTTTAATACTTTTTTAGACTTATGGTGCTTAAAAAATGCGACGTGAGATACCGGCAAAATACATTTTGCTCTAAATGTGTAATTACATAAAATTGTATGTAACTTCACTAAACTTTGCTAGAAAAATATGTACACTTTTGCACACACTTATTTATGAGCACTCTAACAAAGTTTCTAGTGTAGGTTTTGACTCCTGCAGGAAAGGGATGAGGGATTGGAGACTAATGTTGAAATCACCCACCTAGAAATTTGGAGAAACTGGTTTTAATTCCTCCTTCAGCTCGCAATAAATATATGGTGGAACCCGTGCATCGTGTTGTAAATATGTGCAATGCACATATGTCAAATCAAATGTTCAGTGTGCTATTTAGTATCTTCTCAATTACATGTTCACACCACTCATCTTGTAATCCTCTGACTTACAGCATTTCATGGTTGTGACACTCTGCTGCAATAAAAATGTTATCTCCAAATCCCCGCCACTACTGCCAGCTCATTGTGCTTCATTTCAAATCCCTGAAACGAAGGGCAAAAACAATGTTTTCAAAATCTCTCATTTGTTGGAACCTCCCACCTAACATCGCACTGGTCAAGATTTGCAATCCCACCAATCGTAAACTATGTATCCGGTAGTCGTGGTTAGCAGGGAGCCACTAGCCGGTGGCTTTGTGGCATCGAACAGGAAGTCCTTTAAGCATTGAAATGACTATGCTTTTGAGCTAACTTTAAGCCAGGGTGGGACTGGGATAGAATATAGGGCTGGGTACCACATTTAGGGTGAACTCCCCCATTAGCGAATCAGATGGCTAAAATAGTGGCCCACGTTTGTAAATCGGTCCAGTTTTGAATTTGTAAAGACCCACTGTATAGGTGTTTTGTAAGGTATGGGAGGCTGCATACATTTGTGCTTGCTGCAGTCAATGTTTGTTGAAATTTAAAGGATAGTAAGAGTAACAAAATCGTCCACCAGACCATAAAACAGGCCCACAAACAGCCAAAAGAACTGACCAACAGGCTATGTCAGTCCAACCCTCCTGGCACAGCCAGTGCTTAATTTGAGCAGGTGCTTTCCGGTGCTGAGCACCGGCACTTAATTGGTTTCCGGTGCTCGGCACCGGTACTGAATTGTCAACATCAAACTTAGGGCAGTCTGCCACAAGGTGGCGCTGCTCATGTAATTTAGAGATGAGCAGTATAACAGTTGTTTAGGAAAACAATACACATTAAAATATTGCTAATACCTTCCTCCCCAGCTATTTCTCTGGCTTTCGGGACCTGGGATAATCTGAACTGTAGCATTTACATGCGAGAGAGATGGTTAGTAGTTGTTTTGGCAGTGATTACAGAGGCGATGTGTGGTGCAAGCTGCATTGGCCTCCTGGTCTGAGCCCTGGCACTTAATATTTTATCAAATTAAGCACTGGGTGCAGCTAACCTGCCGGTAGGCCAGGCTCACCCTTCTTTCATCTTGCTTTCCTCACTGTCATCTAGACTGAATTGAGGTGCACCAGGACTAGAGGACGCAGAGTCCACAGGTTGTTAAATGAAACCCTAAAAGTGGAACATAGTGTCTCTAAAGAAAAAAAAAAGTCTAAATACTTCACTTTCCTATCCCTCTACTATCCTTTTCACTCAAAATAACAGACTAACATGTCTACTTCTCAAATTTCATATTTCACTACCCTAATTCACCACTAATCCTTTATGGGTTCCAGAGTAGCATGCTACTCTCCAAAAAAAGTGCTTCAACACCTCATTAGGGGTAGTAAGCACTATATAAATGCACACCTCTTTTCTCTCTTCTATCCATCTGCTATCCTTCCCTATCTAAATAACTGAATAACATATCCACCACTCAAATTACTTTCATATTTCACTATACTAATTCACCACTAATCCTTTATGGGTTCTGGAGTAGCGTGTTACTCGCCGAAAAAGCGCTTTGATGCCTCGTCAGGGGTAGTAAGTGCTATATAAATGCAACTATAATACTATAGGCCATCTGGAAACTACCACACTGTGATCAGTCTGGGTACAAGACCAAGAGAAAACTGCTGACATATACCCAGACTGGGCCTTATAATATGTACCTTGCTTTATAGGTCTTCTATGGCTGCAATAGCCCCAGGTTTTTAAGATAATCCCTGACTATGTCATTTATTCTCATTTTAATTCTGCCCGTCAATTGATTTTTATGTGAATCTAGTCTACCTTTTATGGGTGTTAGTCAAAAAGCTCAGGGGGTTGTAACAACGCTGCTGCATAAATCTGCGTACAACTTGAACACCACATTTTATTTTCTACCAGTAGCTAATTCTCCCAATGACTTAGCTGCCAAGTTTCCCAGGTCCATGTGTGATGAGCTGCTCCAGTCCAGTCGTTTTCCTTAGCATTTTGGGACCTGTAGTCCTGGCTTTATAAGGACTCACCAAGACTACAAGTCCGAGAACTCGAAGCACAAACCTGGCCTGGAGAAGCTGGTCACACATGGGCCTGGGAAACTTGTCAGGGCTGTAGAGAAGTTGGCAGGTGAGCAACACCGAGACTGGTGGCCGCGATACAACCTATGCCCTTATTTAGAGTGGTTTGCTAAATCTGTGGTAATGCTATTGATGTGGTACCACACCCAGAATGTGCTGAGTCAGCACTTCGCCCACATACATGGGTTATATAACAACATGCAGAGTGCTGATATACCATGGCCAACATAAACAGCAAGCAAAGCCATGATTGGAATAATAAAAATAACTTTACCGCAAGGACACATGAAACTACACCATTATCCCCCGGAAGACTGATACATGCCAGGTATATTCAGCAAGGAAGCTGGTGTTGATCCAAGGGCAGCCAGCGATGATGTGACCTAAACTGTTGGCCCAATGAATTGCCAACTCCACAAAGGGTACATATTTATTTTGTTGAACTGTTTCAGGGTTCATCCCACATCTGGACCCCGGAGCCCAGGAAATGTCTGTTCCCAGGGATGGACTGGCCTACAGGGCAATCAGGCAGTGCCCTGAGGGTCTGGTCTGACACGTCGGTGTGTGGGCTGTTTTGGGGCCTTTTCTAGGCCTGTTTTATGATCTGGTGGGCCGGTTTTAATTTTGTTTTCCCTGATATTAAAACAAATGTTGCTTGCAGCAAGTTGAAATCCATGCAGTCTCCCATACCATGCAAAACACCTTTATCACTTGCCTTTATACGTTCAAAATGGCCCCAGTTTGCAAACATGGGCCACTTTTTTAGCTTTCAAATTCACTAACGGGCTAACGGGGGGCATTTTTATTTTGGTGCCAGGGTCAATTTTCAGTCCCAACGCGACCCTTGGTGCTCACTTTCTGGATTTAGTTGTACCAGGGCAGCACCCAGTTGTTCAGGCTTCCAACTGTCTATAGAATAATGTGAGGGCTGCCTTCCTTATGCCAGATCCTACTGTGCGAGCCCCCATGTACTTGGGTACAGCCCCCTTAGTGCTCCTTCTTCAGGTGCTTTCCTAAACAGAGTAATTTGGATCACCTGTAACTCCAAGCCTGGTCCTCCCTGGACCAGAAACAAGCATCCTGGGACTGGTTTCGGGGTATCACCCTTCATCAGCCAGGCTGGCTTGAATCCAATAGCACAGTGAGCCCGAGACCCTCGTCTGGGCATACCCGGCGCACTTAGGACGAGAAAGCAAAAGACACACAAATGATGGACAGAATGCGTAACAAATCAAATATTCACCCCCAGTCAAGAAATCTGGGTTGCCGCAGCATATTCCTAGAGGTGGGCAAGCCACTGAAAGCTCAAAACAGGCTCAAGACAGATGCTTGGGTCTCGCTCAGCTCGAGATCGTCTTGGAACCTCAAGCGCAAAACAAGCTGTGCTTTATGGAGGCATGCGGACCATGTAATATGGAATTAAGAACAAAGCAATAACCTTTGATGCCAGAAAGAGATCTAGTGGATGAATTGCACAGCATGAAACAGGGAAATCTTGCATCAATCCCAGCTTCCTTTCTTGAACCAATTGTGTGATAGTATGCAAATAATATATTTCACCGAGCCTCCTATTCGTTCCTTATCACATACAAGAGCGCCTTCAAATAAGGGAAATTCTGGGCGCGAGCTTTATAAAATCCTCTTGTGTTTGATATGATTAACTAAAATGTTGCTCTGTGTAGAATAAGAATCTAGGGGCCGATTCACAGAACTAACTTAAGACAAAATCCTAAACTTACTACTTTTGGTATTCACTGAAGGCATTTAGTAGTAGTAAAGTTAGGATTTTGTCTTAAGTTTGACTTAAGATAAACTTAAGACATATTTAAGACAGACTTAAGACAAAATTAAGACAGACTTAAGACAAACTTAAGACAAACTTAAGACAGACTTAAGACAGACTTAAGTCTGTCTTAAGTCAAACTTAACACAAAATCCTAACTTTACTACTACTAAATGCCTTCTGTGAACACCAAAAGTAGTAAGTTTAGGATTTTGTCTTAAGTTAGTTCTGTGAATTGGGCCCCTAGGTCACATACAAGCAGGGCACAAGTCGTACTAAAAGAAATGGGGGGACGCTGTCACCGGAAGTGACGTCACAACAGGAAGTTACGTCACAAAAGGTGCCGAGCTCCTCGTTCCAGAGAGGCCAAGGAGTGAAGCCCCGCTGTTTGGCAGGGGGGACGGCGTCTCCCCGGTAAAATAAGTGGGGGACGCCGTCCAACCGTGTGGTACCCCGACTCGAGCCCTGCATATAAGGCACACTTGACAACTGGCTTGCCTTTTAGTTTACCAACAGCATTTTCACCTGTGCGGGGCGAGGGGGGAGAGGCAGGAATGTTTCTCAATTTCTTTTTTTTTAAACTGTCACTTTCAATTAATACTTCTCGATGCAAAGACACAATCAGGTGTGCAAAGGGAGAATGCTTTGGCCCATTAAAAGAAACAGGCCTATTTTGAATTTTGGAGACACCTTACCATATTCTAACATGATGTTTGTTGCATGATTTACATGCCACATATTTTTACGGCTCGGCTCCTATCCTAGAGCCGGATAAGTGTGGCTCACTGGTTAGAGGAGGCAGACCCTGAAGCAGAGGTCAGACCCGGGACCAGGGTTCAATTCCCGACGCGGCAGGGTCTTGAGCCCAAATATCCACGGACTTGATAATTCTCGTTTCGGTGCCTACTCGAGTCACGGGTTCACACTCTGCAGCTCTGGGCATTAACTTGCTTAATCTCCACTACGGTCCCCCGCGGCGGGATGCCTGGCTTTCACCTTGGGGATGCCCAGTACGGGTATCTCACAGGGAAAAGCCAGGACGGGTTCCCAAGGCAAGCGCCGAGATGCCTACGGGTAATCGAGCGCTATATAAGAACTCTTAATAATAATAATAATAATAACCCTAGGCTCGGCTCTCCCTGTTACTTTGTTGACTCGACCACCTCTACACATTTCTCTAAATTGGTAAATGTGTGGTAATCCAATCATTCCATTTTTTGTGTGCATTTTTCTACCGCTCTGAATGAGGGTCTTTTTATTCAGAGTGCTGCAAAGCCACGTGGCCGACAGGAAGCGCTGTAAGTCATTCTTTAAGTGTATATTGTGCACATCAGCCTGGCACGCGCCCATCTGCAGGTGTAACAGCCCAAAGCCTGGCAGTTGCTGCAGGATGTCTGTTTACCTGCACTGTGTGCGTAAGGCGCGGTGCCTGGAACCACCCCCACCCCATGCAGGGCAGGGGTTAACGCCTGCACCCAAGATGGCGGCGCCGCCTGGGCCTGCTGCCAGAGGGGCTGGGGCGGGCAGTGCAAGCTGCAGGGCACGCGCCAGAGCCTCGAAGGCAGATCAGGGCTGTCCCGAACCAGCCGGATGAAAGTATGGCCCTGTGCACCGGCAGCACAATAGACGCACTGATTGCTCCGCATTTCCTCCTCTGGTTCACTGGCACTGGGGGGAGGAGGGGGTTGCACCCGGGGACACAGCACTGGATGTGAGCTCTGAGAGCTGACTTGGAGCTGTAACCAAGGCCATGGAAATTGTGTGGCAGGGGAGGACAAATTATGTAGCAGGGTTGGCTAAATTATGCGGCAAGAAAAGGCAAATTATATGAGAAGAAATGGTATATTACGCATAATCAGCGTAATACAGTACATTTTTGTGCCAGTCTTCATAATTCTGTCCTTTTTTAGGTCGAGCGACCTATCTCAATGCGCATGCGCATTGAGAGCGGGAGCTCGATCTATTGCGGCTTAAACAGAGCTTACCGAGATCAGGCGATTCCCAGGCGATTTCTTCCAGTGCACGTGAAAGCGCGTGCACAATGCCACCAGCCGCTTGCCTCGCATTACCACATCAAAGGCAAGGCGGCCTCGTCTCAGGCCCCTGCTGCTTCACACCCTCATGCCGCTCTCCCCGCTCCGCCCCCTCCCCTGCCCGCCGTGTCCACTTCACTTTGACGGCCGCAGGCCGTCTCTCGTGTTTCTGCTTGTTACTACTGCAGACACGTCATGCTTTCCTGCAACGTTCAGAGTGCCATCCACGCTTTCACTTTCCAAGCAACCCGTCCCATGTTTTTTTTTAACTAGCGCAGCTTGCCTAACTGGATTTTGATTGCACACAACATAATAACATTATTTAAAAGCAGCACGACTAATATTGCTGCCCTCATGCCGCTCTCCCCGCTCCGCCCCCTCCCCTGCCCGCCGTGTCCACTTCACTTTGACGGCCGCAGGCCATCTCTCGTGTTTCTGCTTGTTACTACTTCAGACACGTCATGCTTTCCTGCAACGTTCAGAGTGCCATCCACGCTTTCACTTTCCAAGCAACCCGTCCCATGTTTTTTTTTAACTAGCGCAGCTTGCCTAACTGGATCTTGATTGCACACAACATAATAAAATTATTTAAAAGCAGCACGACTAATATTGCTGCTGGAACGAGCAGCAACGTGCACGCTGCGTGTCCCCTTTTGTTAAATTTGTTAGGCTTGTCGCCCTGTGCCGCATTTGCCCGCTACCCACCACCGCGCCAAGATCACTGTGTTTTTCAACAATCAGTCGTGACGGCTGCGCGTCGGTCGCCCAAAAATATACCCTGATGTTAATAAACCATTCCATTCGCCTCTTCTTTTTTTAATTTTAATTATATATAAAAGCAGGTGCTGCTCGGATTAAATCACGATGTGGTGAAACCGATATGGGAAACACTGTTTTTTGTAGTTTTCAATAATTGCCTTCTCCTTTCGTGATTTATGCACTGCTTGTTTTAACTTTAAAAAAAAAATGCTTTTTATACTTTTGTACCCGCACTACAAAGGTATCAGAGTGCTGGCTCAAACCCGGTATCTCGGCTCTACTTCCTACGCTCGCGGGGCGCCGAGGCTGCCATCTCCCCCTTGCCACTTCCCCGCCCCTTTCCTTCTGTGTTCTCCCTGCCCCTACTCCTCGGTCTCTTAACTCCCTAATGCCCAGGTGCTCTCTATTTCCTATTTGTCCTCATGCTTTACCCGCCTCTTTCACGCTTCATGCCTCTCCCCTGCTTCATGCCTCTCCCCTCCCCGGTTTCTGTAGTGCTGTGGGTCACTGCCTTTCCACTGGTCTCTCTGTGTATTTTTCACCCATGGCCTCCTTCCTCCTCACAATTCCCCGTCGGTTCCCTCCCACCCTCTCTTCCCTGCAAAAACAATGGGCAGAAACAATGTTTAATACACTTTTCAGGCGTGTGGTTAACTCAAAATGTAAGGCAGTTTACAAGTATCTTCTTGTTAGTGTGTAATCGCACTCGTAACAGCAGTCAACTGCACATTATTTTAATTTTTCAGAACGGCGAATCTATTTGTACATCTCATTAGGTATTTCAAAACCTCCTCAGCATAGGTTATATGATGATTCACAAGATGTGCTTTTGACCTTTTTTCTGGTTTTCTGCTATACGCGGTTTCATTTAACAATTTCATTTTTAACTGAAAAACATGGTATAAATTGGTTGAGCCCCCCCGTTTGTTTGCTGTATATTCAGAACATCTTTAGGTTGAAAGATTAATCAATGTTTACATGTGATGTAACTCGTGTTTCATTGTTGAAGTACGGCTCAACAAAGGAATGGAGTTACCAAATACTGCTTTCTATCATTCTTTATACTTTGTTAGAGTGCTGCAATACATATTGACATTTCTTTGCTCTCAGATCTGTCTCAAATGCGCCTCATAACATTTATGCCACAGGTTTAACTGATAGGGCATCAGTTTTTCGTTGGTTTCACTCTGTTTGTTTTCGCCATAATAGCATCTTGTTCACTGCATCAACGGTCCTCACCACGTGGTCCTCGTTGTTCCCTTAATTTCTAGTTGGCCACCACACCCATGGCCTATTTCTGTTATGTGACTTGTGGAATTCCTTTGACCTCAGCTGCTTAATAGTTATCTTTCCCAGTTAGCCTCACTCATCTGTTTTTTTTGCTGATATTGTACACACATTGATACCCTGCCCAAGAATATTTTGGACTTGAATGCTAGCAGTCTAATTGAAGACAAATTTGTTAAAACGTCATAGTAATCAGGGGTCCTTATCTTTTTTTTGCCATTTTTATTGATGAAGAATACATAGGAAAACAAGCATTTGCATAGCCAATAGGCCTTGTCTTTGGGACCTTTTAAGTGTTTAGTTATCCAACACAATATCCTTAGTGCTACAACATCACAGAATGCATGGCTAAACACTTATAAGGTCCCAAATGCGAGACCTATTGGCTATGCCAATGCTTGGTTTTTATTTTACTCCTGGTAACACTGTCTGGTCAAAGATCTCACCTCATTAGTACCAGTGTAACAAACAAATACAGCAATAAGCAAAAGAAAGATAACCAGTCACCTGAAGACTTGGCTTTTTAATTCTTAGTTTGTTCTTTTGTTTATTGTTTCTTTATACTTTTCCTTTATGTTTCCTGTTTTTAGCTGTGTTGTGTTACTTCTTATGAGCCACTGGTGGAACAGCGTCGGGACACTCCTCTCGAGTAGCCGTACACTATATAAAAACTACGTAACATAACATAACATAACATAACGAGTCAGCTTCTTGCTTAACAAGTACTTTATTCCCCGGAGCGCCGGGATCGCGTGTATATGCGCTCTCTGCCACCGGCGCTACACAAAATGGCCGACTTCCGGTTCCGGACTATGACTTCCGGTTCCGGCGCTTCCGCTCGGCAACTAGAGCGATGCCACATATCTCCCCCCTTTCACAATAACATTAGAATAACGAAAACACACTCTTACTTATAGTCCATATCATAGTCCTCAAACTTCTTGGGAGTTTTCACGACTCTCCCCACTCTCGTCTTCACTGCTCCCCTTGCTGTCATGTCTCCTTGTCTGTCCTTCGCCATGGCCCCCCCTCGGGCCTCCAGCTTCATCTCTTCTCCAACCCTTCTTTCTTCAACTGCTCCTCTCCTGTTCTCTCTGCCGCTTTCCCCGATCTCTCTACTGCTCCCGCCGCACATGGTTTCCTTTTCCTCCACTTGCGGTGTCCTTCCATCTACTTGCTCTTGTCCTCCTTCACAACTTTCTATTTCTCTTCTCTCTGCGTCTCCTTCCACCTCATCGTCCACACCTGTAGTCCACTTCAGTATTTTGCTGCATTTAGCCATTCGGTCCTGTGACCAAACCTTGCCATCGCTGAGTAATGCCGATCTGGCAAATGGCTCAATCACCTGTAGGGGTGGAGTGAATTTACTTTCTCCATTCCTCTTCATAGTTGCCACCTTCACTCTCACCCATTCCCCCTTCTCCAGGGCCACTCCTTGCACATTCCGTCTCTTGTTGAACTGTTCAGTGTAAGTGTCTTGCGCCTTCTCCAGGTTCCTCCTCACTTTCGCTGGAGACCATTTACTTTGCACCACCATTGTCCTCCACGCGACGTTGTCTTTGGTGAAAGGCTCTCTTCCTCTTAACACCTTGAAGGGGCTATAGCCTGTGCTGCCTGGCGTGATGCGGTAGGCCCACAACATCTTGGGCAGTTCCTTCTCCCAATCGAGTCCATCATTTATCGCCGCTTGGATAGTTCCCATGATTACACGGTTGAAACGTTCCACTAGGCCATTTCCCGCTGGATGGTATATGGGTGTGCTGTGTTTCACTTCAATCCCATTCCTGGACATGTATGCCTCCCATTTCGCCGAGACGAATTGGGGCCCATTGTCGCACGTTATGATCTTTGGAATTCCTTCCTTTATAAACACCGCATTCAAAAAGGCGATGACCGCATCCGTGTCTACTGCATCCTTTACTTCCACTTCCGGCCATTTGGAGTACCTATCCATCAACACTATTGCATATTTCTGGTTTCCTTCAATATCCAGGATCGGTCCTATTATGTCAATGGACACCATCTCCCATGGTCCTCCAGGTGTAGGGAATTTTCCCAGATGTGGTCTAAGCATCACTTGGGATTTGTCTGCCTTGGAACAGGATTCGCATTGTCTCACATATCTTTCCACTTGTGCGTCGATCGCAGGCCACCAGTAGGCCTGTCGGACCAGGGCCTTGGTCTTCGTGATCCCTTGATGGCCCTCATGCAGTAACGCCATCAGGTGTTCAATGAGGCCTCGAGGGGGGACAACCTTGTCTCCTCTGAGTAGGAATAGGGGATCTTCTCCCAAAGACAGCTCATCTCTCACCTCCCAGTATCTCCTCAAGTCCTCATTCAGATGCCTCTTCTCGGGCCAACCATGAGTGACTTATCCCTTGACTGCCTCCAAGTCTTCATCCTGGCCGTAGGCCTCCGCCCACTCTTGCGCACTGATCACCTGTTCCATATCCTGCACCGTAGCCACTACGTAGCCTTTCCATCCAGGCTTCTCCTGTTCCTCCATACCTTCCATGGCTGCTGCTCTGCTCATGAAGTCTGCTACTTTGTTCTGGGGTCCTGGTATATATTCCACTTCATACACAAAGTCCAATAGCCTTAGTGTCATCTTGGCTATTCTCGGGGTGGCGTGCGCATGCCCACTCGATGTTAAAACTTTTATCAGGGGTTTGTGATCTGTGCGGACCACGAACTTGGCTCCCCACAGGTATTGCCTAAAGCGTTCCATCGCCCATACCACGGCCAGCATCTCTTTTTCTATGACGCTAAACTTCTCTTCATTCGGAGCTAAGGATCGGGATGCGAAGATGACTGTAGATATGTCTCCTTTGTCAGATTTTTGTGTTAACACCGCTCCCAGGCCCCGGTCGCTGGCATCAGTTGTGAGAATGGAATCTGCTTTGGGGTCAAAACCTTCTAGTGGAATGGCTTCCCCCATTTCACGTTTCAAGGACTCAAATTCCTCCTGTTCCGCTTCGGTCCACTTGAACCCGTTTCTTTCCCTGAGTAGTTGGCGGAGGTGGTGCGTCTTGGTGGCAAAGTTGGGGATGAATTTGCTGTAAAACTCGGCCATGCCCAGGAACGACCTGACATCTTCCTTTTTCCCGGGAGCCGGTGCGTCTTTTATCGCCTCCAGGTTGGCTCTCTTTGGCACGATTCCTTTCTCGCTGACCTCGTGCCCCAAATAGGTGACTGAAGGGACCCCAAACTTGCACTTTGACCATTCCGCCGTGAGTCCGTGTTCTTGTAAGGTGCGTAGCACTGTGTGGAGTCTTTCGTTGTGTTCTTGCTTGGTCTTACCCACTACGAGGATATCATCTTGGAAGAATTGGATTCCCTCCTTCTTTTGAAAGAGCCTGTGCATCAGTTTTTGGAATACCGCTGCTGCGGACGCCAACCCGAACGGCATCCTCACGAATTTGTAACATCCGAAAGGTGTTATAAAGGATGTGAGATGGTTGCTGGACGGGTGGAGTTTCACTTGATGGTAAGCTGATGACAGGTCGACTGCCGAGAACCACTTAGCCCCCTTTGTCATTGCCAGCATCTCGATGATGCGCGGGAGCGGGAACTTGTCTATCAGAATGTTTTTGTTCAGTTCTCTGAGGTCTACACATAGCCTCACCTTCCCGTTGGGCTTCTGGGCCACCACTAGGGGCGACAACCACTCCGCACTCTCTATGGCCTGTATTACTCCGCTCTTTTCCAGCCTGTCTAGTTCGTCTTGCACAGCTTCTCTGCATCGGAAAGGGATGTTCCTGACCTTGTGGATGACTGGTTTTGTTCCTTCCTTCAATCGTATCATGTGCTTGAACTTGAACAGCTCACCAATCTGCCCACTGAACACTTTTGGATAGTCTTTGCGCCATGCCTCCTCATCATGTCCACTCTCCATGTTCATGAGTAACACCTTCTCTTTGCCTCCGGGGTTCAACATGATGCCTAGGGCGCCTTGATCCTTCCAGCTGAGTACTGAAGGCCCCTTTTCTGCTACGTATAGTTTGCAGTTGGCTTGTCTTCCCTTGAACTCGAACAGTAGCGGGCAATACCCCAACATAGGTATTCTCTGCCCGGTGTATGTGACCGGCCTCACATCCATGGGGTACAGTTCCGCTTTCACCTGAGTCTCGAACTTCTCTTCCCACACACGTTTCTGGACAATTGTGATGGGGGCTCCTGAGTCCGCGATCATTTCAATAGGCACCCCACCCATGTGCATGTTTAGTCTGGGCTTGTCCGACTCTTGGCCTCCCATCTCCAGGACTTGGACATCAATGTGAAGGAGATCTTCCTGGTCCCCTTCGTCTTCTGGTATTTCCTCCTGTTCCTGGTTTACTTGATCAACGTATTTGACGGTGGTTCTCTTTGATTTCCTACGGCATACCTTTTCATAATGTCCGTATATGTTGCAGAAGGAACACTTCGCCCTGAACTCTGGGCATACCTTGTCATTTCCTAGATGAGACATGCTTCCACACCTGTAGCAGCTTGGTCTTCCCCCTCTGCTCGTCTTCGGGTTTTCTCCTCCCGTGTGTTGGTTTCTTCTGCTGTCTGGATCTCTTGTAGGTTCTCGTTGTCTCGGTTTGTCTCCCTTGTTGTGTACCATGACTCTACAAACCATTTGTGTTCCACCTCCGTCCTTCCTGGCTGCCTGTGCGCACCGTTTGGACAACTCCGCCTTCTTCACCATGGCCCACACCTCCTTCAAGGGCGCATCTCCGTTCACCCACAGCTTTTCCTGCACATGTGTGCTCGTCGTGTGCATTATGATTTGATCACGTATCAAGTCGTCATGCAGGGCTCCAAACTTACACGTGATGGCGAGTTTCTGCAGAGCCGCCACATATTCATCCACCGTCTCTCCGCTCTCTTGTTTCCTGTGGAAGAAGAAATGTCTATCAATGGCTATGCATACCACCGGTCTGTAGTGTGCGTCCAGGTCATCGATCGCGTGTTGGAACACGTCAGTGTCGGTCGCGTCTCTGGTGCCTTTGACCAGGGTGTCGTAGATTCTCAACCCCTCCGGGCCTAAATTATGAAGTAGTATCTTTCTTCTCCTTTGGCTCGTGTAGGCGGTTTCACTCTCGTCCTCCAATGCTTCCAGGTAGTTGAGGAAGTATAGTTTTCAGTCCTCCCATGGCATCGTGGGCTCCCCTCTCTTCGGTAGGAAAGGGACCATGTGGGTGAGGGAAGTGGATGGTGTCGCCATCTTGCCGCCTCTTTGGATCCTCTGGGCGGGAACCGCACGGTTGGGCGGGCTACCGGGGCCTGTCTGGACTCGCTATCTTCTTCGTCGTGCTCCTTGCGGTCTGCCCCACTGGACGCTCCGCCTGCGCCATTGGTCGCTCGTAGACTGCCTCAGTCTGGTCTGCCTGCCATCTCACCTCTCCCCTGCTGATCCGCCAGCGTGCCTGGTGCGGGCAGTTGCGCTTAGGGGGGCGCTGCTTCCTGGGCCGTGTCGCGGTGGTTGTCCACGTGGTCACTACCCCTCGCGTCGTTGGTGCTCCACCTGGTCCTGTGACTCCTACCCCTTGGAAGGTGGTGAAGTCGTCTTTACTGGTAGTTGGTTTGTGGATGCTGCGCAGCGGGTGGTTACCACAGGCAGTTAATCGGCCAGCACGCTGACCGTCGCCTCTGCCGCGCTCCGGGATACCTGCTGAGGCTCTGTGCTGTGCCTCGTGGATTCTGGGATCCTCCAGCCTGTCGTGGAGTGGTCCGAGCAATCTTCTTCGTATTTTTTTTTCTTGCGGTGCCAGCGTAGCTACAGCTGGATGGTGTCCCGCCTCGTCACCATTGTAAAGTAATCGTTTTTACTTTAAAGAAAGCACAGAGTCAGCTTCTTGCTTAACAAGTACTTTATTCCCCGGAGCGCAGGGTTAGCGTGTATATGCGCTCTCTGCCACCGGCGCTACACAAAATGTCCGACTTCCGGTTCCGGACTATGACTTCCGGTTCCGGCGCTTCCGCTCGGCAACTAGAGCGATGCCACACACAGGAAGAAGTCACAATGTTGGTAGTAGCATTTGATCCATTTGAGCTAGAAACACATTTTTCTTGGCTGCAATCTACATATTATGCAACAGATAATGGATTATGCGGCAAATGCAGCAAGTCCATAATTATGAGGAAAACACCGCTGCCACAGAATCCCATAATTTCAGCGGCACTGGCTATAAACCGGTCCTCGAAAGCTTGTTTCCGGTCCAGGGAAGGCATGGCTTGGCAGTTCGGGCTGGACTGTTCCCATGAGGCACAGGGTCAGACTGATTTGCATATAGCCATGTCTGAACTGGGGTGGCAGAGTGGGCTAAAGAACGGTGATGGATTAAACCCAGATCTTTTGACTGGGTGTGAGTGTTTGATTGGTTCAGATGCTTCGTCCATCACCACCCCCTTTTGTACCGCTTTTGGCCGCCATAAGTGTGGCAGGGTATGCTCAGACGTGAGTCCCTTGGTCACTTTGCCACTGGATTCAAGCAGGCCGGGCTGAGGACGCTGTAATGCCAGAAACTGGTCCTCGGAAGCTTGTTTCCGGTCCAGGGAAGGCATGGCTTGGCAGTTCGGGCTGGACTGTTCCCATGAGGTACAGGGTCAGACTGATTTGCATATAGCCATGTCTGAACTGGGGTGGCAGAGTGGGCTAAAGAACGTGATGGATTAAACCCAGATCTTTTGACTGGGTGTGAGTGTTTGATTGGTTCAGATGCTCCGTCCATCACCACCCCCTTTTGTACCGCTTTTGGCCGCCATAAGTGTCGCAGGGTATGCTCAGACGTGAGTCCCTTGGTCACTTTGCCACTGGATTCAAGCAAGCCGGGCTGAGGACGCTGTAATGCCAGAAACTGGTCCTCGGAAGCTTGTTTCCGGTCCAGGGAAGGCATGGCTTGGCAGTTCGGGCTGGACTGTTCCCATGAGGTACAGGGTCAGACTGATTTGCATATAGCCATGTCTGAACTGGGGTGGCAGAGTGGGCTAAATAACGTGATGGATTAAACCCAGATCTTTTGACTGGGTGTGAGTGTTTGATTGGTTCAGATGCTCTTTCCATCACCACCCCCTTTTGTACCGTATAATCACAGGACAGCAGCTCTGATTGCTGCACGAGGGACCATGAGTTACTCACGCCTGACATGGTACAATCCGGGGTCTCTAACAGTGAATGGGGGTGTGGTTTTCAGACTCACGTTCCAGTACATTCTTAGGGCTCTAATCTGATTTTTTTCTCATTAAAGTGGAATGTGGTATCCTCGACCTCTCCGGAGTCCTGCTTCCCTGCTGTTCTGGATGGAGAATGGTATGTTCACAAAACCTCTCATCGACTACTTCCGGCGCTACCACGTGTAGGCAGGATATCCGGCAAGAGGGAGGAAATTCATTTATAGGGTACAAGTGCCAGATTGCAATGACCCCATCCCTTCCCCTTACCTGGGGGTTCTCTACACAAAAGGCATTTTCCAAGGACACTAATACAGAAATACAATTACAATAAAAAAATACAAGCAATGGCAAAGCCGAAAGGGCTGGCCCCGGTAAACTGGAGCAGTGTTTTTTTTTCTTTAACATTTTTTTGCAAAAAAATGTCACACGGAAAAAAAGAAGTAAAACAAATTCTGCTGAGTAAAAGTAGTGGCCAAATTATTTCAATTAAAAGAGTTGGGTGTGTGCTCTGAGAGATGCATCAGGGGCCACAGCACTGGGTGTGTGCTCTGAGAGATGCACCAGGGGCCACAGCACTGGGTGTGTGCTCTGAGAGATGCATCAGGGGCCACAGCACTGGGTGTGTGCTCTGAGAGATGCACCAGGGGCCACAGCACTGGGTGTGTGCTCTGAGAGATGCACCAGGGGCCACAGCACTGGGTGTGTGCTCTGAGGACTGCATCAGGGGCCACAGCACTGGGTGTGTGCTCTGAGGACTGCACCAGGGGCCACAGCACTGGGTGTGTGCTCTGAGGACTGCATCAGGGGCCACAGCACTGGGTGTGTGCTCTGAGAGATGCACCAGGGGCCACAGCACTGGGTGTGTGCTCTGAGAGATGCACCAGGGGCCACAGCACTGGGTGTGTGCTCTGAGGACTGCACCAGGGGCCACAGCACTGGGTGTGTGCTCTGAGGACTGCACCAGGGGCCACAGCACTGGGTGTGTGCTCTGAGGACTGCACCAGGGGCCACAGCACTGGGTGTGTGCTCTGAGGACTGCACCAGGGGCCACAGCACTGGGTGTGTGCTCTGAGGACTGCACCAGGGGCCACAGCACTGGGTGTGTGCTCTGAGAGATGCACCAGGGGCCACAGCACTGGGTGTGTGCTCTGAGGACTGCACCAGGGGCCACAGCACTGGGTGTGTGCTCTGAGGACTGCACCAGGGGCCACAGCACTGGGTGTGTGCTCTGAGGACTGCACCAGGGGCCACAGCACTGGGTGTGTGCTCTGAGAGATGCACCAGGGGCCACAGCACTGGGTGTGTGCTCTGAGGACTGCACCAGGGGCCACAGCACTGGGTGTGTGCTCTGAGGACTGCACCAGGGGCCACAGCACTGGGTGTGTGCTCTGAGGACTGCACCAGGGGCCACAGCACTGGGTGTGTGCTCTGAGGACTGCACCAGGGGCCACAGCACTGGGTGTGTGCTCTGAGGACTGCACCAGGGGCCACAGCACTGGGTGTGTGCTCTGAGGACTGCATCAGGGGCCACAGCACTGGGTGTGTGCTCTGAGAGATGCATCAGGGGCCACAGCACTGGGTGTGTGCTCTGAGAGATGCACCAGGGGCCACAGCACTGGGTGTGTGCTCTGAGAGATGCATCAGGGGCCACAGCACTGGGTGTGTGCTCTGAGGACTGCACCAGGGGCCACAGCACTGGGTGTGTGCTCTGAGGACTGCACCAGGGGCCACAGCACTGGGTGTGAGCTCTGAGGACTGCATCAGGGGCCACAGCACTGGGTGTGTGCTCTGAGGACTGCACCAGGGGCCACAGCACTGGGTGTGTGCTCTGAGGACTGCACCAGGGGCCACAGCACTGGGTGTGTGCTCTGAGGACTGCACCAGGGGCCACAGCACTGGGTGTGTGCTCTGAGAGATGCACCAGGGGCCACAGCACTGGGTGTGTGCTCTGAGGACTGCACCAGGGGCCACAGCACTGGGTGTGTGCTCTGAGGACTGCACCAGGGGCCACAGCACTGGGTGTGTGCTCTGAGGACTGCACCAGGGGCCACAGGACTGGGTGTGTGCTCTGAGGACTGCACCAGGGGCCACAGCACTGGGTGTGTGCTCTGAGGACTGCATCAGGGGCCACAGCACTGGGTGTGTGCTCTGGGAGATGCATCAGGGGCCACAGCACTGGGTGTGTGCTCTGAGAGATGCACCAGGGGCCACATCACTGGGTGTGTGCTCTGAGAGATGCATCAGGGGCCACAGCACTGGGTGTGTGCTCTGAGGACTGCACCAGGGGCCACAGCACTGGGTGTGTGCTCTGAGGACTGCACCAGGGGCCACAGCACTGGGTGTGTGCTCTGAGGACTGCACCAGGGGCCACAGCACTGGGTGTGTGCTCTGAGGACTGCATCAGGGGCCACAGCACTGGGTGTGTGCTCTGAGGACTGCATCAGGGGCCACAGCACTGGGGGTGTGCTCTGAGAGATGCACCAGGGGCCACAGCACTGGGTGTGTGCTCTGAGGACTGCATCAGGGGCCACAGCACTGGGTGTGTGCTCTGAGGACTGCACCAGGGGGCACAGCACTGGGTGTGTGCTCTGAGAGATGCACCAGGGGCCACAGCACTGGGTGTGTGCTCTGAGGACTGCACCAGGGGCCACAGCACTGGGTGTGTGCTCTGAGGACTGCACCAGGGGCCACAGCACTGGGTGTGTGCTCTGAGGACTGCACCAGGGGCCACAGCACTGGGTGTGTGCTCTGAGGACAGCATCAGGGGCCACAGCACTGGGTGTGTGCTCTGAGGACTGCACCAGGGGCCACAGCACTGGGTGTGTGCTCTGAGGACTGCACCAGGGGCCACAGCACTGGGTGTGTGCTCTGAGGACTGCACCAGGGGCCACAGCACTGGGTGTGTGCTCTGAGAGATGCACCAGGGGCCACAGCACTGGGTGTGTGCTCTGAGGACTGCACCAGGGGCCACAGCACTGGGTGTGTGCTCTGAGGACTGCACCAGGGGCCACAGCACTGGGTGTGTGCTCTGAGGACTGCATCAGGGGCCACAGCACTGGGTGTGTGCTCTGAGAGATGCATCAGGGGCCACAGCACTGGGTGTGTGCTCTGAGAGATGCACCAGGGGCCACAGCACTGGGTGTGTGCTCTGAGAGATGCATCAGGGGCCACAGCACTGGGTGTGTGCTCTGAGGACTGCACCAGGGGCCACAGCACTGGGTGTGTGCTCTGAGAGATGCACCAGGGGCCACAGCACTGGGTGTGTGCTCTGAGGACTGCACCAGGGGCCACAGCACTGGGTGTGTGCTCTGAGGACTGCACCAGGGGCCACAGCACTGGGTGTGTGCTCTGAGGACTGCACCAGGGGCCACAGCACTGGGTGTGTGCTCTGAGTCAAGTCAAGTCAAGTCATAAAATTTGTATAGCGCACTACATACCCAGAGGGTTTCAAGGCGCTTAGGAAGGGGAGGAGGATTATTTGTCAAATATCCACGTTTTAAGCTGCTTTCTGAACGCTAGGTGATTCTGGGTGAGGCGAAGGTAAGCGGGGAGTGAGTTCCATGTTTTGGCAGCCAGGTATGAAAAGGATCTGCCTCCCATGGTGGTCTTGTTGATGTGAGGTACAGTGGCGAAGGCTTGGCTGGAAGAGCGAAGTTGGCGGGAGGGGGTGTAGAAGGACAGTCGAGAGTTGAGGCAATCTGGTCCGATGTCGTAGAGTGATTTGTGTGCGTGGGTAAGCAGTCGGAAAGTGATCCTCTTATTGACGGGTAGCCAGTGGAGGTCTTTAAGGTGACCAGAGATGTGTTCGTTGCGTGGGATGTCTAATATGAGCCTGGCTGAGGCGTTTTGGATTCGTTGTAGTTTCTTCTGGAGTTTAGCGGTGGTACCTGCGTAGAGGGTGTTTCCGTAGTCCATTCGGCTCGTGACCAGAGCGTGGGTGACTGTTTTTCTGGTTTCGGAGGGGATCCAGCGAAATGTTTTTCTGAGCATGCGAAGAATGTTAAAGCAGGAAGAGGATACGGCGCTGACTTGTCTGTTCATTGAGAGTGAAGAATCCAGGATGACGCCAAGGTTCCGTGCGTGGTCTGTCGGGATGGGTGCTTTTCCGAGGGCTTCCGGCCACCAGGAGTCATCCCATGCAGAGGGGGATTTACCTAAGATGAGGACTTCTGTTTTGTCTGAGTTCAGTTTCAGACGGCTTTGTTTCATCCATTCGGCGACTTCTTTCATTCCTTCGTGTAGGTTAGTTTTGGCGGTGCTGGGGTCCTTGGTGAGAGAAAGGATCAGTTGAGTGTCATCCGCGTAAGAGATGATGTTGAGGTTGTGTTGGCGGGCGATGGCCGCGAGGGGGCTCATGTATACGTTGAAGAGGGTGGGGCTGAGTGAGGATCCTTGTGGTACGCCGCAGATGACTTCAGTGGCCTCTGACTTGAATGGTGGAAGGCGGACTCTCTGGGTTCTTCCGGTGAGGAACGAGGTAATCCATTCAAGTGCTTTTCCTTGGATTCCGATGTTATTGAGGCGTTGTAAAAGGGTGCTGTGGCAGACTGTGTCGAATGCTGCAGAGAGGTCGAGGAGGATGAGGGCGACTGTGTCTCCATTGTCCAGTAGAGTTCGAATGTCGTCTGTTGCTGCGATGAGGGCGGTCTCAGTGCTGTGTTTGGCTCGGAAGCCAGATTGTGAGGGGTCGAGTGATTTGTTGGCTTCGAGGAAGGCGGCGAGCTGGTTGTTGACAGCTTTCTCGATGACTTTGGCCGGGAATGGAAGAAGCGAGATGGGGCGGTAGTTTTTGAGTTCGGTGGGGTCTGCTGTTGGTTTTTTCAGAAGGGCGGTGAGTTCAGCGTGTTTCCAGTCTTCAGGGAAGGTAGCGGAGTTGAAGGAGCAGTTGATGACGTCTCGGAGGTGCGGAGCTATGACGGAGTCTGCTTTGTTGAAGATGTGGTGAGGGCATGGGTCTGTGGGGGATCCAGAGTGGATGGAATTCATCAGGCGGATGGTGTCCTCAGTGGAGATTGGGTTCCAGGCGTTAAGGGTGTTGACGGGGGGAAGATGGTCAGCAGATGGTGGGGTGGGTTGGCTTCCGGGTTGGTTGTCAAAGCTGTTGTGGATGTCAGCAATCTTGTTGTGGAAAAAAGAGGCTAGGGAGTCGCAGAGGGTTTGAGAGGGGGTGATGTCGTTGGAGTTGGCCGAGGGGTTGGAAAATTCCTTGACGATGTTGAAAAGTTCCTTGCTGTTGTGGGCGTTGTTGTCAAGTCGATCCTTGAATGCTGTTTTCTTGGCTATTCGGATCAGTTGGTGGTGAGTGCGGGTGGCGCTTTTGAAGGCGTCCTTGTTGCTGGTGGATGGGTCTTTTTTCCAGGCCTTTTCAAGGGAGCGGCACAGTTTCTTGGACTTCTTGAGGTCATCGTTGAACCATGAGGCCTTCTTGTTGCCAAGTTTGTGTTGACGTTTTTTCAGTGGTGCTAAGGAGTCGGCGGTGTTGGATAACCAAAGGGTGAGGTTGGAGGCGGCTTCGTTGGCGTTAGAAGAGAAGGCTGGGGAGGTTCGAAGGAGCGATGTGGAGATCTGCTCCGTGGTGATTTTGTTCCAGTTTCTTTGTAGAGTTGGTTGGAGGTGGATGATGGGTTTTGGCTTGTTGTAGGTGAAGTGAACGCAGCTGTGGTCAGTCCAGAGGAGATCCGTAGTGTGGCTGAAGGAGATATGGTTGCTGGAGGTGAAGATGGGGTCGAGTGTGTGACCTGCGATGTGGGTGGGGGAAGTGACCAGTTGTTTAAGTCCGAGGTTGGCGAGGTTGTCTAAGAGGGTGGCGGTGTTGCGGTCGTTGATCTTTTCAAGGTGGAAGTTGAGGTCTCCCAAAAGGATGTAGTCTTTGGAGGGGAGCGCGTGTGGGGTGATGAAGTCCGTGATGTCTTCACTGAATTTTGCGCGGGGTCCTGGTGGTCTGTAGAGGAGGGTGCCTCTAAGAGTTGTCTTGGGGTCGATGTGGATCTGGAAGTGAAGGTGTTCGGAGTTAGCGAGGTTGGCGTCGGAGCTGGTAGAAATGCGCATGGATTTCTTATGGACGATGGCGATTCCACCTCCTGTATGGTCGATGCGGTCCTTGCGTGTGATCTTATAGTCATCAGGGATAGCGATGGCGATGTCAGGGGCGGAGGAGGCGTTCATCCATGTTTCCGTTAGGAAGGCGACGTCAGGAGAGATGGTGTCTAGTAGGTTCCAAAGGTCAATGGCGTGTCTGTGGACCGAGCGGGTGTTGAGAAGGATGCAATGTAGGTGGTTGGGGTCGGGAATCTGTGTTGTGGTCGTAGCGGAGATGTTGTCGGTGCCGCTAAAATTGCAGGAGAAGCAGGAGAACGGTCCATGGGAGCGTCCAGGAGCGGCTTGGACGCAGTTGGGGGCGCGACCGGGGTTGAGGGCTAGGAGGGTGGCGGCATCGTAGGTGATGCGGGAGGGCAGCGCAGCGTGAGGGGCAGGGGGTCTGGCGCTGGGCGCGGTCCAGGCGCGGACGGGCGTAGACGGGCTTACCTTTGGCGCACCTTCGGCGCGGATTGGGCGCGGACGCTGCGCGTGAACGCTGCGCGCGGGAACTACTGTCATATATGGATAGTGGAGGGGGAGGGGCGAGGGCGTCTCAGCTGGGAGGCGGGGCGGGTGCACGAGGACGGCGAGGAACAACAAACAAAATGGAGGCGGAGGGGGGAGGCACAGCGGAGCGCTACAGGTAAATGCGCTGAGAGCGTTGGGGAAGCAGTTCTAATGTTACAGAGCGCTAATGAGGCACAAAGCAAGCAAAATGACAATAAAGCGGCACAATTTCAACAAAAGACACAGAGCGCCAATGCAGATTACACTTCTAGCAAATAAACAGCGCAGATGAAGCAAAGCGCTACTTTACTATGCAGCAGGCGAAATCAGCCAGGTGGATATTTCAGGCAAACGAGTCAAAGCAGCGCGGAGAAACCAGCTGTCTGCAGGGACAGTGGGAGCGACTCCTCAGCTCGTGAGAAAGGAGCGAGTCACGGCGTATGCAGGGGCAGAGATCTATTTGTGGACAGTGGGAGGGCGTCTCAGCTGGGAGGCGGGGCGGGTGCACGAGGACGGCGAGGAACAACAAACAAAATGGAGGCGGAGGGGGGAGGCACAGCGGAGCGCTACAGGTAAATGCGCTGAGAGCGTTGGGGAAGCAGTTCTAATGTTACAGAGCGCTAATGAGGCACAAAGCAAGCAAAATGACAATAAAGCGGCACAATTTCAACAAAAGACACAGAGCGCCAATGCAGATTACACTTCTAGCAAATAAACAGCGCAGATGAAGCAAAGCGCTACTTTACTATGCAGCAGGCGAAATCAGCCAGGTGGATATTTCAGGCAAACGAGTCAAAGCAGCGCGGAGAAACCAGCTGTCTGCAGGGACAGTGGGAGCGACTCCTCAGCTCGTGAGAAAGGAGCGAGTCACCTTTGAGGACTGCATCAGGGGCCACAGCACTGGGTGTGTGCTCTGAGAGATGCATCAGGGGCCACAGCACTGGGTGTGTGCTCTGAGAGATGCACCAGGGGCCACAGCACTGGGTGTGTGCTCTGAGAGATGCATCAGGGGCCACAGCACTGGGTGTGTGCTCTGAGGACTGCACCAGGGGCCACAGCACTGGGTGTGTGCTCTGAGGACTGCATCAGGGGCCACAGCACTGGGTGTGTGCTCTGAGGACTGCATCAGGGGCCACAGCACTGGGTGTGTGCTCTGAGGACTGCACCAGGGGCCACAGCACTGGGTGTGTGCTCTGAGAGATGCACCAGGGGCCACAGCACTGGGTGTGTGCTCTGAGGACTGCACCAGGGGCCACAGCACTGGGTGTGTGCTCTGAGGACTGCACCAGGGGCCACAGCACTGGGTGTGTGCTCTGAGGACTGCACCAGGGGCCACAGCACTGGGTGTGTGCTCTGAGGACTGCACCAGGGGCCACAGCACTGGGTGTGTGCTCTGAGGACTGCACCAGGGGCCACAGCACTGGGTGTGTGCTCTGAGAGATGCACCAGGGGCCACAGCACTGGGTGTGTGCTCTGAGAGATGCACCAGGGGCCACAGCACTGGGTGTGTGCTCTGAGGACTGCACCAGGGGCCACAGCACTGGGTGTGTGCTCTGAGGACTGCACCAGGGGCCACAGCACTGGGTGTGTGCTCTGAGGACTTCACCAGGGGCCACAGCACTGGGTGTGTGCTCTGAGGACTGCACCAGGGGCCACAGCACTGGGTGTGTGCTCTGAGGACTGCATCAGGGGCCACAGCACTGGGTGTGTGCTCTGAGGACTGCACCAGGGGCCACAGCACTGGGTGTGTGCTCTGAGAGATGCACCAGGGGCCACAGCACTGGGTGTGTGCTCTGAGGACTGCACCAGGGGCCACAGCACTGGGTGTGTGCTCTGAAAGATGCATCAGGGCCACAGCACTGGGTGTGTGCTCTGAGGACTGCATCAGGGCCACAGCACTGGGTGTGTGCTCTGAGGACTGCACCAGGGGCCACAGCACTGGTGTGTGCTCTGAGGACTGCACCAGGGGCCACAGCACTGGGTGTGTGCTCTGAGGACTGCATCAGGGCCACAGCACTGGGTGTGTGCTCTGAGGACTGCACCAGGGGCCACAGCACTGGGTGTGTGCTCTGAGGACTGCACCAGGGGCCACAGCACTGGGTGTGTGCTCTGAGGACTGCACCAGGGGCCACAGCACTGGGTGTGTGCTCTGAGGACTGCACCAGGGGCCACAGCACTGGGTGTGTGCTCTGAGGACTGCATCAGGGGCCACAGCACTGGGTGTGTGCTCTGAGAGATGCATCAGGGCCACAGCACTGGGTGTGTGCTCTGAGAGATGCACCAGGGGCCACAGCACTGGGTGTAAGCTCTGAGGACTGCACCAGGGACCACAGCACTGGGTGTGTGCTCTGAGGACTGCATCAGGGCCACAGCACTGGGTGTGTGCTCTGAGGACTGCATCAGGGCCACAGCACTGGGTGTGTGCTCTGAGGACTGCACCAGGGGCCACAGCACTGGGTGTGTGCTCTGAGGACTGCACCAGGGGCCACAGCACTGGGTGTGTGCTCTGAGAGATGCATCAGGGCCACAGCACTGGGTGTGTGCTCTGAGGACTGCATCAGGGCCACAGCACTGGGTGTGTGCTCTGAGGACTGCACCAGGGGCCACAGCACTGGGCGTGTGCTCTGAGGACTGCACCAGGGGCCACAGCACTGGGTGTGTGCTCTGAGAGATGCATCAGGGGCCACAGCACTGGGTGTGTGCTCTGAGAGATGCACCAGGGGCCACAGCACTGGGTGTGTGCTCTGAGGACTGCACCAGGGGCCACAGCACTGGGTGTGTGCTCTGAGGACTGCATCAGGGGCCACAGCACTGGGTGTGTGCTCTGAAAGATGCATCAGGGCCACAGCACTGGGTGTGTGCTCTGAGGACTGCATCAGGGCCACAGCACTGGGTGTGTGCTCTGAGGACTGCACCAGGGGCCACAGCACTGGGTGTGTGCTCTGAGGACTGCACCAGGGGCCACAGCACTGGGTGTGTGCTCTGAGGACTGCATCAGGGGCCACAGCACTGGGTGTGTGCTCTGAGGACTGCACCAGGGGCCACAGCACTGGGTGTGTGCTCTGAGAACTGCACCAGGGGCCCCAGCACTGGGTGTGTGCTCTGAGGACTGCATCAGGGCCACAGCACTGGGTGTGTGCTCTGAGGACTGCACCAGGGGCCACAGCACTGGGTGTGTGCTCTGAGAGATGCACCAGGGGCCACAGCACTGGGTGTGTGCTCTGAGGACTGCACCAGGGGCCACAGCACTGGGTGTGTGCTCTGAGGACTGCACCAGGGGCCACAGCACTGGGTGTGTGCTCTGAGAGATGCACCAGGGGCCACAGCACTGGGTGTGTGCTCTGAGGACTGCATCAGGGGCCACAGCACTGGGTGTGTGCTCTGAGGACTGCACCAGGGGCCACAGCACTGGGTGTGTGCTCTGAGGACTGCATCAGGGGCCACATCACTGGGTGTGTGCTCTGAGGACTGCATCAGGGCCACAGCACTGGGTGTGTGCTCTGAGGACTGCACCAGGGGCCACAGCACTGGGTGTGTGCTCTGAGAGATGCACCAGGGGCCACAGCACTGGGTGTGTGCTCTGAGGACTGCACCAGGGGCCACAGCACTGGGTGTGTGCTCTGAGGACTGCACCAGGGGCCACAGCACTGGGTGTGTGCTCTGAGGACTGCATCAGGGGCCACAGCACTGGGTGTGTGCTCTGAGGACTGCATCAGGGCCACAGCACTGGGTGTGTGCTCTGAGGACTGCACTCGGCACTTTAACCAGGGCCATGGAAATTGTGTGGCAGGAGAGGACAAATTATGTAGCAGGGTTGGCTAAATTATGCGGCAAGAAAAGGCAAATTATAGAAAAGGTATATTACGCATAATCAGCGTAATACAGTACATTTCTGTGCCAGTCTTCATAATTCTGTCCTCCTGGTAACACTGTCTGGTCAAAGATATCACCTCATTAGTACCAGTATAACAAACAAATACAGCAATAAGCAAAAGAAAGATGACCAGACACCTTTTGCGAAGGGCCTTCCACTGCACAGGAAGAAGTCACAATGTTGGTAGTAGCATCTGATCCATTTGAGCTAGAAACACATTTTTCTTTGCTGCAATCTACAGATTATGCAACAGATAATGGATTATGCGGCAAATGCAGCAAGTTTGTAATTATGAGGAAAACACAGATGCCACACAATCCCATAATTTCAGCAACACTGGCTAATAGTGGCTATAACACATATCTGTTCAGATTGCTTCACCAGGCCACGAGTTACTCGCGCCTGACATGGTACAATCCGAGGTCTCTACCATTGAATGGGGGTGTGGTTTTCAGACTCACGTTCCAGTACGTTCTTAGGGCTCTAATCTGATTATTTTCTCATTAAAGTGGAATGTGGTATCCTCGACCTCTCCGGAGTCCTGCTTCCCTGCTGTTCTGGATGGAGAATGGTATGTTCATAAAACCTCTCATCGACTACTTCCGGGGCTACCACGTGTAGGCAGGATATCCGGAAGGAGGAGGGAAATTCATTCATAAGGTTCAAGTGCCAGAGTGCAATGACCCCATCCCTTCCACTTACCTGGGGGTTCGCTATACAAAAGGCCTTTTCCAAGGAAACTAATACAGAAATACCATTACAATAAAACAAACTACAAGCAATGGCAAAGCCGAAAGGGCTGGGCCCGGTAAGATGGAGCAGTGTTTTTTTTTCTTTATATATTTTTTCAAACATGCCACACAAAAAAAAGAAGTCAAACAAATGCTGCTGAGTAAAATTGGTGGCCAAATTATTTTACTTAAAAGAGTTTTATTGAAAAATAAATGACCCAGCACAAATAGTTTAACATAATCAATCAGGGTTTATAAAGCGTAACTACTCACCCGTAAGGACCTCAAAGCGCTGGGTGGAGAGGGGTGGGGGTACACTGCTGGTCCGTTGAAGGCGCTGTGGTTCAGTCGAAAGCTCTGTGGTTCAGAACAGTAAGCAGCCTTCCTAGCAGGCATATGTATCTATTGAAACCCTTTTTAGTTTTAATGCACATCACAGAAAAATACGATTTTTTGTGGAGCAAAGAAAATGTATCAGTGTATTTGGATTACTGCAACCTCAACACATGGGGATGTGACAATCTGTGAATTTAGAGTAGGGTTGAGAGCAGGGGTGCCCATACTTTTGGGGCTTTTATTACACAAAATGCAGTGGTATAAAAAGAATATTCCACAGTAAACTAAAATATGGCACTTTTGGATAAATCAACTTCCTATTGACAGCCGCCAAACCCCTCTGCAAAGCTTGTCGGAGTTATTAGGATTAAGTGGTGAGGCGGACTACATTTTCGGGGGAAAAACACAAATTGTGGGGCACATTCTCAGGCAGAATTACTTTCATCCATTTGAGTTGGCAACAACATTACAGCATGTTTTTTTCTGAAACCTGCAAATTATGTGGGAATTTATGTGGCAAATATATATGTATAAACTAAATGATGCACCCTCAGAATCTCTTCGCCCCATTGGTTGTCACCTCTGCAATAAATGTGCATTGTTAGCTGCACGTCAAGGAAAATCTCTTTTCAGCTAACTATCCCAAAATAAATATGTAACATAAAAAATGCATGAAGAGTAGAAAATGTAATATGGTGCAAAATTGCCATCTCGGCGTTCTGGTGACATTTACAAACACTTGGCTCTTGTGGTTTCTGATGGCACCAGAACCTTTGTTGACAATATTGGACTATATTATAAGGACAGACATATGTGACCAACTCACAGGGAGGTGAGGGTGAAATATGACAGGGTGGTTAAATAGCACATTTAATAAGGTACACTTATATTTGCATGGAGGGTATAGGGTTATTTATCTACATTCACGGGCATTGGAATTATGCGATTGTGCGGCTTCAGCGATTTTCGCATAATTATAGATTTGCTGCAGTTGTCACAAAATCCACCATCAGCAGCATAATCTGCAGATTTTAGCAAGAAAAAAAATGTTGTTTCTAGCTGTAACGGTACAAAAGTTACGAGAAATGCAGAGACAAGTGTTGCCATGCTGTGGAAGGCCCTTTTCAAAACTAGACTGGTCACCTTTCTGTTACTAATTGCTATATTTGGGTGTTAAACTGGTACAAATGAGGTGCAACCAATGCCCAGACGAGTTTTAAAATGACGAAATAATGAAGTGATAGTTTCAGAAAATGTGCCACATTATGCCACATAATTTGCCTTTCTTGCGGGATAAATTACGCAACGCATAATCTGGCCATCTCCTGCTGCATAATTTCAGTGGCCCTCTACTATATTTCTATGTTGGCGCTATTTTGTGAATATATTTTACAATGCTCACTCAACTTGCTCTGTAACCTCAGGAGGGGCAGGCCCCAATTGGAGATAGAAACCGGTCAAAATACAGACAAGTTTGAGATATTCTGCTGTTAAACAACAGGCCCATAAAGATATTCTCAAGAGAAGACATCGCTGAGAAGGAAACACTATCTTTAAGAATATTTTTCCAGATTTAAGAGATTACGGTTGAGATAAGGGAATTTCCTATCCCCGGCCCCTATACAAAGTGCATATGGGCCAGCTGGCCTGTTTCCGAGTGGTGAGGTAGGCTAATCCGGGCTGTTTATTCAGGCAAAAACACATGTTTTTCATAGATCTTAGAAAATGTACTGGGTGTTGGTTGATGTCGTGGGAGGGGTAGAATTGGGGGAGCAGAAGTTTGAGGGCGATCACTAAGGCAGTAAAGACATATTACACAGTGCACTGTTCTTTCCTGTCCCTCACTCACATCCACCCCACCCCCTTAAAAATTGACCTGCCAGCATATGCACATCCATGTAAGTGTGTGTGGGGGGAGAGTTTCAAACATATGGTATGAGACCAGAATAAAAGGGGTGCACCTTTTTTTAAATACACATTTAGAAAAAAACATTCAGCTTTTAACATAAAAGATAACAGAGAGGTTTGGGTCGAAACCACAATTCAAAAGATTTCTGGTTAGAAGCACAGCTTCCCTTCCTGACCACTCCAAATGTGCTCTGCAAATCAAAAACAGAGTGAACCACACCAGTATATGTACCAGATTCTCAAAGATATTGTCTACAAGACCCTCAACCACTTATGACCAGCATTGTACAATATCTCCTTTGGGGTGATGTAGTGGGCATCATCATCACTGGGTCTCTCACTTGGGTATTGAATTCTCTAAGTGAGCATTGTCTCCAGCAGGAAGGAGATTGTCTTGGGGAAGACAATGGTGGGATCAATCCAACGAAAAATAAGTATAACGTTACCTCCTACACCTGTGAATGTGGCTTAATGAAAGGTGGGATGGGGGAAGATTAAAAACAAACAGATGTTATTCAGACATTAGTCCTTAGCATCTGCTGATTTGGTCAACATGTTTCGGCCTTGTGTGCCCCTATGGGTCCGTTGGGCTTCTTCAGGACATATTGGCGCAGATCCCAGATTTTGTTTGTATTCAGAGGAGAAATCAAGTAAGTGCATTAACCTACTTATCTTTGTTACTGGCGTGGTTATTGCCAGTAACGGGGCATTGTTATAGGCGTAATTGCTGCCTTTAACTCTATGCAGGGTTATGATTGACCTACAGGATGCGGGGAGGTCTGGAGGGTTCCGTCTTTGCCTATTTGTCTAAGAAACATCTGACGCGTGCATTCCTCGTGTCTCTCCCGTCCTGAATGCTCCCACTTCTATGTTGCAGCACTCTGACTTCCAGAAGAATCCATCTAGATGAGAAGAACAGTCACCGAAAAGGTAAATATACAGAAAGTAATCAGCAAAAAGAAAATTATTCATAATGTAATGTCAGGCGTAATCATTTAAAATGTAAAATTAAAGAAGGCATTCATACTCAAGAGAAAGTACAAAATGCAATTATATTGAAAAAATCATTCGAAATGCACTCCTTTAATAAGATAAAATAAAAATTAAAAAGTGAGATGAATAGAAATGCTAAATTTCAACTTAATTGCCGGAACATCCATCCCATCAAATGTAGCATGGCTGTACCACTCTGACTGGATCAAACATATGTTACGTTATACGTCTTTATTTAGCATGGAATCTACTACAGAGGCAGCTTCGAAGTGCTGTAGGGGTTTGGCACCTCCTCACGATGCTTTTGAGATTCCATTTCAGACAGCAGTCTGGTGTTGTTTGCTAGTTTGCAGGCAGCAGTGCAGTGTTATTTGTGAGTTCTAGTGCGTAGCAGGCAGAAGTCTGGTGTTGTTTGTGAGTTGTAGCGAGTAGCTGACAGGTGATTCTTAACTGTAGTAAGCAGCAGACAGCAGTCCATTGCTGTTTGTGAGTTGTAGTGAGTAGCAGGCAGCAGTCCGGTTTTGTTTGTGAGTTGTTGTGAGTAGCAGACAGAATATTTGATGTTTTGGTGTTGACAATTACATGTGTTATAAGTTTGCTGGGTGTGGCTGGAATCCTGCGAAACCTGCTGACTGGGGTCTTCAGCGTGCCCAGCAGGTTGGTTAGTGTGTGAATTAATTGGAAGTACTGGGGATAATGGGGGTCCCGGTGTCCATGTCGTGGCTGGTCTGGAAGGCACTGGGTGGTGGGGTATGCGTTCTGGTTAGAGGTGCAGTGTTACCTGGGGATCCTTTGTGATGGTAGGGGGCGATTGCTGTTGTGGGCCAGCGTGCCTCCATCTAGGCCCCGTTTCCAAGTTTGTTGGAATCCAGGCACTTTTTCATTGGCACCGGATAAATAACAATAACCAGGGTATGTTAATTATCAGGTGCGATCCCCTGCACGTATTACAAATTCCTGTGAAATGTTATGTTATAAGAGACTTATAACGCGCACAACTACTCTGGAGTATCCTGCCGCGAAGCGGTCTCGAGCGTGTGAGAGGGAAACTTAAATGAAAGCTTGTTTGAAAAGATGGGTTTTAAGAAGTTTCTTAAAAGCACTGAGATCCTGCGTGAGGCGTAAGGCAGCTGGGAGACTGTTCCAAAGCACTGCTACCTTGACCGAGAGTGACTGGCCCCCAAGTCTGGAGCGTCGAAAGCGGGGGGTAACCATCAGACGGTGCGAGGCAGAACGCAAAGAGCGATGGGGAGTATAGAAGGACAATAAACTACCGGTTTTGGTACTCAGTGCATCAAAATTTGGATGACACGGTAAAGACCATACACTATTCCCATGTTAAATGGCAGCAGGTTTGGCGTAACTAAATGTAACGAAGGGTGAGTTATAAACCACACCAGGCAAACACTGGCTGTGGTAAATACCATCCAGATTGTAATTCTGACCCTGGTGCAAACAGGGGTCTTCACAGTGGTAGGAAAACTATGATACACCCATAAGTATTATATCTGTGCAGTGCAGGATGTGTGCATAGGGTTCTAGTATTGTAATTTTTTTTATTGTAGTTGCATTTATATATAACTTACTACCCCTGATGAGGTGTAGAATTGCTTTTCGGCGAGTAGCATGCTACTCCAAACCCAAACAGGATAAGTGGTGAATTAGTATGGGGAAATATGAAATGAATTTGAGCGGTGGACATGTTAATCTGTTATTTGGATTGAAAAGGATAGTGGAGGGATGGAAGAGGAAAGGGTTTGCATTTATATAGTGCTTGCTACCACTGATGAGGTGTTGAAGTGCTTTTTTGTGAGTTTATGTGACACACAACTATATAGCATTTTTGTGCTTTGTTGTTTATACACATTTCGGGCTAATGTGTTCTGTAGGACGTTGTGTTAGCTTTGAGTGCTGTCGGGGACCATGACAGGCATTTAATATTGGAAATGCAAATCAGTCTTTGCCCCACTCTACCAATGGAGAGTTAAACACAAACTTCTGGGCCACGTCCCCTGCGTACAGCTGCTGGGATGTCTGGTTTGGGGGCCGTATTCAAGGTCATCACGAAGTGCACCCCCTGTGTAGATGCACCTGGAGCAATCATTGCGCTGTGATTGGTCGAAAAGTGTGTAAATATATTTGAGAAACACAAGGTAGCTTTGTACTAGTGAAAAGTGGTGAGAACGCTATTTGTGTACAATAAAGATGTACTGAGCCCCCCTCAGAGTCTCCCAGGAACCCTGATCTGAAGCTGTTTCCACTTCCTGCTCACTGGGCTCCCAGGGGCCCTGTTGTGAGTCTGTGGGCAGTCTCTGACCCGAGACAGTCTTCACTTCCTGCTCAGCTGGGTGGTGGAAGCCCTGCTCTCAGTCTGCTTACACTACCTGCTCACCTGGGCTCCTAGAAACCCTGCTCTGGGTCTCTCGGCACTATCTGCCCCTAGACAGTCATCACTTACTGCTCACCAAGCGCCCATAAACCATCCTCTGGGTCTCTCGGCACTATCTGCCACCAGAAAGTCTTCATTTCCTGCTCAGTTGGGGTCCTAGAAGCCCTGAGGTCCCAGCAGCACTGCTCTGAGTCTTACGTTACTTCTTGCGCCCAGAAGCCCTGCTTGAGTTTGTAGGCGCTTCCCGGAGCCCTGGCTCGAGTCTCTCCTCACTTCCTGCTCACCTACGCTCCTAGAAGTCCTATCCTGAGTCTCTTGGCACAGATCTCCGGGGTTCCCAGCAGCACTGCTCTGAGTCTCCCAATACTTCTTGCGCCCAGAAGCCCTGCTTGAGTTTTCAGGCGCATCTCTGCGCCCTGGCTCGCGTCTCTCTTCCCTTCCTCCTCCCTCCCCTGGCCCAGGCCCCGGCACACCAAGGGTTACAAGGAAGGCGGCTCCCCAGCAGCGGCTCAGCCCTCGGCAGTCACTGCTCAGACTGCTCTCAGCCTCACACCTGCTCACTGCCGCCCCGGGCTCTGCCCCCCCCCCCCCCCTGCGAGAGGAAGTGAGTCCCGAGAGGAGGGAGGGGGCTCAGTCCACGACCCCCGCCCCCATACATGAGGGACCCGGCGCCGGGCTCAGGAGCGACTCATCCCACCAGGAACTCTCCGGAGGCGCGCGGGACAGGTGAGTGCCGGGCTGGGGGAGGACAGATACGACCCCCCCCTCCTCCTTTTATCCGTCAATGCGTTCACTTGTCTTCCCTACACCCCCATTTACGTGTCGCTGTCCATGGGGACATCCAGGTGCCCCCACAACTTGGAGAAGCCCCCGCGACATTTACAGGCGGTGACCTCAATCAGGTGCGAGCTGTCAATAGTGCAGCAGGTGCAGTGGCACAGAGGACCAGGCATGTGTGAAGGGGGCCCTGGGTCCCACTTTTAACTGTTTTTCTTTCACATTGTTTCCCATTTCACTGCTTGCATTGGGGTTCCAGGCACACGTATGTGTTTGTCTTCGAAGAATACTTTTTTAAGCCCTTTGTTTCAAAAGTAGAGTTGTTTTATCAAACAGAAGATGCCTTTGCCAATGTACCCTCTCGATGTAGGCACCTACTCTCAAGGAGTAGTGGCGGAGTTCTCGAGTTTCCCAGTTCCATGCGAGAGTAGCGCTCCAGTCCAGGTTTTTATTAAGATATTAGATCAGGACTACAAGTCCCAGAATGCAAATAAGACACCAATGCTGGTCAATTTACTGACACATGGATCTGGGAAACGTGGGAGCTCTGCATACTTCCCCCTTTAAAAAACACTGGTCTTCTCTTATCAAAGGCGTTTTCTTTTTTTAAATGGGGGTTTCATGTCCAGGAAGGCGTGAGGGCTGGAAACAAGGCGCCCTGGTGACAGAGAGTTACCTGGTAACCTTACCCAGAAGAGGTTTTCTCTTTACGTTAGAATTCACATAATTAAATAGGAACTTATAGTTATTTAAATGCCAGCCTGCCATCAGCAGTTGTGTGAATTAAAAACAGGTTTATTAGACTGTGGGCTATTAAACTGTAGAAAGTTAAACATAACTTTTAGCAATAAAATCACATACATTTAACCAGGCTGCCATCAGGATAAGGCTACCGAGAAAACCCAGGCCACCAGTGAGGCAATGCTTCTCTTTAATAACTCCTTGTTTTCAGGGCTGCTCATTCCATCCTTTCAACTGAAGGAACAGAACTACAACTCCCACAATGCTTTTGGGTTTTAAATGAAAACCCCGTGTCCTTGGTGACATGGAGTCCTCTGTAACCCTTACCACTGAAAGTGATTCACCTCTGTTATCAGATCCGGGAGGGGGGGGGTGTGTCCTTTGGGGCCTGATCTGACCAGAATGAGTTTATTTACCCCACATGGAGGCTTGTGGTGAACCCTCGAGGCACTGTTTAAGCACACACTAGCCTCAGGCGCTAGTGAACATTCCTTGCTCCTCCTGGCCTGTGGTGCACCAGGCCTGACCCACCCTGTTTATCTGGCTGGCTCCCAGTTCGTGGTCTGCGCCTTGTGCTATCAGTGACACACGGGTCACTTGAAGGGTGTGTTTGTGAAAAAGGAGGGTGACCCGGATAGCCCAGTCTCGGCAGACACAGCCAAACCCTTTTAAACTATCCCAAAGTTTTACGCACTGGCGTGTATAGCTCCTCGCACACCTGAAGAGGGCTCGAAGCGCATCTGTGTGGTGGGTCTCTGGTTGATGGTGTGTGGCCTTATAGTGTGTGCTATGTTCGAAGAGGGTTGATGTCTGGAAGAGAGCTCCAATTTTACTGGGCATGTTTGGAACAACTTTTACGCATGCAGTGAAGAAAGACGCGTAAGGGATAGTCGCGTTTTACGCATGCAGTGATGAAAGGCGCGTAAGAGAGAGTCGCGTTTTACGCATGCATACCGCCTGCTGCTGGGGGGGGGGGGGGGATATCCCTTTATCCCTTTATCCCATCCAATGTCAACTGGCGAGCAGGGCATGAGAAAATAGGGTTAAAAAAGAAATAAGTATTTCAGACCCTAAAATACAGTAACAGGAGGCCTTTCATTTATTGGTTACTATTTACACCAAAATGCCCTTCTAATATCTATAGCTAAACCTATTTTAATCTCATGAGATCACGTTTCACTTATAGCTTTTAAATAGGGCTCCCGGTTTTATGGTATTTATTTTCTTGACAAAAATAGTACATTTCCACAAGTATTTAAACTATAAATATAAACTCTTATCTGAATTTATGACCGATTTCAATAAAATGAGGTCCAACAGATGATAAATAAATGCACGTATATGAAAATATAAACATTTTAGTATCATACTTTTGCATATACACTGGAATTAAAAGCCTCATAACAATAGTTTCTTTATTTTTTTTAACCACTTACCTGTAAATCTACATAGCTATTGGCCTAACAGTCATGATTGACAGTATCTAGAATCACACAAAAAAAGACTGATTTCCGTTTTTATCCACATTTACATATAAATACATACAGGAAAATAAATTGTTTTCTCTCTGTATTTAACTGTAAAGATAAGTAAAAACGGAAAGCAGGGAGCCTTACTTAAAAAACGCTCCTTGAAACCAAAGGAGCGCTGTACATAGCTGTAAAGAAATAGAATTATATAGAACTGGGGTGGGAGGGCTGGCAAACAAAAGATACAATTATAACTGGAGAGAAAGCTGGTCAGATAGCTGTAGAGAAGGGCAGAGTCAGCACAGGTCCATAGAATGTTCTGGGATGAAAGGGTGTTCTGGTTTCCAGTGGGAGATGGATGGAGCCAGGGTGCAACCCCGCAAGAAAGACCCCCTCCAGTTCAGGCCCGTGTTTTTCCCCCAAGCAGCAATTTGAGAGGGGTCACACATTATTTTTGTCTTTTTTTTTTGGGGTGGGATGTTTGAAAAATGTTCTGAGGCTGCCCTCCCCAGAATTCCCTTGTTCTCCCAGCCCCTACCACCGTGAAAAGGCAAAGTGCATTTTTGGTCGCCATCCTTCTGATAGTGAATCTTCCCAGATCCCCTGACAAGCGAGAAAATCAATATGTAGTTGGCGGAGAAGGGGTGGGGGGCAGTAACATTATCGACGTTTACCAGTCTACAGGTCACTCCTTTGTTTAGAGGCAGCTGATCCAACAATGTGTCACTGTTCGTCTGTGCACCAGCCCTTTGACCAGGTGGGTCAAAGGTCGCCTCTTAAAATTATATCACTACCACTTAGCTCTTGAATAGGTTTCTGTTTCTATAATTATCACTATGTACTGCCTGACCTATCTTTAGACAAGCAATACCGTTCTGCCCTCTGTTTACACCACTTTAAAATGTTGTGGTAATTACTAGTTTGTTAGTAAAGAGGCTTTGAGGTCTAAATCATTCTGTCTCAATTTTAAATTTAATGTTCTGACTTCCTCCCTGACAGGCTGCAATGTGCACAGTCCTTCACACAGCACAGTTGGTTGACTGCCCGCTCCCTCTTTTTGTGAATATCCGCGACTTAAGAAACTGCCTACCTTCAAATTTGTCGTTTGGTGCTCTACAGAATATTGGTTCGAATTAGGCCCGGGTGTGAATTTCTGCTCCGCTCGTGGAATTTGCAGAGTTTTCCCCATTCTGTGCTCCGTATAGAATGCTGAGTTTCAAAAAACTCCACGTAGCGGTGTAGAGTTTTTCCTCTCCCGCACCTCCGTTGGAGAGCACAAGATTTCTCAATGCAGGCGGTTGCGACTGGTTGTTACCACTCGTGTTGAGAAACCTTCTGTTCGCGTTGAGGAAGCTGCCGCTCGAGGAGGACATTTGCTTAAGTGACAGACAGAAGCAGCGCGCTTTTGCGCTGTGCATGGTGCAGTTTGTTTTGTTTTTACAGTATCTGCCCCACCCCTTCGTGTAGCGCTTTCTTTCCTTTGTTTGCCTCCCTCCCTCGTTGCTTTCCTGCTCTATAACATGGCTAAAATGCGTTGGCAGAGCCAATCACTTCCACAGGTGAGACCTATTGCCTTCACCAATGCTTCTTTAACAAGCCTGAGTACCTTTAGTAAAAAAAAAGGTCTTGTGGGATAGTAGCAGGGAACTGGTTTGAGCAGAAAATGTATCCGTGAGTCATATCTTGTGTGAATCGGTCTCCTGGTATCTAGCAAGACTTTTTGATGTAAAGTGCAGAGTCGCTCACAAAACGGTAAGTAAAATCGTTTAAGGCAAAACTTCACAAATTTCTTAAATGAATTTCTGGAATTTGGACAATTTTGCAAGCATAATTAAATTCTTAGCCAGGCCTAGCCCTAACAAGAGGACACAAAGCAATGAGAGTCATAAAAGGCTCTACGTGGACATATATTGAGCCGGTGTCTGTCGGCGTTTATGAGTTTGCCATGCGTAAACAGATGGCTGATAGTTTATGGTCTTTTCCAAAGACCTGTAATGAAGGGTGTCCTTGGAAGCCTATATGCACCACCTACGACCACTTATGATAAAGTACCCAGTGGTTTAACCACAATATCTGCTTGACCTAGAGTTGGGGGCTACGCAACAGCATGGTGGACGCGGAGTTGAACTTTCTGATGTCTCTTGAGTAATTCAACGATTGAAATGTTGAACAACCAGTATCCTCCCCCCCCCCCACAAAGCATGAAATGGTGCCAAGTGGCTGTCTATAGATCATAATGGGATATAGCTAAAGATAGCTGCTTTAGAAAGGATTTTGAAGACTCTGGGCCCGGATTGAAAGTCATCGCTTGTTCAGAGATGCTCCATTGCTATCCTTCTAAAAGTGAAAACCCAAATATTATGCCCGCTCCAGGGGTTTTAATGGAGCATGAAGATCTGTTCGAGAGATTCAGCAGCTACCTAAACTCGCTCTGCAAGTTCCAGCTGCTGGTTTATAAGCAGAGGAACTGGAAATAGGGGCGTGGCAGGGTGAACTGTAGCACCCTCCCATATCCTTGATCGATATTCAGATTTAGAATTTTAAAAATGTGTTTATTCATCTCGAAGCATTTTGTGTGTGGTCAAATGGCATGCAACTTTTTGTGACAAAGTGCTGCTGGTTCTGTTACCCCCTTTGGTGCTGCGGACGGCCCACGGCTGTCCCACGTGAAGGTGGGCGTGTGCAGAAGACGGCCGCGGGCCGTCCGAAACCTGCCCACTCGCTAATTCACTTGCACAGCGGGAGAATTGGCGCAACGCGCAAGGGGTTAAAGCAGAGGGCTATGTTTACTATTCATTTCTCTGACTGCATGTGTCAAGTATTTGTCATTTTAACTGCTGATGCTTTTGCTTGGGGTACAAGTGAAAGGAAAAAGGCCATGGTAGTCTAGAGTTTTTTTTAAACATGTTTTGAAATAAAGCCATGCTTGAGTTAATAATGAAATCACAAATATCTCAAAATATATATCACCAGCATGGAAAGTGTAATCAAGACACTTAAGCTGGGTGATGCTGTGAACCAGCGCCCACTATGAAAGCTATTCAAGCACCGCTGTCTCTAAGGGCAGTCATAATGTGTTAGGTGCTACTAATTATAGCTGCAATACTTGATTACTGTAATACCTTGTTTGCTGGTTTGTGATGGAAACTGTTTAAAACTCCCCAGAACATTCTATCCCCTCCCACTAATAGCTACAATATTCCCTGCCAAGGAGTTTATGTCTCAAACGCTGCGGAGGTCGCATTTATTGCCTGTTAGAACGTTGCAATGTTGAGAGCTCCATTGAAGACAATGGAGTAGCTCCGGGCTTAGAATGGTCGGTATAAGATCTGAGCTCCAACATTCCAATGATTGTCTTCATGTTTCTCCTTTTTAATTTACAGCATTCTACCCTCAGTGGGTGGAATGTTCTAATATCCTTATAGCCCTTCTGGCTAAGGCTATATCTATTGTTTAAAGACCTTCAACCTTTTTATAGGCCCTTGCATGAGGCACAGGCCTATAATTTTGGTTCAGGGCCTTTAACAACTGGTATAGCCCTGTGCAGCAGACTATAAGGCTATATTACACAACAGATTCTGTTTGAGATCGCCACCCTCTTACGTAAAAGCAGCTTCTCTTTGATACTTTTGATCCTGATGTACTTCTCTGTGAAGCCTGCACTGAGCAGTATATTGAGACTGCCTTGAAAGAATTACTGAGGTCCCAAAAATGTTGAGCATCCCAGTGGAAGAGATCATCTTATTGGTTGGTGCAGAACCCTGAAATGGCCTTCCCCTAGCGTCTAATGTGGACCAAAACCAACAAAAGAACTGGCAAAGACAGTAGATCTCAAAGGCAAGACCTAAAGCTGGCCTTTGTTCAGAGAGTGCCCTGGGCAAAACCAACCTTGATGCCCCTTCCCGCTCACCCTCTAGGTAAAGGGGGGCTAGATTAAGGAGTGCCAGGGGGAAAAAAAACAGACAAGGGTGCCAAGAGGCTTCAGAAAAAGTGTTTTAACACACATTTCTTTGTAGCCTAGACATAGAGAGACTGCTGTGGGGAGTTCCAGCTCCCCTCTAGAGGTCGACACCTTGGACCTAGGCTCAGCTGCACAAGCTAGTCTTGGGCCCTGGCACGACCTAGCCAGTGCTTGTTTTTGATTTTCATTTCATCCATCCCTCTTTCTCGGCCACTATTGGCACCAGGTCCCACTGTACTAATCCCTCAATGATCTAATCAGAACCACCCACGCCCTGCACTCATACCCTGCGGGGCATGGCATGTCGCACGCGCACAACAGCCCAGTCAGCGCGCGTGCGCAGGTGTCTTCGCGCGCTTCGGAGCGGCGCGAGGCAGCCCGGCCTGTGCTGCGGGGAGCATGGAAACCAGCAAACAAAAGCGCCCTGTGTGGGCCGTGACCGCCTCAGCGGGTGCCTCTGAGTCACAGGGCCGCCCCCCACCGACCAGAAGTGAGTGCGTGCTCCTCAACCCCCTTTCGGCCTCAGTTTCTTCCTCCCACCCTCTTTGAGGCCTTGCCCCCAGGTCTGAGTCACTCCCAGTCAGGTGGGAGCCCAAGGCTGGGGCAGGCAGGAACACACACACACACATGACGTGATGGGCACGTTCTTGTGTCAGACACGCTGCTCCAGGCACAGAAACTGCTCCCAGATGCCTTCCTTCTGAGGTAGTCTGTATTCTCACCTGTTCCTCAGTGTGCACTGAATATACCTGCAGGAAAGCAAGGGTGCAAGGTGTGTTGTACCTGGCAGAGACGTCTTGTCCTCGAGGCGCCCCTCCCTGGCATTTTTAGGTAAATAACCTGTCAAAAATGAAACAATATCCCTCAGTCTGTAAACGCCCCACAGTCTCCTTGGAGCCAGCGCTTAAAATCAAAATATGAACGTGCTGGGCTCACAGTCCAGGGTACCTGTTAGCTGCTGAGACGAGCTGGTGATAGATTGCTTCAATGCTGAGAAGTTCGGTGCTTCCCCTTTCAAATTAACCACATCCATGCTGGTGACGGAACCACTCCGTCACCAGCCACGGACGCGCTGTGCTGGTGACGGAATGGTTCCGTAACGGCCCGGCCTCCGCGGAATCAATTTCACGCCTGCGCGGCGCGTTCTTATAAGCGGGCGGGGCCGTGACGGAACCACTCCGTCACAAGCAAGCGCGCCCGTGGCTCGTGACGGAGTGGTTCCGTCACGACCATGGCGGCGGCCCCGTGCGGCCCCCCCCCCAGCGCCGCAGCGGAATTACCGCAGCGGCCAAGGGGTTAAAGAAGTGAAGGTTCACAATAGTTAAGGTGACAATAACATCCAAATCACAGCACAGCTTGGGGCCAGTGTAGACTTTTTTTTCTTTCTACAGCTGTGGATAGGTTCAGCTCAGGCCCATCCACCGGGCCAGGGCCACCTTTTCGGTTAAGCGCGACTGGTTATTGGTCTGGAATGCCTTGATTTTGGGCCTCCTTGCTTTATTTGTGCCTGTGGATGCAGGTGGTGGGCACCAGCGCTCTTTTATGGGGTCCAGACTCATCTATCGTTTTAATGAGGAAAGGTGGAAAAACAAGGTTGGCAAATGCAGGAAAAGAGGGAGAAAGCAATTTGAAAACGACGATAAAGAGACAATCTGTAGGAGGGAGGAAGAAAGATGCTAGGTGGAAACTACACTAGGCAGCCTTGGGTTTCATGAGAAACAGGCAGGGAGTGTAGGGTGGTGGAAGAAAGGCATGAGGTGGAATCCAGACTAGACAGCCTCGGCATTCATGAGTTGAAGAGACGGGAAGCGTAGGGTGGTGGGAAAAAGAGGCACAAGGTGGACTCGAGCCTAGGCAGCCTTGGTATTCGGCAAACTCTGGATTCTTTCGAGGTGTAGTGGAGTCCCAAGAAATATTTTGCCTCCCTACACGTATTACTTTGTACAGATTGTTCTAAGGGGCGCTTGGCCAGTTTGGCCCATCCTCCTCTGTGGACATTTTGACAACGTTGGCCCGTACTCTTATACCACTTGGTCCCTCTTCCGAGTTCACTGCTATGGTGACCAGATCGCTCCAAGTCTAGGCCTCACGGCTCATTGAACTTATGCATGCACTGCAGGGCTCTGTGTTTGATCTCATGGTCATGGGTTCAAATCCTGGTAGATAAACTCTAGTCTTTTATCATCCTAAGGTCTGTCAAAGGAACACCATGAAAATGCACAGTTGAATTAAGCAGCAATAAATACTTGTTAGATAGCACCAAGAAACCCTAATGGAACATTTGATTTACAAATACCATTGGTTGTGTTAGTGTGTCACTGGGGCACCACCCTTGCATCCCAGGCTTTTGCCGTTTACAAGTAATTATCTGAATTGTTTCATTTGAAGAAATCCAAGACGGTAACTTCCAGAATGCATCTGCCACCCAGATCCAGAGGTTGGACGAGGAATACTGGGTACCTTTCAAAAAACGCACCGTTGTGTAACTTGACCTCCAAAATGGGAGGCATAAAGTGCATGTTGTAGATTTTACATCCACTCACTACCTTATGGAGAACTATTTTGAATAGAAGTGGATAGCTGTATTGTTTTTTTCAGACTTTTCTTTGCGGGTGTTGCAGGGGGGAGCTTTATGACAATTTAGTGAGGGTTTCAAATGGGTGTTGTGTGCAGCTACAGCACTGAAACAAGTTATGCACTGTAGTGTTTTTTTAGGGTTGTGGTTAGTGTCGGATGAAGGCTCCATGTAGGGAGGACACTGGGCTTGAGGTTCGAGGCTTTCGTTTGACCTCCTCGTTTGTTCCTTCTTATATTAAATTGGTTCAGTTGAGCGGACTCAGGACTAGGAGTCTAAGTCGAACGTTCTGGTTGAAAAGCAGCCTTGCTTCCAAATTGTTAAGCGTATGTTTTTCGCATTTAGTTTGGAAACACTAAGTTTGAAATGTTTGGGAGAAAAAGGTGTTTTTATAAAACATTTTGTTGCAGGGATTTTGCTGTGTAGCAGAACTATGCTTGGAACCATAGAACATCAGGATGTAGGGACTGAGTCACCATACTACGTCCGTATCTATGAGTCTGAGCCCGACTAGCTATACTGCCCCACCTGCTCTCCTAACCTTGCCAGAGAAACAAGTGAGCTGGCACCCCAGAGCACAACACTCTCGACCCTCTCAGGAATCGCGGTAACAGGACACACCCTTTAGCTCGCTCACTCATACTTGTCCACAATAAGATAATCAGGAGGCACAAAGGAAGTTTAGAATATTTATTTAAATTATCGTGCTCTGAAATGCAGTATACATGCCACAATTAGAAAACAATTGCATACTAAAAATACTGTTTGCATGGTTAATAATCTATATATTATGAACCCCCCCGTCCTTTTATAGGACAGAGTAACCTAAAATCCCCTCCCTTGCAAATTAAGCTAAATGATTATATTTCAAAGATCTCCGGGATTACTGGCAGACCCCGTACCTTAGCATTCACAGATGGACGATCTATATCCCAGCAGACGCAGTGCTCTTATTTCAGAACTCTTTCAATGTGTGTTTTTGGCTAATGTGCTCATCTATATGATGGCACGTATGTGCATATAAACAACAGCTGCATTTTGTTTTAGGTCTAGGTGCTAGTGACTGGCCAGAAAGAATAACAAGGAACATTGTTGTTTGAGCTTGTTTATGGTGTTCAGACTAAATCCTAGGAAAAGAACAGACTGCGAAAACATATGCAGGTTCCGTTTGAGAGTACAATGTGGCACAAAAGCAAGCTTGTTTATATAGGAACGTGTGCAAATGAAAATGAGGCCTACAATGTACACAGTTAGGCTAGCATAGGGAAAACTACAACGGGCTATGCAGAAAACGCACAACAATCTTTTCTTACCTTGAAATTGTATTTCCTGTTGGAAAATCTCCTTTATCTGCACCAATGCAATTAGATTTTGATCGCTTTGCAATATACAGAATTAAAATTTGCCTTGTCCATAAAATCTTCAATAAAAACCTAATTTGTCACATACAAAGGCAGCAGCCTTTTAAAGGAAGCCTGGCCAAGCCCAGCCCTTTCCGAAAAGTAGACGGTGCCTCAAAGTATGAAGTGAATAGAAAAAGTTGAGATAACTATTACGAAAAGAAAAACGTGAGCTAAAAAGGGTGAGGGTTTTTGCAAGTGTGATGGAAAAAAAGAAAAGCAGACCTGAACTGGATCTAGGCTGGCTACCAATTAAGCATACTTCTGCATCTGTACGTGGCTATCAATTAAACGGGTATAGAACCGCATCTGGGTGTGGATTCCATTAAACCGCCTGATAATGCATCTCTTCGTATCTACTAGTTAGACCCAAAACTGCATCTGGACAGGGCCTCCCAATTAAATAGCCCCCAAACTGCACCTGGGTTGGTCCTCAATTAAACGGCCACCACACACTGTCTAACTTGCTCCAAGGCCTCTGGTTCTCTGTCCTGTGGGCATCTTAAACCAGCATCTCCCCATTTATGCACTCTTTCCTCGCTGGGTGTGTTTCCTTTGTCCTCTGATACTTGACTTGGGGGGCCTGGTGTAACAAAAGCAAGGCCGGGTTTGGTGGCTCAGTGGACTAATGCGTCCATTGCAGGGGCCTGTGTTCGACTTCAGGGTCTCAGATTCAAATCCCGGCGGGTCCACTCAGCCTTTCATCCATCTGAGGTCGATAAAATGAGTACCATTGAGTTGGGTAACAATGAACATCTGCTATTCAGCACCAAGCGACTTCTGTGGTGAACGTGCGCTTTACAAATACACATGTTATATTATGTTAAGGCCCGGCCTTACCCATACCCATAGAAAACTAGTCCGGCTTTATGCAGAGAGACCACAGCATGCCATTGGCGTAGCCCATCATTGATGTTAGTAGGGAAAGCGTAGCACTGACACCATTTTGAATCCTCCAGATATTTGAAAGTATGTCTAAGTCCTCTAAAGTTAAGGCGATATGATTGGTGTACTTTGGAGGAGAGGAACATTTATTTTGGATGGGTGAAAAAAAAAGCCATGAGTAAGCCTGGACATAACTGTGTTCTAAAAATGTCCAAAGCTTCAACATGTGCACCTTGCAGAGAGTTAAACCTCTAAATATTTTAGCATCCGTATTTCGCTATCTATTTTTAGATGTCTTCCTTCTAAGGTAGTGTAGGAAAGTGCCAACTAGGTACCCAGGGCCTACGATCTTTTCCTAAACTGCTCTGTTGCAAAACTCAATTGGCAACTCTCTGGCCACATGTAAGTCCCTTGTAAAAAGTACCCTAGGTAACAAGGGCACTGTGACCAGGAAAGGCCTCTAAGGGCTGCAGCACTTATTGTGCCACCCTTAGAGACTCTGTACCTTTACACCCACACACTGACATTGCAGGCTGCGTGTTTTGGTGTAGAGCAAAGTGAGGAGTCAACATGGCACACATCCCTGTGTGTCTTGCCTACAATCCACTGCCCTGGCATAGGTAAGCCATCCCTCTAGCTGGGTGCACTATACCAGTGGTGAGGATACAGGTGCATGAGCCCTGTACCCCTACAGTGTCTAAGTCCATTCTTAGACATTGTAAGTGCAGTAATGCCATTAAGAGTATATGTTTCTGGGAGTTTGTCATTCCAAACGCCACAGCACCATAATGGCTATACTGAACATTGGGACATGTGGCATCAAACTTCTCAGCACATTAAACCCACGCTGATGGCAGTGTGGAATTTATTGAAAAATGCACTCAGCAGGCATCTTAGAGATGCCCCCTGAAAAACGACCTAACTCTACTGTCCTGGCTGGGTGGTTGCTCGCCAGCTGCCATGACCAGACATCTTTCTGGGCCCCTTGGTCGAGAGCCTGCTGCTCTCTGGGTCCTCAAACAAAGCACATCCTGGGACGAGGTGCCAAGCCTACTCCCCCAGGATCGGCTGGGTCCACGAAGGGGAAGCTTTAAACGCTTGCCGCCTTTGTATGCTGCCCCAGCCATTTGCTGCTCCCAGCAACTGGTCGCCACCGGTTCTGACCTCCACTTTGGGTGGGATAATCGGCGGGAAACCCAAGTTAGCAGGTGAGGTGTGCCCACCTTTGCCAACCCCACCCCTCAGGTGAGGTGAAGCACAACTCTCAGGCCCCGTCATCTTGAAGATGGAGGGACCAGCCAACCAGAGTGAGGCGTATGCCCACCTCCCACTGGAGGGTGGCATAATAGGGGGTGTACCCTCCCCAAGGAAGGGACCCATTGGTCTCGACCTATACCTACCTGTAATGCCCCAAAATGTAGTATTTAGGGGCAACCCCGAACCATGCCTCATCAGACGAGAAGAAGGCCAGAAGAAGCTGTGCTGAAAGAAGAGGACACCAACTGACTTGGCCCCAACCCTAACTGCCTGCCCTGACCTCGACCTGCTCCAGCGAAATCCCAGTGTGTCCTGCAGCCCCCAAGAACCTGGAGGACCTGCTCTGCCTTCCCAAACTAGACTTTCTCTCGTGAGCACCGGATTGCTCACCGACAGACTCTGGCGCCGGCCAAATCCGCAAGTCTGCAAAACATTGCACCCCACGGCCCGAGTGGGCCAACACCACGAGGAGGTCTCCATTGGCGATCCTGACCTGGGATCTGGTGATCCCTGACCTACCTCAAGTCTCCAACCAACACCTGCAGCCCCTTTCTGGAGGATTCCCCCCTTACCTCGACTGGAGCCGGTAAGAAAAACCCAACGCCAAAAGCCACCCCTGCACCTGACGTCCCACAGCCTTCGGTGGCCCATCCGATGGTGGCCCTGCATCCCAAAACACCCCAACTTACCTCTCCAACCAGAGGTCGCCTCCAGAAGATCTTCGTCCCCGAGCCTGCAGTTTTTGTTGCAGCTGGAGAATCCCCATTGAAAACAACTGAGCAACCGACACCAAAACAGCACCCTACACCCGGCTGCCCCTGTGCCACTGTTGGTGCAGCTCGTATGCTTAATCGGCTCCCCCTTTGCCCTGAGCGTAAGTCCACAACCTTGTTTGTGAGCAGCCACCAACCGGAGGCTCCCTATCCCCCATTGGATAACATTGGGGCTCACCACTCTGCACCTCGCCGCTCTAGTGCCGCCTAGGGGGGTCTTAGAGTTCATGCTCGACCCTGGGGGAACCCTGGTTGCAACCCCAGAAAACCAAACCTAAGTACTTACGATTAAACCAAGAACATTGTTTTCTCCCATAGGACTGCATTGACTCGCTAGCTCGGTCAACATCAGCCTTGTTGGCTTTTACAAAAAGATTAGGGGCTAGACCAATGGAGGCAGTTTTGAAGGTTTATAAAAGTAAGTGTGTTTCCATTGCAATGTATGGCTCCGCTCTGTGGGGGTATGTAAATTTGGATAAAATTCAGAGGGTAGAAAACGGGCTCATTAGGCAAATTTTATCCGTCCCCAAATCCACATCCACTTACTTTATTCATGAGGAAGTGGGCCTCCCTTACATTATGGATGGGTTGAAACTGGCTCCATTACTTTTTTGTCTTAAAACATGGTTAAATTCGGAGCTAACTCTAAACCATGGTATCCTTAAAGATGTGATCTCAAGGGAGGGGGCCATGAAAATACCATGGTTGAAATATATCAAATCTTCATTTGCCTCCCTTGGGAGACCCGAGCTTTATTCAGTACCATCGAACATCAGGAGGGAAGACATTAGGTGGATTAAGCAGGAATTTTTTGGGAGGGCCCGCCTAGAGAGAGAGGAGATTGAAGTTAGAAAACCCTCAGTAAGAGCTCACTTGGTTCTTTCCACTTCTCCCGCTCTGGAACCATACTTAAAATATGTTACTAACCCCCTACATAGATTTTTGCTAACAAGATTGAGGATGAATCTGATCCATTACTCGCTAGGACGTTTTCCAGTGTGGGCAAAACCAGAGTATGCACCGCCCTGTGATTGTGACCAGTTCTTTAACCAGGACACCCTCCATTTTATGTTTTTTTGTGGGTTATATACCATTGAGAGGGCAAAATATTTAATACCTCTGCTTAAGACCATGGGCTTTACACAAGTAAGACCTGCGTTAATTTTTCTCCAATCACTACCTGACACATATACCACCTTTTGTGTTGGAAGCTTCCTAACAGCTGACTTTAGAGCAAGGAACAAAATAATCCCTCGGAATGTGTTGTTTTAATTAAGAATGTATTAACAAATCAATTTTAAATTATTTTTAACTATCTCATACTAGATTACCACTTGATTTGCTAAGATGTTGTATATAAATGTATTGTGGATTCTTAAAAATATTTTATTGTATGCTTTGTATTTGCCTTTTATGATTTTAACAGAAATCGAATAAAGTGTATTTTGACTGACTTACTCTTTCTTGTGAAAATTGTTTTAAGTGTGGAATTGGTTGGTATGAAACCCTAAGAACCTGCATATGTACAAAAACTGATTTACTTACCTTTCCTCTAGGAAATGTTCCAGTGTGATATCTAGGCATATCACACGGAGTAGAGAAAGTAGCTTAAAAAGTAATCTGAAAAGTAACATGCAAAGTAATCTGAAAAGTAATTCCAATTGTTTTACAAACAAGTGACTTACCTGTAACCAATCCAGTTGCATTCAACTGCATTCAAACTGTATTTAACTGCATTATTCTTGCAAATTATTATTACACTTAGCAGTACCAGGCCTGGCTTGGTTATAGAAAAAAAAGACAACTAAATAATATTTTTATACAAAACAAATTGGTCAGAGTTCAGTCTTTGAGTGTGTGAAATCATATCTTGCCTGAGTGTGTACAGTAAATGCTTAACACTACCCTCTGATAAAGCATTACGGCTTGCCCACACTACCACAAATGGAGAGTAAGGAATTATCTACTTTAGCCTCTGCCTACCTTTGGGGATCCACTGGTCTCTGTGCATACCATACCTTACTTTGGTATAGTATATACAGAGCCAGCTTCCTACAGGTAGGCAAATAAAAAAATAATAGTGGTGCTTCTGCTTACAAAGTGCATGTTGTTAGTGTCACGCCTGTGGGGCTGCAACATTCCTTCCTTGTGTAAGACCTGCCAACTTAAACAACTATTTTACTGGGTGAGAGGGGGCGGGGCTGTGTGCGCGGCCAAACATGGCAATATGTGGAGGTGGCAGAGCTTATAACCCAGTATTGCCCACGCTGACTCTACCACTGCCCCCAAAAAAACAAATAAAGGCTTTTGAGGCTATTGCCTACGTCCTGGGGAGGTTGTAAAACCCTTGATGGGCATCAGCTGTACACAACCTCCAAACACGAGCTGGAAACCGACTCTCTGTTGCGGTCTCGAGCTCACTTTGTGCAAACCTTGTGATATTGGCTCTTCACCAGGAATCCGTGTGAAGAGAGCTAGCGTCTTGCGAAACATGGTGGCACAATGTGAGTTGGCACATCGTTGTCTTCACCACCTACGCTATACCTAATTAAGTTTAGACCACAATCTTTATAGTTACTAAGTTGTGTGCAACAGCTGTGTCCAGTCAAAATTCTGTTGCTTCCTTGATCTTTGGACCTCACCCCCCTGCCTGTGCTCTCACACTTTCTCAGGGTTGTTTCTACTTGTATGTCCCCAGGTTTACCTAAAAAAATAAATACAAAATAAATTTAAAAAATGGCCTCCTTGGATTAGAAAATCCTCCTGAAGGAACTAGGATGCGGATGTGCATGCTATTAATACGTTGGCTTGCCACAATGAAATGACCTCTGTCCACTGAATAACAATCAGTAACAACACACCGTTCATCACTATGGAAACGCGCCGTTGCACTTGAATTTAAGATTTTCTGAGTTTTGTGAGGGCAACATACTGCTTTCGGCCACTTCAAAGTGCCATGCAAGGGATTTGGAGTATGTTTTATCGCAAGACTGAGTATTATCTCATAGACTGGTTTATTTTTCAAATTCTTTTTCTATGTTATTTTTGGGAGTTTTGTATATCATGAATAAGATCCTCTGGTATCTGAGCACTTTACATAAGAAAAGTTACATACTGCAACAATGAAATGTACATAACAACATTTTACATTTTGCGTAATCTCTTATCGATCATTGGTTAGAGAAAAATATTTCTATGCAATCATCAGTCTGTTGTGGTGTATACTCCTAATGCTTGCAGACCCTGTATGGATCCCTCTGGATGTCTTGATTTTGGATGGCTAATGTATTGGTCTCCCCCCTCTGCTTTACTTATGGTGATGCTCCTCTTGGAGAGGGTGTGGGCAAGCAGCTTGACCCAATGTGGATTTCGGAGTAGGAGCAACCATTAGACTTGGCAGATCTTGGTTTGCAAGCTTTTAAAAATATTTTGTATTTAATAAATAATTTTCAGTATTAAGCTGAGATAGGGAGCTTCAACTGCAAATAATTTAAACCATGGCCGTGTAAATCTGACCATAGCAGCTCTTGAATGATCACACTTTTCAAAGAAGATGTCCTTTCTGTAGGAAAAAGGCAATGGTTGTAAAAATGAATCTAGTTGAGAAAATGTGCTGTTTAGACAAACTTTTCACTAAAATTGTGCCTGGACAGCACAATTTGAGACTAGTTTGGACCTCGCCACCCCTCTCCCCAACACACACTCCATCTGGCACATAAAAGTGTGTCCATGTGGTGCATGATTGCAACTACGACACATAAATTCTTAATAAAATATTTAAAAAGCAAGTTAACAGAAGCATATGTCTGAGAACCAAAAAAACACAGCGTCTAGCGCAAATACAAATTAGTAAAACTAAAGTTTGTTCAAACAACCATAGAAAAATAAACACCAAGAACAGTTGAAAATATATTATTCTACATAACATGTGTTTTCAACAAAAAAAATGCCGCTTCCACAGTGAATTCTGGTTAGAGAACATAGTCTTAATATTACAGAGTACTTTAATGGGTAATGTGATAAAGGTCGATGATGGCAATGTCGTGGAAAGAGTTGACCTGAGGAATGAGGGTATCGAAGTGCACGCCCACAAAGAAGTGGAAAAATGGCAGCACGCTGAAGGCAGAAATCTAATTTTGACAAATGTAAATGTATTTATATAGCGCAAATCACCAACACAGTATCTAAGCGCTTGCTTAGGGAACCCGTCCTGGTATTCCCCTGTGAGAAACCCCGGCAGGGTGTCCACAAGGTGAAAGCCAGGCATCCCGCCGCGAGGGGCCGTAGTGGATATTAAGCAAGCTATTGCCCAGAGTCGCAGAGTGTGACCCTGTGAGTCGAGTAGGCACCGGTGCGAGAATTGTCGAGTCCGTGGAATTTTTGAGCCCGAGACCCGCCGAGGCGGGGAATCGAACCCTGGTCCACGGTCGATCTCAGCTTCCGGGTCTGCCGCCTCTAACCACTGAGCCACGCTTCTCCATAAAGGATAAAGGATAGAGTTTGAGTCCCTCCAAAAAATCTGTGGGAGGGGGATTTTGGTGTAAACCCCCCTCTCCTCTAGGAACAAATACATTTTGCTTTTTTAGGTCGAGCCTGTCCCATTCCGCAGGAATGGATAGGATCGAATTCAAGTGCTCGATCGGCTAGTGAAACCACTGGCGTTTCTTCACAGTGCATGTGAGGTCACGTGGCCACAAAGCGGGTCATGTGACCACACAAGCACGCGCATCTCCCTAATCTGCCTGCCTCCCCTCGCTCGCATTCACGCCCCAGGCTCTCCCACCCCCATCCGGCTTCCCGGCTTCCCTCCTCGCTTGCTCGCATTCACTCCCCAGGCTCTCCCACCCCCATCCGGCTTCCCGGCTTCCCTCCTCGCTCGCATTCACTCCCCAGGCTCTCCCACCCCCATCCGGCTTCCCGGCTTCCCTCCTCGCTCGCATTCACTCCCCAGGCTCTCCCACCCCCATCCGGCTTCCCGGCTTCCCTCCTCGCTCGCTCGCATTCACGCCCCAGGCCCGAGGACCTTCGTTTTTTTTTCCGGAGAAATGAAACAAGGCGCTTTTGTCATTTAAGCTTACAACTAAGAGCTGCTCTAAGGATCGAGGCTCGACACCAGCTGCAAAATCTTGCCATCACTCTTATGTCGGACTAACAAAAGCGATGACACGGTTTACACGGCCACATGGCAGTGTCGCATTGAGATCCATGCACAGCCCATGGGCCTCCCACCAGAGCATTAGAAACCCACACGTGTCCCTTCGCTCTGACTATACCCGCACCTGCTCCCCATGTAGCGCGCTCTGCCCTGGTAACCCCTGAAACAATGCCACGCTCGGGTGGCTCCCTCGCCATCTTGATTTATTCTATCCTCTCGCAGCTTCCTGTCCAGACTGCTTTATCTGGGTGGGTAAGGGAAGGGGCTGGTCGGAGCATGTGTCACCTCAACGCCAGGCAAGCTCCAACAAGGCACAGCCTCAGATGCGAAACAGCACAGAACGTGAATAAATATACATGTCCAGCAGAAGGTATGCACACCGTAATGTAGCCCAGCAAATAATTTATTTTTACAAATATCACTTACTTTAAAGCTCGAAGTTTTTCAACCGTAGTTATTTTAATAACACAGTGATGATGAAAAGCTTACCCAACAACGCTTTAAAAACACAAAAATAAATAAATGCTTTTATTTGAAGATGCAATTTACAGATTGACCAAAGTTTTGTAAAACGGATGCACAGCCGACCACACTATCTTACTGGCGCAAATTTAAATCTCTCATCCAACTGTAGCCCTCTCAAAGTACGTGAATGCAAACCACCATAATCTCTATATTTCAAAACAAGCGTATATTGTACGACCCGTACAAATGTGCTTTATACATCAAATAAATCACGTTAGTGCCACTCGGTTGCAGGAAACTGACATTTCAAATAACTACAGTAAAAAAAATTAAAAAATGTTTTAAAAAAAATTCTCAACTGCAGTACTTAGTAGAAAATAAATATTTCCTGTTTTGAATGAATCCTACAATTTCATATTCAATCTCCTCATTCAGTCAGGTACCGTGAAAGGAAACAATTTCCTTTTATCACTGCTCAACAAAGGATTGCAACTAATTCTATATGAACATAGATCTGAGCAAACACAATCATTGCCCATTGCAAAGTATTACATGCAGATCTACCCAAGATATCCACTGACAAGATATACAGCCCTGCTGCAAAACATAACAAGCATTGGCATAGCCAATAGGTCTCGCTTGTGGGACCTTTATAAGTATTTAGTTACAAGGATATTGTGCTGCAAAACAAAATACTTATAAGGTCCCACAAGCGAGACCTATTGGCTATGCCAATGCTTGTTAATTAAAATATCACTTAGTGACAGTGTTAGAAATGGGGTCCCTGGCTGGCCAGGGCTTGCGCCAAAGTCAGTCAGAGACCACCACTCCTAAGTCAGGGCAAGGGAGTTACACGCCAAAATAACCCCTGCTCACCCTCTAGGTAACGTGGCGCGAGCAGCAAGGCTAAACTTGGAGGCGATGTGAGTTAAGTATTTGCGCACGCACCCCAGCAACAACACCCAAAGGCCCACCACAAAGGAAACTCCACACAAGGTTATATAAAAATAGCCTTTGTATTACACCAAAACACATTAGATAAAAACACACACTTTACGATGTGCCAACAGGCAAGGGCAGAATTTACAGGGGATATGTACAAGACAGGGCCACCTGGACCCATGTCAGGAATCAGCACTTTTAGAAGTAACATTTTTAGAATATAAAACATAGAATGTAAAATCACTCTAGCACAAAATAGCACACACCCAGTAATCACTGGTATCCAGGACCTCACTAGCACCACCTGCACTAGGATAAAAACAACCACCTAAGTATTACAATACCTGTAGGGGTATAAGCACATAACACATGATACATAACATACATTCAGAGGTGTAAGAACAAGGCACATGATGCATCAAAACACATTCAGAGGTGCAGGGCAGGACAACACATGATGCAGAACCTACATTCAGCGGTGTAAGGAACAAGGCACATGATGCATCAAAACACATTCAGAGGTGCAGCAAATGACAATTTGCAGAATTCACATTAGCACAGAACTTACATCAAAGTCCAGGGTCCAGGTTGCGCCACTGCGCCAAGACCTAAACGTAGCAGCTGCCCACAAAGTGCTGGGCAGCTGTAGAGGATGATGAGGGGCATCGTGGGAGCCTCTCTAGGCTCAAGAACCACTCGGGGGCAAGGGGGAGCCTCTCAGGGCTCTAAGGAATCACATTTTGCCCCCACGAGCCTCTCCGGGCTCGCAAAACAAACAAGGGTGCAGCTTGAGCCTCTCGTGGGCTCTCCCACACTGGTGCCCTCTTGGAGCCACGGGGCTCCGTGAACAAATAGCGCTTTGAGCCCCTCGGGGGCTTAGAAACCAATGCGGCGCTGTGAGCCTCTCGGGGCTCTAAGGAAATGCCCTGGTCGTCGGAGCGGCCCTCTGCCAACCGGGGCCGCTCAAAGTGTCTCACTCCGTTGAAGTCCCTCTCGGGGGACTCTGAAACAACTGGGGCCCAGGGGAGCCTCTCGGGCTTGTGACTCCCAGGTAGGGGTAGGCGGAGTCCCTCTCGGGGGACTCGGCATCGCTTGAGGCCTCACGGGCCTCTCTGCACATGGAGACTCGCTCTGGAGGGGAGGGGCGGGCACCGGCAATGTGCCCCGACGCCCCCCCTCCCCTCAATGCACTCACCGGCTCTTCCTGCGGCGGCGGCTGCTTCTCCTTCTCTGCGGCGGTAGCGGGGCTGTCCCAACCCCTGGGAGCCCCGCCCGACAGCGCCAATATTCACCCGGTCCCCCATCTCAGGACCGGGACTCAGGGTGAGGCGGCCCCGGGGCTCTCCCTAGCTCACGGGGGCCCAGGGCTGCGGGAGGACTCGGCTTCCCCTTCCAGATAGGCGGGCAGCCAATCACGGCGCAGCAGCGGGCAGGACTTCCCTCGCAAACAGGAAGTCCCGCCCAACATCAGGCACGCCGGTGCCTGGCTTCCTTTTTGCGGCGCGAGGGCCGCGGCAGTGAATCTCGGGGGCATGTAAGAGGGGTGGGCACCCTCGAGATTGATTAAAACCACAACAGCGAGGTGGGCACTCGCCAAACAACCAAATAAACGGGGTGGCACCCGTAATTAAGAATAAAGTGCAGCGAAGCACTCTGGGGCACAAAAGGGGCAGGAGCGCTTCCCTCAGAGGGAAAACAACAGCGCTCTGCCCAGGCATGCAAAATAAAGCGCTCACAGGGCGCTAAGGGCAGCCACAGCCCTGGGGCAAGGACAAAGGCACAGCAGAAGGTCCTGGACATCAGGAGGGGCATGCAGGGCCCAGGGGCCAGCGCACAGGGCAGGAGACAGCCCCCATGGCGGTCCCTCCTGGGCCCCACCAGCAGCAGCCCCCTCCTATCGGGATCCTGGAAGAGAACCAATTGTCAGGGGACACAGCCCCTTCCTATACAGGTAAATCCTTTGTCTCAGGGTGCAGGGTGGGGGAAAACCAGTTGCAGCTGGTTTTGGAGCACCCTTGATGTGCTCATCACCTCACTCTATTCACTGGCAGGGCTAGGGTCATCAGTCGCACCTCAGGGGGCGGAGCCAGCATTGTCTGGGGAAAACCCAACCTCATTCAGGACACAGGTACACTCTTCCCCAGCCATCAGCATGCTAATCTCCCACTCACCACCGGGCAGACCCATCCAGCCTTCCTGGAGCCAGGCTCACCAGCCAGCTCCAGCCATCACACGCCAGGCATATTTTACACTAATGTGCCAACTCCTAGAAGTGGCATTTGTACACAAGACACAACCATGCCACATACATCATCTCGCAGCATTCAATCACACGAGTCCACACATACCAGACTCGAGCCTGTACACCCCACGCATCAGGAACTACCAGGGACACATACATTCCCCATGCATTCCTATGGGAGGGCAGGCCTATCTCACACACGCACTCAGGGAGCACACGCACTTTACACTGCGCCACAGTGTCAAAGTGCGCAAAGACCAGAAATCACTATAATTCAAGGCAAAAAGTTCAGGGGTGAACCTGCCAGAAGGCCTAAGTCCAACAGACAGGACTTGGGAAGGTATGACTGAGGCAAGGGGAAAACATATCTATGCAAACCTTGTAGAAAAACCACCAATTAAAACCCCTGTCTACAATTAGTGTAATTTACACCGTAAAAAAAAAAAGTTTGAAAAGGGCATTTAAAAAAAAATCAACCACGTCATAAACTATCAGCATTGTTATTCTATAAATACGTTTTACCTTATGAGATCGCAGACAGCCCTGTGCAATATCTATCCATACAAAATGGCCTCTTTCGAGATGTTGGCGCTTTACAAAACCAAGAAATAAAATAAACTTGACTTTTCAATTTTTTTTTTTTTACTAAGATGTCACTATATCTCACAAAAGGAGAGAGAAAGGGCACAGATAGGTTCACGCCTGCCCTTAATCACAACACCAAGAAATGGCGTGATGATCTACGTTTTTGCTCCGAGCCGAATTGATCATGGACAAAAAGGAAACTCCCTACTATCTATTGGCTACCTACTAAATGCTAAATCGCAGAGCGAGGGCAATTCCAAGTATAGGACGAGGTATTGTATTGTAATAGCATTTATATAGCACTTACTACCCCTGGCGAGGCGTCCACGCGCTTTTTCGGCGAGTAGCACGCTACTCCGGACCCATAGAGGATTAGTGTTGAATTAGTATAGTGAAACATGCAAGTACATTTTAAGTAGTGGATAGGTTAGTCAGTTATTTGGAATGATAGCAGTAGGATAGAGGTGGACAAAGGTTTGTATTTATATAGCGCTTGTTGACGCACGCTATTCAGGAAGCCTATAAAGGATTAGTGGTGAATTAATATGGTGAAATATGAAGTAATTTCAGTGGTGGATATTAGTCAGTTACTTGGAGTGAGAAGGATAGCAGAGGGATAAAAGGGGAAGAAAGATTTGCATTCATATAGCACTTGTTACCCCTGATGGGTGTTGAAGCACTTTTCTGGCGAGTAGCACGCCACTCCGGAACCCTTAAAGGATTAGTGTTGAAAATTAGTATAGTATAAATATGAAGTCATTTGAGTAGTTGATATGTTATTCAGTTCTTTGGGTAGTATATTAGTATAGTTGAATATGGAATTTGAGAAGTGAACATGTTAGTCTGTTAATTTTGATTGAAAAGGATCGTGGAGGGATAAAAGAGTGAATAAAAGAGTGAAGGATTTTTTTATTATTTTTAATTTTTTTTAGATCTTAGCAGTAGGAGGAGGCTTTTGGATGAGTAAAAAGGAGTTTTGGAGGGGAGGAGTCAGAGGGAAGAGTTTAGAAAGGTTTGTTTTAGGGGATCGGTATAGTAAAAAGAGGTGTCAGATTATGCAAGGAGGGGTAGAGCAGGAGAGAGTCTAGAAAGGGTTATTTTGGCGATCATAGTAGTGGTATGGGGTTTGGGATAAATGAGAGAGTGGATGTAGAGGATGTATTGATAGATGTATAGGATGAGAGATGGGGTAGTGCATTGGAAGGAGTAGTAGAAAGAAGTTTGAGATGAGTCAGAAGGTTGCCATCACGTCCCACCCTGGTAAGATGGTACTACCAGAGTGGACTCCGGCGTGGCTAGCTTGAGGGAGTTGTTTGAAATTACTTGTTTTTTCTGGATGAAATCTTTGGATCCGCTAATTTGGTTAAAAAAGCCTTACGATAAACCACAAAAGTATCCTTTATTAAGGTGGTGTCCTAGGCTTGTTTAAAAACACCAAAGGGTGAAATCAGGAGGCATATGACGGTATAATGACCTACATGCGTACTAAGATGTACTGATCAGAAGGAGCCACAGAGGTGCTTGGCGATGATGTCTTCTGATAAAAAATTCTATTAAAATACTCGGAGGGTTGCTGCAAATAGAAAATAGAAACCTGCTTGTGTTGTGGATGATCAGAAGAGAGAGGTAGGTCAGGATGCTCTGCAACCAAAACTCGCCTTCCCTTTTTCCAGGGCAGGGACCCTTCAAAACATCTCGACTCTCTGTTCCACCCTCATGGTACTAGTCCAGCTAGACCAGGAGGGAGGAACTTTGGTCACTTTCCTTGAAGTAGTTTATCCAAACATGGACATTTTCAACAGTTTTGTATGTGGGGCTCATGGTCCAAACCCCTTCAACAGTGGCCTCCTGCTCGGCAATAAACAGCTGGTGACACATGACGACTTTAAATTTGGAGACCAGATAGGTTGTTCTACCAATCTTTAGCGCTCACTTAGGATTTGTTGGCTAGGTGTTGCTAATATTGGTATAACAACCTATCTGGTCACTTCTTTGTTTTGTAAGTTAGAGTGGTCCAGGCCAGATAGTGATAGGACCAAAGCATGTCTTGTTTTGATCTTTAAATTTGGAGAAGCAGCAAACCCAGAAGTAAGGGGCAGGTGAGAGAGTTTTTATAGACTCCTACTTTACTCTTAGTGCAAACAGAGTTGAAGGTCAACCCTGGTAATTATGGAGGGTCGTCACTAGGTGCTGTGATGTGGACTGGGCAACCGCAGTGGGCGGTATGTGTCAGAGCACCCTTGCGGTAGGATGGTGCAGCAAGGGTTAGGGCTCTTGTCGATGTCACAAAATGAGGGACACTTACACTATTGAGTTTTCGGCTAGCTTACATGGACGTGAGCTGTCCCGTAAGACACTGCTGCTGTCCTTTGTGACAAACATGCTAATGGACCTGGCAGCGTGGATGTGGGCAATGTCCATGTTGGCCTGCGTGGCTCTTACTTGACATACTTGCTTGCTTCTTAACATAATCGACAGACATTTTTTAAATAGTATTTTTGTCTGAATATGAGTGAGCTTGCAGCTCATCTGAGCACAGTTGGAAGTGTATTCATAGCTCACTGTCTCGCTTTGAACTCTTGAACATTGAATATCCTTACTTTCGAAGTCCACTATCTCGATCTACCGTTCGATGGGAGCGGCTACGTCGACTACCGCTACTTTGAAAACTCAAGAATAGAATGTATTTTAGCAATTCCTTGAGCCTCACTACTTCTACCCTACACTTAAAGCAATCTGAAAACCAGACCTTACCCTGACACTACACACAACCATCTAATGAAATTAAATGAAAATGGCTCTTACCCTAACCTAAATTGTAACCCTGATTAAAATGAAATGTATTTACGTTACACTTTACTCTGTAACCCTAACCAAACATTACATTGTCATTTAATTAAATGGTTGTAAATTAAATACCCTTATATAACCCTAAAGTTTATCCCACATAAAATTAAATCTAATTTAATTAAATAAATTATCTTAGTAGAATTCTAATTCTAGTCCCACATTCGACCTTAAAGAAAAGAATTAAATTAAAATCAATTAAATGCTTAACAATAACATAAACATGTGCTAAAAGTATAATGTACAAACAGTAATCTTGATTATACCCATAATTATCTTTTTATCTTAACGCTCAGTCAATATAGTGGCATTGTCAGAAGTGGTATTCTTAAAAGTCAAATTATCAATATTGTTTTAACTCGTTGTAGTGGGTTCAAGAAAGAGGCCTGCAGCCTTTGATACACAATATTTTCCGTTTGTTCAAGCAGTTGTATGAAACCTCTTGTTTGGTTCCATTTTTTTCAAAATTTTCTTCAGTGGAGTAATTTCTCCAGTAGCCTAGTGACCAGTAGCCTAGTGAAATGGTTGGCCTCGATTAACACTTAACAACTTGGAGCTGCTATGAAAATATTATCGAGCTGCAAACTGAGACGAGTGAAGCAATTGTTTGTGCAGTAGCCACGTTTTTACACCGCCGCTGGGTAATTCGAGCAGGAACTTGGTCCCCTCAAGTAATCCCTTCACGGGTATTTAAAGGTATGTGACCTGCTTGAGGGTCCCTTGGTGATTACATATGTAACCTGAAGTTAAATATGTTTTTTAATGGAGTTTTGTGTTATTGAACTTCGTTTATTTGAAGTTTTTGAACTGTGATTCATGACCCACTGTGTATTTTATTTAATTTTAAAAATTCTATCTGTATTACTGTTTTTATGTGGATTTAGGTCTGCTTTTATGGTATTTTGCCGAACTAAAGCACTTTTGATAACTGAAAATATTTTCCAGGATGTGTTGGTTATGCATGTTCTTTACAGGAGTTGAAACCCATAAAAATCAGTGAAAGTATCAGGAAAATAGATTTTGTTCTCAAGCCCAATTGTGCTTTGTTTGAGAGTGTGATTGATTCTTGTTTAATAATTACTTTAAAATCCAAGAGTTTTACACTTTTTTTTTTTGTATTTTGATAATAAATGGTCCGTAAGTGCTCATCTGTAAACTCTTCGTACTATTACGAGTTATCCATTTATCCGTATTGCATCTTGAATATACACTTTGATCGTGGTTACCCAGAGAATAGTGCAAGATTCCAAGTTTCGGCAACAGTAAATGTATAAATTCACACTGGAACAAATTGCATCACAAATTGAACCATACCCAATGCACGTATTTACAAAGATTACGTCTTGATGATGATCTTGGAGTGGGGACGAGGGATATAGGGAGTGAGCGGGGCTTTCATTCATTCATTCATCTGTATTTTGTAGAGCGCTGCTAACCCCTCTCCAAGGCTTAAGAGTGCTATGGATTGTGGTGATTAGCAGCATAATGCTGTGCAAACCCTAGTAATGTAGAACTGATTAGTCCCCGTTATGAGTGAGGCATGCCAAGAACACCCTTCGTTGAATAAGAATGTAAAAGTTGATAAAGCCGAAAAGGAACACGATCATGAAATTCAAGGGTGATCAAAGCATGCTTCTGACCAGCCAGAGACTGGATTGTTTTTTGGGGGTTGGGTTAGAACTTTCATAAAGTGATTCTTCAGGGTACTTATAAAATAAGTGAGGGAGTGGGTAATGGCTGGTTTGGATGGGTGTTGCAATGTAGTGGGCCATGTAACTCAATGGATCTGAGCGCTTAATGGGCAAAGGTGTTCGAGTACGCCTAGCAGGTGGAGATTGGCGGATTGCAGTGACCGAGTAGAAGTCTGCCCTGCAATTAGCCTCGATAGGTAGCCGGGAGCAGTGCTGTGAATAGTTTTCAGCACAAGGGTAAGTAATATGCCTGATAATTTATTTTGTGGCTATGAGCCAACATACAAAGTTTGGCAAAGTGAAGTTTGAATAGGTCAGAACTTGCTGCTGCGCCAGAAAGAAAACTGATAGCATAAAGGGAGTTGTGATTTACAACAGAATAGGATTTTTTAAAACCAGGAAATCCACAGTGATTCATAGAAATATCCTTAACTTGCTTTGTTGCAAAGTCACAATGGTTGAAGTACTTTTTTATGGTGGAAAGCTGCACTTCAGGTAAACATGCTTGAGGTCTTAACTCGCCCCATATTAAGTTTGGTCATTCTGTTTTCTGGTATATTTTTCAATTTTATCTGCTCTTGCCTATGCTATTGTAATGAAAGACCTAAACTTTTTAAAAGTGTTATTATTCCTTGCCATACAATATCCGAGTTTGAAAGTCTTATAGACATCTCATCCAAAGTACCCTTTGGAGAGTGGAACCCCACATTGGAGCCTTCGTTTACAATGAACAGTGCTATGGCATCCAGTCGGGACAGATTGTGTAATATGTATTGTTGGCAATTTCTTGCAAGCAGTGCTAAAGAGCCTGGCAGAACTTTTATGTTAATGCAGTATTAAGGATCCTGTTGCTTATCCAATCCATTTTTAATATGCACATTGCACTTTCAGTCATAAGATTTAATTTATATTTTTTTGGCTTTACATAATACACATGGTCGCTTTATTGCTGATTCGATTTTGGCATTGTCTTTAAACAAAAAGGAGATTTGTATTAGGTGTCTTGAGTTAACTAGACCTGATGACCTAATAATATCTGCAATGGTATTCTGTAAAACGTGACCTGTAGCACAAATAAATTGGCGGCCCAAATTGATAAAACTGTTGGGAAAGTGATAATCTAAAGACCCTGCTTACTACAATCGAACAATTGGGCAAGTGACAATCTAAAAACTGGCTAAAGTATCGTGCTGCAAAATGGGCACGCAGCTCTTTATGTAAGCCTTGATTGAAATCATAGGTGCTCTAGTGATTTCTATTTTTTATTTTACTTTTTACCAAAATTGTCAGTTTCAAGTACAGGCTTTGAAGCTTTCTTTAAAAACTATACAAAATATTTGTCAAGTGCTCAGTTTTGTGCCAGGAATTTAAGACATCCCTGATGGGTAAAATAATAGGAATAAAGCAAACACAAGGAGATGATGGACGGAGTGCTGAAACTTTTCAGACACTCACCCCTCAGTCACAGATCTGGGTTGAATCCATCATCATTCTTTAGCTTACTTTGCCACCTCAGTTCAGACCCAGCTATATGCAAATCAGTCTTGACCCTGTGCCTCATGGGAACAGTCCAGTCCGAACTGCCAAGCCAAGTTCTCCCCTGAACCGGAAACAAGCATCCTGGGACCGGTTTCTGTGTAACACCCTTCATCAGCCAGGCTAGCTTGAATCCAGTGGCAAAGTGAGCATGGGACCCACGTCTGGGCATAACATGCCAACTTGGGGCAAACAAAGCAAACACATGGAGATGATGGACGGAGTGCTGAAAATGTCCTGACTGATGAGGGCTGAAAGCCTGAAACCGGTCCTAGGATTCTTGTTTCCAGTCCAGGGAGGACCTGGCCTGTATCGGTTAATTTGTAAAACAATAAGTGCCAGGCACAACGTCTTGAGAACATCACAGCTTGCACCATCCATTGCCCCTGCCAGCACTGCCAATTACAGTACCATTACAACTATTAACATCACACTCCTACAAGTGTGACAATTCTTATTATTCAAGGCCCTCAAAGTTATACAAATGGCTTGGGTGATGTATATTAAATTAATAAACAGCTGTTGTGCTCGTCACCTAGTGGCAGACTGTCACAAGCGCCGGTGCTAAGAATTAAGTGCCAGTGCCGAGCACCGGAAACCACCGGCTCAAATTAAGTACTGAGGGCCTTGCAGTTCGGGCTGGACTGTTCTCATTGGGTGCAGGGGTAAGACTGATTTGCATAAGGCTGGGTCCAAACTGGAATGGCTGGGTGAGCAAAAAAACGAAGGTTTTAGGTCCAGATCTCTGTACTGGGGTGAATGTATGTATGACCTTGTTCTGCATTCTGTCCATCAAATGTTCATTTTGCATTTGTCACCTTGAGTGGGATGGGTATGCCCAGACGTGGGTCCCGTGCTATATGGCTGGGTCCAAACTGGAATGGCATGGTGAGCAAAACAAAAAACTATAGATTTAGGCCCAGATCTCTGTACTGGGTGAACATATGACATCTGTCCATTAATTGGTTATTTTGCATTTAAAATAATAGGAATGCCAGTTAGGGTTTTGGATAGTAATCTGTCTTATATACGTTTACTAATTTATGGGGGTTGAGGTTTGGTTTTACCTTGTTACCTGCCTGTTACCTGGTGATTGGCGATTGATTATGTTCTAGATCATAAACTATTACCGTAAAAAAAATGTTTGTAATTCTGCTTATCGATGTCCACTGGGAGGTATAGTGGAGGATTATGTTTTAAGATTTTTTTATTTGATTTTTAAGAACATGTATTAGTCAATGGATTCACGTTGGTGTAAATTGTTTTATACAGTATAGGTACACTCTAATTGTGTTAGGATATGTGGCTGTGTTGTTTTTATGTGACTTTTTGGCTCAAAGCTAAAAATAAACTTAACTTGAACCTTGAAACCATAGCAATACAAGACGCTGAGACACCTCTAACAATTGCTTACTCACCACAGAACCGCCCTGTACTGACTCACCGAAGACCTAGACAAAAGAGATGGTGAGTGGCCGCATGAACATGTTTTCAAAGAATCTCACATCCTTGAGTGGTAGCGACTCTCGGGGGTTGCACATCCATTCCAGTCACCAGCTGTGGTCACAACAAAAGCTAGACATTCAAATTTCCAGTAATTTGCAAGCATTTTGGGGTTTGAGTTTTGACAATACTGCAGTCAGCCATGTTGCAAACAATGTACATAGTGGGCTTTGGCTCCGCCTCTTTCAACGCTGGGCTTTCTTCAACCAGCCTGCCATTTGCACGAGACTTTGACAATCATGTCTTTGTTCAGGCTTATAGAGCATTTATATCTCACTAAATGGTATTGGCTGTTTGCATGTATCCTTCCACCTCCACTCCAGCGCTGGTACTGAACTGCCTGAGGGACTACATTACCACATTAAACCCTCTCTGTAGTCTCTATTGGCTACTTCCTGTTTGCATCATTTTAATAAAGGATCTTCCTTTCCATTAGGGGGTGGGTCTTGCACCCTTCCAATCTCACCTAAATATGCATAAACTAGGTCAAGATTTATGCCATCTCTGGGTGCTTGTCCAGGGTTTCTCCTCTTACAGCCCCCCTGCTATGGCAGGGTTTCTCCTTCGCCTCATGGGCGTGGGGGCCATCTGCTCCTCGAGTGACCTATGCGTGTTCTCATCAGTGCCTTGGCAGTGTGGATTTTTTTATTTATTTGATTATTGTCTTGCTTGTTTGTTCCTCAGCTTGTTTTCTGATAGGGTTGATAACCATCTACCTGCTTCCTGACTCAATGTGATTGGCACAGATCTGCTGCTCTGCGTCAGTATCATGTGGTTTGTTTTCGTTGGTGCTTGTGTTTGATGATGTTGACGCAAATCTTCCCATCTAGGACAGAATGTTACTCGTTGTCGTGTTTTGGGCTTTTTGAGGGTTGAAGGACGGGTCTTTCTGTCCTTCATGTTCTTGGACGGTGTCCCGTGGGGTTGGCTATCATGACTTGCCTTCTTCCAGAAGCTACTTCCTTGTTGGGTTGTTGTGTGCCAGGAGCTGAGCTGGTGTTTCAGGTTTCTTGTTTGTTTGATTGTTGAATCCTTTTAGTGTGCACTTTGGATCTGCGGTTTTGTATCCCAATTGTGGACAGTTGCTGTTTCAGTGTCACTGTGACTGCTTTGCCATCTGTTTGTGTGTGATTATGATCTTTCTCCTACTTTCTCAGGTGACTAAAGTTGTTGGAAGTGCCATTGATTGCTTTGGTCACGCTGGTGGTTTGTGCACCTTGCTTTAGGTACTTTCCAGTGTTTTTAGAAGAGGCAGGTTTGGAAGGGCTTCTGTAATTTGACACGAATATATGATGATACAACGAATTCCGTTGCAACGCATGCCTTTACCACGCATGCGTTACAACGGAATTTGTTTACCACGCATAAACATTTCCTCGACTATTAGCGTGGTGACGTCATACGTCGTTAAGAGAAAACGGCATTTTTTTCCCGATTTCTCTTAAACAACTATGATGCCGACGTGACTTATGGTGAGTGGTTTTATTTGTGGGGGAGACCCCCCCAAGCCCCCACTTTATTTTTTTTACCTTTACCACATATGCCTTTACTACAAACATCGTAGTAAAGGCATGCGTGGTAAAGGCATTAGTGGTAACCACGCATGCGTTGTACTGCATGCGTGGTTAAAGATTACGTGGAAACGGCTTCGTTGTAAAGGCCGTTTCCCATTTGACACATTACTGTTTTGTGATTAATTAACTCACATTGCAACAAAATAATGCTGCTAACCTGGAGTTCAGGGGTGTCGTATATTGTATTGCAGAGGCTGGTCTTTTTGGCCACCCTCATGTTTAATCCGCCTTTCCCAGGTAGATGTCACCTAGTGACGTCACAGAGGTGGCCAGACTCCTGCGAGGAACCAAAAGGTGAACAGACATCACTCCTGTTGTAAGATGCTGACACTGGCTGCTTAGTTCCAAGTGAAATCATCCCAAAGGCAACAAGGGAAACTCCATCAAACATGCAGAGGAACTCTTGACCGATACAAATCTATCCAGATGTTTGTGTAACCTCCAAGGCTGGACACTTGTGACGACGATGACCGCACGTAACGAGTTACCATGGAGTACAATACTTTCATGCCTGTTCCCATGTAGACCCCTGACATTAGGAGTTTAGGTGTTATATGCTTAATCTACAGGTCTGTTTTTGAGGCCACCAGAAGGCCCTTGTGTTGAACCCTAACTGCAGGACACTTTTGATATCATAGCCTGAGGAACTTGAGCAGGTACGCTCTTTGAGTAACTGTGCGCTCTACAAATCACCTCATTCATTCATTCACATCAACAAAGGCATGACTATGCTATTGTGGTGACCAACCAAGGCACAGGCTTCCAAAAGTTTGTAGTTCATAAATCATGCCTCCTGCTTTAGGGGTTTGCAGAAGTCTACCCAAAGTTGCATTACTTGCCGAAGCTTTCTGAAGGAAGGTTCCATGCTGCACCAAAACACAACCAGTCACCACAGTTCATAAAGTCGGAGATGACTGGCAGCCTTTTGATGTATTTTTTTTTTTGGATTTTTTTTGGGATTTTTTTTTCAGTGCACATTTTGTTTTGTTGTAGTTTTTTAACAATGTTATTTTTGGGGAAGATGCTGGAGCATTGGCAATACCAAAAACAATGGTTAAAAGTGAAAATATTTTTAGGGCACAAAAAGCACAGATTACTGTGGCAATCCCTGGCTCGGACCGGAACTACTTTCTGTGCAGATGTTCACATTGTGAAAAGGAAGAATGTGCCCCTCCCAGGAAAGTTAGCCAATGGCTGAAGTGGGTTGTCCTGTTGCCGGATGCTATAGTTTGCAGAAGGTGGAAGAAAACTTGAATGACTCCACAACAGACCAATGGACGAAGAGGGCGGGGTGAAAGACCCTATAAATGACATAGCCAAGCCCTTGTTATTTTACTAAAGCTAAGACCAGACCTAAAAATCAATATGTGCTCCAACACCTGACCCTGTCCTCAAAAACTTTGCTTTGCCCAAACCACAGTGTGGAATGTTTAGACACCAGGTCCTGGAGCCCTAGAAGAGACTCCCGGAGTGCTCTATCGTAGGGGGGCAACGTGACCCTTGAAACACCTGATGTTTTGTTGGTGGGGGTGGCCCCCTTTGGAGGCCTCCCACTCAGCCCGAGTCCTGTGTATAATTGTGAGATTGGTAATTTTATTTGCAATGTGCGTGCCACTCACAAATTTTGGCTGATGCCAGGGCCACTGGAATTATGCGGAAGGAGAGGGCCAAATTATGAGGTTTGGTTGAGTAAATTACGTGGCAAGAAAAGGCAAATTATGCAGCATATTTCGCACATTCTGCCAAAGTACTACTTCACTATTTAGAATTTTTTAAACTGGGTAACTCTGTCTGGGCATTGGCTGCACCAGTTTAACACCCAAATATAGCAATAAGCAACAGTAATTTGGCCAGCCCAGCTTTGCAAAGGGCCTTCTGCAGCGCTGCAACACTTGTAGCTGCATTTTTAGTAGCTTTTGAACCGTTTCAGCTTGAAACGATTTTTGTTTTCTAAAAATCTGCAGTTGGTGGATTATGTGGCAAATGCGGCACGTCTTTAGTTACGCGAAATTCGCCGCAGAATCACATACTAATGGTGGCACTGCCGGAGGCTTGCAAACTCGTTTATTCGTGGCACCTCTCTTAAACCAAACAAACCCTTGAGAAAACCTCCCGCGCTTGCCTTCCAAACACCGCACATTCCGAATGCACTAATGTGGCCACCACGTGCCCAGGGCCTGCAGCCCAGGCTGGTGGCCGGTTACATAACATGTGGTATGTATTGTGCATGGGCACGTGGCGGACTGTGCCTGGCTCACTGCCCTCAGAGAAGGCAAGGCCTCGGCTCCTAAGAGTTGCTTTGGGGTCGGGGTGGGCGGCGGTGGCCATCACGCGCCCCTCCCCTGTGTGTCGCATCCTTCGGGCCGGTGGCGCATTCCTGGGGCCCGCTCCCGGCCCTCGCCTGGTTTCGCTGAGCCGGTTCCAGCCTGTACAGGAATGCGGGCCTGAGAGCCGAGCTCTGCAACAAAACCGGTCGGGCCTGCTGCTCTGTTGCACTTGGCAGGGTGGCGGGAAGCCCGGACCGTGTGCATGTTTTGAGTTTGCAGTCAAATGTCGTCGGGGGAACTGAGGAGCATTGTTTTGGGATTTCAGCGGGAGCAGGCCTGCTGTAGGTCGTCGGTTTAGTGGTTGGCAACGGCGTGTGTGTTGGGTTTTAGTGCCAAGGGCTGCAGCAGGTCGCTGTTGCGCAGCGCCCCCCACGACACCAGAGTAATAGGGGGGCCCTACCAGCATGTATTCTGGACTGCTTTTGCCTGCTCTGCCAAAGTTCCCATGGCCATGTGTAACTAGCTACTCCAGTCCAGATTTTTTTTCCTTTACATTTTGGGACTTTAGTCTTGTTCCTTCAGAAAACAGGACTACAAGTCCCAGAATTCGTAGGGAAAACCAGCGCTGGAGCACCACATTACGCATGGACCTGGGAAACTTGGCAGCTACGTATTTGCCTCTGGTATGAGTATAACCTGTGGAATGTTGATGGCTCCACTGAAGACAATGGAGTGACTCGGGGCCTTTAATGGCTGATATAGCCCTTGGGCTGCAACACTAGACTGATCCTCCCTTTTATAATTTAGAACATTTTCCCCTTACTAGTTTAAAATGTTCCAATAGCCTTACAACAATTCTGCCTCGGGGTAAGCCTTTTCTTAAAGACACCCCACTGCTTATTGGTATTAGCTGCCCCCTTGCGGCTCGGGCCTTGAACTCAGAGTGGGCCATAATGCTATATTAGAACATTGGAATGTTAACAGGACGATGAAGACAATGGAGCAGCAGCAGGCTATGAACACTGCTAAAGGCGTCTGTCAATTTTCCAATGTGCTAATCTACGCCCTCGGCACTGTTGCTCCACACGCTGTGGGAACGGCGCAGGGGAACGCGGAAGGCCGCGGCTGTAGATAGGAACATAGTGAGCCGCACCCGCCCCTCCTGGCGTTGCTCTGTGTGTTATTGGAGCCTCTGCAGAGGAGAGCTGGGAATTTTGCTCACTTCTTGTCTCCTTTGGCTCTGCCAAAAGAAGGGAAACAGTTTGGCAGAGGCCAAAAAGTATCGGGCTGACTGCTGGCCACTTTGACATATCATGGCCTGTGTGCGCCTTAGATCCTATCATGCACACACACAGCAAGAGCTCTGAAAAGCACTCAAGTGTCAGAGGTGCGAGGAGTTTTAAACCCCTTGTGTCTCACAGGAGACAGTTTTTTTTTTTATTTAGAACATTCTCCCCTCCAGAGGCAGTGTTCTGATAGCCTGACAAACTAGCCTGACAAACTAGCAATCTATAATGCCGTTAAAGGTCTGCACCCTTGTTAGAGGTCTAAGGCGAAAGCGGGGCAGGCCTATAACAGCTGGTATCGCCTGCTAAGGAAGGCTTTAAAGCTGTATCTAAAAATTTGAATGTTGGGAGCGCCACTGGAGTGTCTCAGGGCCATTAATGGCTGGTATAGACCGTCTGCTCCAACCTTCCAAGGTTTGTCTCTCTTTTTAACTTCGAACATTCTACCCTTAGTGAGTGGAATGTTCTATTCACCTTAACGGCATTCTGCTTCAGGATATGCTTTTTGTTATACCCACTGCCCCCTCCCCGAACTTTTTTATCGGTACTCTCCTCCGGCCTATAAATCGGATTCAGGCCTTAAGGGCCGTTTTAGCCTTCAGCTGTGGACTATAATGCAATATTAGAACACTGGAATGTGGAGCACTCCATTGAAGACAATGGAGTGCTCCGTGCTTCTACGGGCCGGTAAAGGCCCGCAAAGCAACATTCAATAGTTGTTTTCACAAAGGCCACTCGGAGCCCGAGGGCATTTAAACCCCCTCTGGCTCTGAGAGACCTTTGTTTTATTTGTTAGAACATTCTGCCCTTAAAGTTTAAGACGGTACGGGATACAGTTAATATTTGGCGCTCCATTCTGGTTAAGAGTAAGGTCTCTCTCTTTCATTATAAAACACCCTTGTGGTGTAATCCGGGTTTACCGGCAATTTTTCAGGATTTAGCTTGTCGTTTACTATCAGACTCTGGCATTAAAATATTGGGTGATCTATATGACCACAAGGGATTTATGGTATTTGAGCGACTGAAGATGTGTTATAACTTGCCGGAGGTGGCTCGGTTTAAATGCTATCAGATTAAGGATTATTTAGTGAGAAAATTAGAGTTTACCACTGTATCAGATTCTGAAGTTTGGAATTGTATCTATAGAGAAGCAGATAAAGCCCTGATTAGCATAGGGTATAAGATCTTTTCTGGCTATAATACTAACGATATTACAAAATTAGATGAGAAATGGAGTAGAAAGCTGGCAAAGAATGTACCATCAAATCTGATTACTTTGTCTCTTAATAGCTTAAATTTATCTGTTCAATCTTCAAGTTTTAAACTACAGCTGTTTAAAACCGTATGCCAACTTTATTATACCCCCGAGAGGATTCTTAAATGGGCAACAAATAATAACTTCAGTGATCGTACGAAAGGCCCAAAATGTGATTTAAGTGGAGCTGATATTATTCACATGTTCTTTTCCTGCCCGCATCTTATTGAATTCTGGGATGGAGTAACTAAATTTGTTTCTGATAGACTTGCTAGTTTTAGTGCATTTTCATCAATGGATGTGTTGGTGGGCATATCGGGGGGTAATAGTGCATTATGTGATTTGCTGAACATTTTAGTTACATGTGCAAGGTTGGTTATTGCTAGAGTTTGGGTTAAAAAAAAACCACCAACGGTTTTGAAGTGGTGGAGCCTTGTTAAGGAAATATATAATATGGAGCATGCTCTTGCTATTACAAGGGGTTTACAGACGAAACGGAAAGTGGACAATGTGGGGATTAATAATGTCTTAATAACAGTCTTTCTCCTACTTTTTCTTTCTTTTGTAGTATTTTTATGGTTGGCCTCTACTGTGCTTATGATTTATGTATTCTCTTGCTTTGGATATGTTAATTCATTGATCTTGCTTAAATTGTATGTAGACATTTATTGCTGCTTTTTGTTTTTTTGTTCCCCTTGGTGCAAATTAAAATATATTAAAAAAAAAACATTCTGCCCTCTAGTGGCAGAATGTTCTAATAGCCGTATAGCCCTTCGTAGCTGGGCTATACCGGCTATTAAAGTCCCGCTCCCTTGTTAAAGGCCTGAGCCGAAACGCTGGAGCGGGCCTTTAATAGCCAGTATAGCCCGCAGCGGGCTGTAAGGCTATATTAGAACACTGGAATCTTGGGAGCTCCTTTGAAAATAATGAAGTGGCCCAGGGCCAATAACTGGTGGGCTAGACCTTTTGCACCAACATTCCAATATTATGTATTTTTGTTTCCTCATGTTTAATTTAGAATATGTCCTACCTGAGGCTCTCTTCTGTAACATGGGTTCAGGGCCATTAAAAACAGGTGCAGCCCGAGGCAGCTGGATATACTAGAAAAGTGATCCTCCAAGCACAGACCGGGACGCATGCGGCCCTCCTGACCTTCACATGCGACCCCCAGCTGAACGGCCACACTGGGCTGCTGAGAACACTAACATTCATAAAGATGTTAATTAAGCAGGCAGGCATTTATTTACACTAACTGAAATAAAAGAAAAGAAGTAAATGAGGTGTCCTTAACCATTTAACTTTTGGAACACATTCATTTTTAAGTCCTCTTTCAACAAACATGTCTAAATAAAGTATTTTCCAAATTGCGAAAAGTGTGTTTCACTAACATTCGTTTCACCTTATTACATCAGACTATGTCGGTGCTTTGAGATGCGCTTTTTACGAGTGCTAATTTTTAAAATGAACATAGAAACAGTCACGCCTCCTCCCAACCTGGCCTCAATTCCAATACTGAACTACGAGGCAGGTCCGTGATCTTGAGAAACCCTCTAGGTGGTCTGGGTTGTTATTATAGATGGACAAAATTATAGTTTAATAAATCAAACACAAGAGTTTTATACAGCATATATCTTGCCCACAGGTATTTAAAGGGGCTCTTGAGATGTCAAAATGTAGAAAAAGGGGGCAAAGTGAAATTAGACACTTGCCTAGGATCACACAATTTGTTCAAATTGGGAGGCAATGAATAATCCCAGGTTTTGTGGTTTCACATTGTGCAATACTAGTGCATTTCAATTCAATAATTGAGTGACTTCCTTTTTACATTGGACTCTCCCAAGGTAGTGACATCGGGCAGAGATGTTTTGCCCTAAAGTGCAGTAGAGGGATTGTGACACAGATACAGCATAACAAAAAGCCCCACTGCGACCCTGCTAGCATCAGTACGGCCCTCGGTAATACCATAGACCTTAATTTGTGGCCCCCTGGGAAAATGTTTGCGAGTGCCTATGTACTAAAACTTTAATATGTTGGGAGCTCCGCTGATGAATGGCGTGGCTCAGGGCCGTTAATGTCTGTTATTGAACACACTCTTAAAGATTGCAGTGTTTGTCCTTTCTTTCTTTCTTTCTTTCTTTCTGTTTAATTGAAAATGTTCTACACCTGGTAGATGAATCGGATTTCTACTTCGATTTTGACTTGTCCTTAAAGGCCCTCTCCCTTGTTAAAGAGCCACTCCTGTGGGCTCAGCGTCTACATCTCAGACATGGAATTAAAAGCTCCTATAGCCCTCAGCAGACTATATACTGGGGAAAGGACTTCCCAGGATGCGCAGTCCTGGTTTCAGAGGGGCAGCCTAAGGCTGCAGCATAGTTTAGGGACCACCACAACACTGATAAATACATGTTGGAAAGCACTACACCAGCCCACACTTTACTCTTTATTTCTCGAGTTCTCCTGAGGTACCTCACTCCTGACCTCCAGCTCCCCCTGATGGCCACAAATGGTATCGCGGTGCGGACCAATCATGGGCTATCTTAGCTGGTTTATGCCATTGGGCACACAGCTGCAGTCCACCAATGCTGCTCCGTCCCAACATAGAAGCTTCACTGGTATTTCTGTACTGCGCCCCTGCCACATACCTCCACTAATGCACCTCTTTCCTGACCCGAAAAGCTCCCTAGCATATATCCGGGTTGGTTCCAAGATGCACAGCTCCATGGTATCCCTCCTTCTGGGCTTGTGGTTGTTGATTTTTATTTTTATTTATTTATTTATAACGTTTTCTATAGCGCGAACTTGACCCAAGAGGGTATCAGAGCGCTTTACATTTAGGATCTTTGCGTTACAAGTTATATCAGATACAAAAGCATTGTAAGGAACAATACACAATGTTGCAGTAATTCGAAGGAGGGAGGGGAGGAAGGAGTAATAGCGGGGAGACGAGGAGGAACAATGCCCAATGTCCGGCTGGGTAGGTGACGGTCAAGGGGGAAAACCAGGGCCAGACTCCTTATTAGCTGTCAATCGGCCCCACTGGTCATCAGCCATGTTGCTCAGGTCTCAGCGTTCAGGAAAAGCCAATTTTTTGTTTATTTGATATGCGAAGGTTATATATAGCGCTATCTAGACCCCGAATTATCAGAGCGCATAACCAGGGGAACGTTGCATTATAAGGTACATCAAAAGGATTATAAAGTGCTGGCTAGACCCGTAGGTATCAGAGGGCTATAGCAGAGGAAGATTGCGTTGCAAATTACATCCGTTACAGTAGCGTAGTAGGTACAGTAAACAAGCAACGGAAGGGAGGAGTAATAGCGGGGAGACGAGGAGGAACAATGCCCAATGTCCGGCTGGGTAGGTGACGGTCAAGGGGGAAACCAGGGCCAGACTCCTCATTAGCTGTCAAGCAGCTCCACCGGTCATCAGCCAAAGAGCTTGTACCAGAGGGACACAAGCTGAGGAAACCTGCAAACCTAGCTCAGCGTGGGGGACTCCAGCTCTCTGCCAGGCCTCTGGAATCCAATCCACCGAGGAATCCCACCGTGGAAGGCAAACTTGTTCCTCCAAGGTGTCATCTGCCTCATCCTAAAGAATTTAAGAGCCATCCTGAGAGGGCAGTGTCTGTAGAAGGCCAGGAGGCCTGGGTGAGAGTCACCTGGGGTGGGAGGGGTGTCCTCTGGGCCACTGGGACAATGCAATTTTGTGGCTGTGGCATTTTCCACATAATTAAGGATTTGCCAAACCTGTTGCATAATCTACAGATTTTAACAAAATAATTGTTTATTGTTCAAATGGATACAAAAGTACTAAAAATGCAGCAACATATGTTGCCTCATTGTGGAAGGCTGGTCACCTTTCTGTTTCTCATTGCTATATTTGGAGGTTAAACTGGTAGAAATTAGGTGAACCCTCTGCACAGACAGTGTTAGGATGTGTACAAATATATATTGAAGAAATACTATCACAAAATGTGCCGCATCATACTGCATATTTTGCCATGTTTGCTGCACAATTTAGTGGACACTGCTGCATAATTTGGTCCTCTCCTACCTCACTGTTCCAGTGCCCCTGGGCATGCGTCCATTATACCCCTGTGACACTGGCAAGCTGTACATCCCGGATTTCGTTTACATGGCTTTTCTCTGGCAATGAAAAACGCTGGTAATTCTGTATTTGCAGCTGGGGCGGCCAAGCAAGCGTGCCATGGTCCCTAGAGCAAATAAGGAAATGGGCCCCTTTTGATATGTACAATACAGCAATAATCAAGGTTCAATGAGCCACTCAGTCCTCTGGACCCCGGTGCCACTGCACCTGCTGCACCAATTGAGGCTGATCCCCTGAACAGAACCTCACAGCAGGGCCCTCCATCTTGCCCAGGCATCCCTAAAGGTCTTTATTTTGGGTTCACTTCTGCCCTGCTGTGAGGGCCCTTCAAAGCTTTGACATGAGGGGTGGGTGGAGAGGATTCCTTGCCTTTTATGACCCTCTTTGTGCAGATAGTGGATAGCCCAGGCTTGTCTTGATCATTCCTTAATGAGGTTCCACCGTGTCAGCACCACAAACATTCTGGGGCTCCAGCAAGGTGATATTAGTGCAGCAGGAGCAGTAGCACCAGGGCACATAGGTGTGAGACACCCACTGCACTCCAATTTGGCATATCATTTACTCCCAAGTCATTGGGTGGCAGGGGCATTTTCCTAGCTTGCATTATGCCACCGGCACCCTTGCGACTTTGCGGTTTTACTCTACCGAGTGTTTTGCTTAAGCGACCCTGGACCCTCTTGCCAGATTTTTGGTGTTAAAGGTCCTCCAAACTTTTTATGTTTGAAAGGCACATGTGCTGTCACTTATGATAAATTAAATTAAAAGGTACTTGGAGTCCGCCCATTGCTTACATTCTTTGGCTTCAGTGTCACTCTTATTTGCTGGCTCCTGATTGGTAAGCGTGTGCTAGTTTCGCTTTCTCTTCACTCGTTTCTCCCTTCCATTGGGCATGGAGCAAGTACTGATTGCTTCTTTTTTAGGTTTTGACTGCACAGCGCTTGCGCTATGCTTGAGAAATCTATTGTTTTTAATATAAACTTAAAAGGGACTTACATCCTGCCTCCTCTGTTTTCTGGCTTCTCATTGGTTCCTGTGCATACCACTTACCTTTCCTCCATTTCTGTTTGCAGTAGCGTATTTTCCTGCATTTACCAATGCTTGTTCCTCGTCTGCTTCTCTTATTCGTTTCCCTCTGCCGAAATACTGTTTACATCTGCTTTGGTGGAACTAGCTTTTTCATAAAGTTTAGCCTTTTTCTATTGCAGAATATTTATATAACTATGTTTACCACCCAAGAGATTTAGTAATCGATTTGTATAGAATCACAGGATGTTGCGCAGCCGCTACCAAGACTCGAACTGGGATCGCCAGCTCTGGAGTCAGCAGCTCTGGCCGCTGCACCACACCCTATCCACTCCCGTGTTGTCAGGGAGCTCTTTTCTTCAGGATGACTGATGAAAACAGTTCTTTTATTCATTACACTTATGGGTTCCGGAGTAGCGTGCTACTCGCCAAAAAGCGCTTCAACACCCCATCAGAGGTAACAAGTGCTATATAAATGCAAACCTTTAACCCTCTTCTATCCTTCTCAATCCAAATAACTGACTAATAACCACCACTCAAATTAAATTCATATTTCACAATGATAATTCACCACTAATCCTTTATGGGTTCTGGAGTAGCATGCCTCTGCCAAAAAAAGCACTTTACTACCCCATCAGGGGTAGCAAGCGCAATATAAAGGCAAACCTGTTTTCCCTCTTCTATCCCTCTGCTATCCTTCTTAATCCAAATAACTGACTAACATATCCACCACTCCAATTACTTTCATATTTCAGTATACTAATTCAACACTAATCCTTTACGCTAGATTTTGGACTCCTTTTCTATTATGTTTTGGGTGACGGGGAGGGTAAAAGGTAAAGGTTTAAAGAAATAGGTCCTATGATTAAGCCTTTCCAAATCTCGGTGGATACTAGGCTTGAGGTAGACCGGACAAGGTGGTGTACTACATCCTAAGAGCCAAACAATCCTATTATATGAGATGAAGCGCCCAAGGGTGGTATCGGGAAAACAGGGGCGAGGAGAGGCAAATGAGGACAAAAAAACCCACTAATCCTTTACGGGTTCCGGAGTAGCGTGCTACTCGCCGAAAAAGCGCTTTGACGTCTCCTCCGGGGTAGTAAGCACTATATAAATGCAATTACAATACAATACATAGGCAAAACCGATGCATTCCCAATGCTTGTGTTTACTGTATTTATTTCTGCTGCTCATGCTGGTATTGGGTAATATTTTTTTTCTTTTTCATCGTTGTTATTTGTACCCTCCTGCATCATTGCTTGCCCGCTGCCCCCTATCTCATCCTTGCTTGCTCTGTCATTGTTTTCGCCCCCCACTCCCGCTTTGATGCTTTCCCGTAGATTTTGCTTGCCCTGTGCCGCTGCCACGTCAAACTTGCCCCTTCATTGCTTGCTGCTTGTTCCTTCCCCTACTCTGCGCTTGTTGTTGCTTGTCCCGTGATGCAAGAGCTATTTGGGTTTAGCAGTGTGTTTTTTAGCTATGTTGTATGGTATAGCGGCTATTGTGCAGCATGTTTGACAGTTTAAAAAAAAAAAAGAAGAAAAGGGGAATGACCTAGCTAGTGTACACCGCAATATTACACTTTCTTTTTATCCTAGCCATGCTGTACATGGCTAAAAAGACACAGGAAAAACCCAATTGATCTCTCATAGGTAAGACCTATTGGCTTAGCCAATGCTTGTACAGATTATTATGAAAATGAATGTCACCAACACTTAAAAGACTGAGATGAGCTTTAAAATTACAGGATGTTTTGAAATGTGGCAACATTGATTTAAATGAATGACTTCGGAAAATTCGGATTGTAGGCACATCCCAGGGACAGCCACTCGTGCCACCTGTCCCAGAAGAGGATTACCTGAGAGTAGGTGCTCCTACAAGGATGTATGTCAGTACAACGCGATCATTTTGATCGCGGTACTTGACAACGCAGTTTTCACAACGCAAGTCGTTGCAACGACTTGCGTTGGAGGGCGCTGGATTGTGGAATAATTTAATTTTCTATTCCAACTCCAGCCCACGTAACAGTAGGGAAGGTGTTGGAATAGAAAATCAAACTGTTCCTTAAGCAATAGCGCCATCCAGCGCAAGTCGTAGTAATGACTTGCGTTGTAATGGCAGCGTTGTAAAGGACACGCGGTGTAAACACCGCGTTGTGAAGGATGTTTCCCTCCTACAAGTAAAGAAGCACCACGCAGACCTGTGCTCGAGCCTGGTCACTCCACCGTATTTATAAAACCACCTTTTTAAAGCAAGACTTGGCCTAACTCCTATAGAGCTCCATAGATTGCTTTGTAATTGAATTTATATAGCACCTACTACCCCTGATAAGGTTTTCAAGCGCTTTACGCTAATCGGCACAATGCTTCGAAACCCAAGGGTAGTGGTTAATCCAGAGGTTATTGGTTGCTGTTTGTTATCGGGATTAGTTTTGTGCTCTCAGGGAAACCATTCCACGCACTGGCTGCTGTTTCACTGTCGTAGGTTAAATAGAGAGGGTTAGCTGTGAGCATCGGTGGGGCTGTGTGACTTCATGCAGACCATCGCTGGATTAACAGCTAAGCTAGAGGAGATTAGGTATTGTCTGGTTGCAGGGTTTTGTTTCTGAGAAGGAGCGGCTGTGGTCTATGAAATGAGGTGCGGCCATTTTGAGAAATGCAATAATAGGGATTCAGGCAAACATGCCCGCGGCTGAGAGGAATTGTGGAACCGGAGAGAGGACACCTTACGCACGCATCCCAGGTATTGATGCTGGCCCCCCCCCCTTACTTGGTAGCCCCATCATGGTTCATTTGCAGTTCTTAATTTAATAGATACTGGTTCCCACACATGCAACCCTGGGGTAATAGTGCGTTCTACAGTTGACTTGTACTTGCTTATTAATCCAGACACCCCATTATTGGACCATCTGCCATCTGTATATTATTCAAGCCCTGATGAAGTTCAATCTTTATTGAACGAAACGCGTTGGCATGAGCCTATGTTATGATATTGTTGAAATAAAGGAAATCAAATACAAAGGAACTTTGTCCGTTAACATCATTTTGAAAAGACAATCTAGTGGTGCACCTCTCCATTCTCACCCACATGCACGCGGCTGAGAGTAGGCTGTTCTCTGAGAATGGAGAGGGTCATTTGAAAGGTGAATAACAGCACAATTCAGTATCCAGGTAGGAATGTTGTGTAGCAATCTCTCCCACAGGGCAGGTGATCTATGATGTGCGCCATTTCCTGGGACCTGCAAAAACCTTCAGGGAAGTGCTTCTCATTTTGGAAAAAGTGCTTTATTGAGAGGGTGAAAACGAAATATTGTGTTTTATAAGACTCCTGCCCCTCCCTCCCCAAGTTGCAGCTCTGTCTGTTTGCGGCTATGGCCTTTGAAGGATTTATTTTGGGTCAACCTGGTCAACAAAAAAACCCACAGAGCTACCATAAGGCCAGCTAAGCAGCAGCATTTTATTAATGAAATAGGTTTGTGGTGTTATGTAACCGGGAGGAGTCCAATATTTTACTTGTCTGCTCAGAATATAGGAAATTGTTTTTTTAAAAGTAAAATCTATTCAAACTATATAGTTGCTGTGTTGTCACCTGCATACAACTTAAACAGCTGGTATGGATTATGGACAACTCTGGAGTTGGCATCTGTATGACGCTGCAAGGTTTCCCAGCATCCCCTTCGGGATAAATATTCAGATGCAAACATTTCACACAATATTTCAATTGCATTTAAAAAATACTCTTTAAGCTTTTTTGTCCTGAAAAAAACACCTTTGCTGGGAATTGGCACCATGATAGAAGCCTCTGTTGATGAGTCGGGACCTCAGCTGAAAGACTGTGCCCCGATTTTACCCCCCCCCCCCCTCCCCCCCAAAAAAAGATCCTTGGTGGGACCATCAGTTTAAGGGGCGGAACCACGGGCACCCAGATGTAAGAAAGTATTTTTAAACGTTACTCTACATGTCCTTAGTTGCAAGGATAATCTCTAAAGTTCAGTGACATCCTCTTTTCTTTAAATGGGTCCTTTTTCAGCAAGTGTGAAATTTAATAAAAATAGGGAACTCAGCTGTAGCTGTATCCAAGTTGGATGTTTAATCTTTCCAAGAAGTTACAGGTGTAGGTACAGGATAAACAGCATAATCAGTATAGTTAGCCCCACCCGGAGCAGCATCCCTGCTGCTCAGCCTACATGCATAAACTAACAATTACACTCAAACATACACAGAGAGAACATTCCATGACATCACTGAGACTGGCTGAGCAGCAGAGTACAAAACACAAAGAAGGGACTAGAAAGAGAGAAGAGGAAGATACCACACATGCCTGGGGGAGGGGGGGGGGCAGAGCCCCCTATGGAGGTCGGGTCCCTCTCCTTCGACCCCAGTCCTAGTGCGACCCTCAGTTGAAATGCCGGACCCTCCCTTGAAAAGCCAGGTCTCTCGTGGAAGGCCCTGGTGGGCCCCTCGATTGAAGGGTCAGAACTGCGCTACCGGGCTCAGTGCCTCAGTTGGAGGCCAGGACACTCTCCTTGGACCCCAGTCCAGGTGCGACCCTCTACTGAAGAGCTGCAATCTCTTCTGGGAGGTAGTGACCTTTCCCTTGGCCAGGCTCCTACCTTTTAAACTATTTCCATAGCTCCATCCACTGTGGTACTTTCTGAACCGTATTGGAAACTTTGATGGACCACTTGGATCCCTGTGATGGTGTTGATTCTCCTCCGAAGTGGCATCCCTTCCTTCCCACCCGCTCGCATGCCTCCATGTTTTGGTTCAGAGTCTTTCCAGGAAGAAGGAGGATGGGATGAACCATGGCATCGTCTGGGTGGGGGGGCAGAGGGCCCCACCACTGACCTGAACTCTCCCCAGGGTGCTGATCTGGACTGGTGGATGGTGCTGACATGCACATACATGTTTCCTCTGCTAAATCCACGTGCATACACACACCTGCATGCCATTGATGGAACCGGAAGGCGCATTCTCCATGTAGGGCACCCTTCTCATGGTGGATCCCGCCCCGCAGACGTGTACACACCATTCGGGCATCTGACCACGAGGTCAGATGTTTGGTGCATGGAAACTCTTCAGAACTCTTGTGTTTAAGACGGTTCATCTCTACCTCCAAAGGGTGGTCCCCATAAGCCGTGGCACATGTACCATAGTGTTGAATGTGCAGTATGTGAGGGAGGACGTTGTGGTGACGTCCTGGGAGGTCAGAGATTTAGAATAAAGGCCCTGCACCCTCTCGGCCAGGGCTTTGTTTTAGGAGGCAGTGCCTCATAGTGAGAAATTCAGTCTAGGTGAGGCCACTGGAATTATGTGGCAGGGGAAGACCACATTATGCAGCTGTGGTGCCTGAATTATGCAGCAAAAAAATGATGTGCACATTTTGTAACGATATGCATTGTTTTATCATTTTTACTGATGTTCACACTGTCTGGGCAAAGGTTGCGCCTCATCAGTCCCGTAGTCACATTTATTGTACAGTTAATAAAAACCTTTGCAAAAATGCAGATGTTTAAAAATATTAAGTACTGTTAAAAAAACCTTTTCAAGTGCAAGTGGTAATAAAGTGCTAAAAGCTAGTAAAAATGTTGCACTTAGTCCATAGTGAAGTTTGTTACAGCTGGCCTCTTTGCAACACTTAGTGTTCTGAAGTGTTGCAGCTTTAAAAAACAATATTGCACAATTCAGTCCGACATCTGGTTGGTAGGTTCAGGCATTCCATGTCCAAAAAACAAATTTTTTAGGCTGGGTCCCTGTTGTTGTTGCTCCGGCCTTCCCCAGGGCATTCAGTTTAAAACTTTTATATTGCGAGTCTCATATGCTCCAGTTTATAGGTGCAAGCAGTGCTTAGAGCCTAAGGGGCAGAGGTCATAAGTACTTTTGCTCCTCCTCAACCTGAATGTTCAATCACTTTTGGTCCAGTTAGATGTTCCACATACTACTTATTGTACCTGCTGTTGCTAGTTTGGTAGCTGCTATTTTAAGGTATTTGATGTTTTTAGGTCTCGTGACCTATCAATGCGCATGCGCATTGAGAGAAGCGAGACTATAGGGCTTTAAACAAAGTTTACCTAACTGTGGCGATTTGGTGCTGTGCCCGTGGCTTTTAGGTCAATGCGCAAGCGCATTGACTAAAATGCGCGTGCACATCACCAAATCGCCGTCTGTTCCCTCAGCCGCACTCCTCCCACACCTTTGAAGTGAAGCTTAGCTTCACTTCAAAGGCCCCGGCTGCTTCACACCCTCATGCTGCTCTCCCCGCTCCGCCCCCTCCCCTGCCCGCCGTGTGCATTTCTCCTCCCCCCCCCTCCCCACAGCAATGCCCTCCGTCTTGTTTCCTTTCTTGTTTTTCTTTCAGGTGAGATATCTTTTCCATCATTTGCGATAATACAGTTCTCATATGCTCTAAATCACAGTTGCCATTTGACCTGTGGTTTACCAGGAATCTGGAGAAATGGACTGGGTTAATGATTAAATAACTTATTTGAAGCCATACTTTAACAAGTCAAACACACCTCAAAGCTAGTTAAGTCTTGAAAGTTGCCTCAATGCGTTCCTGCATATAAGCTTCTGTTGCAATAATAAACTGTGTGAGCAGTGAAAGGTTGTCTATATTTAGCGCACTCTACTCAAGCACATTATACTGAGCGTGTGTGACATTCCCAGCATGCACGGAGAAAACGTCACACAACCATGACGGCACGCATTGGTACACAAATGTCTCAGGAGGCTGACGTGCACAGCTTGGAACAGCGCGCGCAATAGACTCAAGGCAGTAGGATGTGGGGTTCAAAATCTGCACATGAAGCACGTAACGATGTAGTGATTTATTTGTTTGAATCTGTTATTTGAGTTTTTCAAGATTTCCAAAATAGTACAACATGCACATAGCTCATATAATTGTTCGAGGTTCGTGTCAGACAGTTACAGGGAAATTAACTCGTGATTCAAATACTGCTAAAAATAAAACAGAAAACTGTAATAATAAAACAAGCACTGGCATAGCCAATAGGCCTCGCCTTTGGAACCTTATATGAACCCATCTCAACCCCTCACCCTCACACCCTCACCCTCAACCCCTCACCCTCACCCCCTCACCCTCAACCCCTCACTCACCCCCTCACCCTCAACCCCTCACCCCCTAACTCACCCTCACCCCCTAACTCACCCTCACCCCCTAACTCACCTTCACCCCCTCACTCACCCTCAACCCCTCACCCTCACCCCCTCACACTCACACTCACTCACACTCACCCTCAACCCCTCACCCTCACCCTCACTCACCCTCAACCCCTCACCCTCACTCAACCTCAACCCCTCACCCTCACCCACCCTCAACCCCTCACCCTCACCCACCCTCAACCCCTCACCCACCCTCAACCCCTCACCCTCAACCCCTCACCCACCCTCAACCCCTCACCCACCCTCACTCACCCTCAACCACCCTCAACCCCTCACCCTCACTCACCCTCAACCCCTCACCCTCACTCACCCTCACTCACCCTCAACCCCACTCACCCTCAACCCCTCACCCTCACCCACCCTCACCCTCCCTCACCCTCACCCTCACTCATCCTCATTCACCCTCACCCTCATTCACCCTCACCCTCACTCACCCTCAACCCCTCACCCTCACCCTCAACCCCTCACCCTCACTCACCCTCACCCACCCTCAACCCCTCACCCTCACTCACCCTCACTCACCCTCACTCACCCTCACTCACCCTCACTCACCCTCACTCACCCTCACTCACCCTCACTCACCCTCAACCCCTCACCCTCACTCACTCACCCTCACCCTCACTCACCCTCAACCCCTCACCCTCACTCACTCACCCTCAACCCCTCACCCTCACTCACTCACCCTCACTCACCCTCAACCCCTCACCCTCACTCACCCTCAACCCCTCACCCTCACTCACCCTCAACCCCTCACCCTCAACCCCTCACCCTCACTCACCCTCAACCCCTCACCCTCAACCCCTCACCCTCCCTCACCCTCAACCCCTCACCCTCAACCCCTCACCCTCACTCACCCTCAACCCCTCACCCTCACTCACCCTCAACCCCTCACCCTCACTCACCCTCAACCCTTCACCCTCACTCACCCTCAACCCCTCACCCTCACTCACCCTCACTCACCCTCACTCACCCTCACTCACCCTCACTCACCCTCACTCACCCTCACTCACCCTCACTCACCCTCACTCACCCTCACTCACCCTCACTCACCCTCACTCACCCTCACTCACCCTCACTCACCCTCACTCACCCTCACTCACCCTCACTCACCCTCAACCCCTCACCCTTACTCACCCTCACTCACCCTCACCCTCACTCACCCTCACTCACCCTCACTCACCCTCACTCACCCTCACTCACCCTCAACCACCCTCAACCCCTCACCCTCACTCACCCTCAACCCTCACTCACCCTCAACCCCTCACCCTCACTCACCCTCACTCACCCTCACCCTCACTCACCCTCACCCACCCTCAACCCCTCACCCTCACTCACCCTCAACCCCTCACCCTCACTCACCCTCAACCCCTCACCCTCACTCAACCTCAACCCCTCACCCTCACCCTCACTCACCCTCAACCCCTCACCCTCAACCACTCACCCTCACTCACCCTCAACCCCTCACCCTCACTCACCCTCAATCCCTCACCCTCACTCACCCTCAACCCCTCACCCTCACTCAACCTCAACCCCTCACCCTCACCCTCACCCTCAACCCCTCACCCTCACCCTCAACCCCTCACCCTCACCCTCACCCTCAACCCCTCACCCTCACCCTCACCCTCAACCCCTCACCCTCACCCTCAACCCCTCACCCTCACCCTCACCCTCACCCTCACCCTCACCCTCACCCTCACCCTCAACCCCTCACCCTCAACCCCTCACCCTCAACCCCTCACCCTCAACCCCTCACCCTCAACCCCTCACCCTCAACCCCTCACCCTCACCCACCCTCACCCTCACAACACATATTGTGTTACAATAGGTGTCACATTTGCGAAAGATAAAACTATTGGCATTGTAAATAACAAAGCTATTAATTTCGCTATTTTCAAAACAAGCACATAAATAAAAAATGTGTCCTCTACAATACCAATAGCTCAAACTTTCCTAATGCGAGACCTATTGCATTGCTGTGCTTCTCTCCCCTGCTGCACTCTCCTGCTCTCTAGAGATGTGGCCTAACGACCAGAGCTGCCATCTAAGTCACGTAAATACAAAACATGTTGCATTCCAAATGCTATAGGTGTCACATTCGCGAAAGTTATAACTATTGGCATTGTAAATGACAAAGCCATCAATTTAGCAATTTTAAAAACCAACAAATAAATAAAATATGTCATTTACAAGACCAATAACTCCAACTTTTCTAATGCGAGACCTATTGCATTTCCAATGCTTGTTTATGTTGAGTTGGCAATTCTGCGGATTCCGGCTGGCGATTACTGCCTGCCGGCATGTTTGTACGCCTAGGCTGATAAAGTTGGCGCGGAGTAGCCGTTTCGTTTGTGGTATGCGCTGAGGGCAGATGCTTAGGAGGTGTATTAAGCTTTCTTTTCCAAGTCTGCATAGGTGGCAGGTAGTTATTTTGAAAAACGTTGGCACTGGGCTCAGTGCTAATTTACTTTAGAAAGGCGTACAAACTCTAGACACACAAAAACATAATCCACATTATAACATGACATAGGAAAATATTTTGGTTTTAATCTTCTTTTTGTTTGTTTTTATAGATAGAAAAAAAAAAATATATATATTTATATATATATTCAATTCATACACGATTGACTGCAAAGCATAAATAAATATACATTACAAGACATTTTGCACAGATTGGAACCACGTATTAATGCAGATTTCAGTGTAACCTGGAAGAAGTAGATGCTCAGTACAAATAGAATACACGAACGTATATGTAATGGATAGTCAAACAGTGTATTATTTTCACCATAATCTGTATTGTAGTTACACAACTTGATGAGATTAAAGCTGTATATGCAGGCACTGGTAATGATTTGTAGAATACCAACGCGTTTCGGCACATGCCTTCTTCAGGATTTTCTTACCAGTGGTTACTAAAGTGAAAAATATATAAACAACAATTGTGAGCTAGAGGTTAAACGCACTATTTAAATCTACTCTTTATGTACATACATTAAAAACATGACCGATAATCCTGGAAAACCGGTCTGAGATGACTGAAATCACTTATTGTCTCTGCTGTTCCTAGTTTGGTAGCCGCTATTTTAAGGTATTTGATGTTTTTTATTTTGAGTTGGCAGATTCAGTCTGGCGATTACTGCCTGCCAGCATCTTTGTACGCCTAGGCTGATAAAGGTGGCGCGGAGTAGCAGTTTAGTTTGTGGTGAACACTGAGGGCAGATGCATAGGAGGTGTATTAAGGTTTCTTTTCCGAGTCCGCATAGGTGGCAGGTAGTATCATGATTGGCAGAGCTGCGCCAGGCTGGATGGTCATCCAAGAAATTTCACTTCCCCATTCTTATTACCATCAGCTTGTGTTTAATCCATAGTGGATAAGCGTTTGTTATGTAGCTCTGTTTTTTTTTTTTTTGGTTGTGTACGAGTTCATCACTGACTGCGTGCGCACGTTTACACAAGGCTGCCTTGTCCTTTAGTGACGACATTTATTGGGCCGTGGCAGAAGTCCAGTTTTTTAAAAGCGTGTCGGGAAAGGTATTTGCTCCAGGCTTCTATTAGTGAGAAGTCCCTCAACAGGTTGTCAAATTGGATCTTGTATGCCGATCGTTGTCCTGGCTGCTCCAGTTTGGACCCGATTAGGGCGGGCATAGAATGTCACTGATCTAAGCTGGTGGCAAAAGTTGAGTAAGCAACTGCCGGATGCCCAGGACTGCTTGGTGATGGCAAATTCTAGTCTCACTTGGGCCGGAGATGCGCTTTTTGGCAGGCGTAGGGCGGAATTATAGATTCTTGCGAGTAGGTTGTCAAGAAGCCCGATTTCTTTCCCTTGAGTAACTTCACTGCCGTAAGCTAGAGTAGGGCTTATTTTTACCTTCATTACCGTGAGTAGCGGGTCAAGAATGGGACCTTGTAGCTTCTGAGTAATAGACGTGAAGGCGAACAGTAGGCTGTAGCCCTTGGTGTTGGTTGAATGAGTGTGGCGGGTGAAGGACCACCTGTTGTCAAGGATAACTCCCAAGTACTTGTAGCAGTGTTGCTGGGCATCGGCATTAAGATGCCACCTGTTCGTCAGGCTAGGTTTTAAGCTGAAGGCTACAGTTTTAGTTTTAGATTGGTTGATGCTAAGCTTGTTTAGTGCTGTGTAGGCCTGAAAAGTTGAAACTAGTCTTTGTATGTCTGGCTGAGGAGCACTAAGTCATCAGCGTATAACAAGTGAGTCAAAGTCAAAGTCAAAAAGGTTTATTGCATAATTAATTAAAATTATTACAAATTTCACATGATAAAATACCAGTACAACATTTTTTTCTGGTCTAACAAGTGAATCCTAATTTGCCCTCCGAGCTATTAGGGGGAGGGGGGGCAATTTGCTTCGTTGAGGTGGTTGAACATGTCTGCTATGTAAAGGTTGAAGGTGCAGCCACAGCCTTGTTTTAGGCCAGAGTTCGTTTGAATTCTCCTTGACGTACCGCAGCTGTCCGCAGCTTGATCTGCACCCATCGGTACCAGTTGAACACTCCATTGCAGCAATAAGCAACTGAAAGGTCAAAATCCACCCTTTGTTATGTTATGTTATGTTATGTTATGTTAACTTTATTTTGTATAGCGCAACGGCTACTCCAACGGAGTGTCCCGGCGCTTTATCGTGGCAGCTCAAAAACATAACACACACAAGTACTCAAAGAACAACTGAACAACGCAACTAAAGAGTAAAAAGCCACGTTTTTAGGCCTCTCCTAAAAGACAACAGATCAGAAATACAACGTAAGGCCAGTGGCAGAGCGTTCCAAAGCTGGGGCGCCCTCAGACCAAAGGACCGTCCCCCAATCCGGGCCTTCCTGACTCGAGGTACCACAGCAAGAGACAGAGAATTAGAGCGCAATGCTCTGACAGGACGATAGAAAGCAAGCCTACGTTGGAGATATTTAGCTCCAAGACCAAAGAGCGCTTTATGGGCCAGGGTCAGTGCCTTGAAAATTATCCGCTTGCGGATAGGCAACCAATGAAGTGCCTGTAAAAGACCGGACACTCTGGCTCGCCTGTGAAGGCCAAAAATGGCACGTGCCGCAGAATTCTGCACGACCTGTAAACGCTGCAATAAATAGTCCGGAAGACCCAGGTACAGTGCGTTGGCATAATCCAATCTGGAGCCTATCAGAGCTTGCACCGTTATCTTCCTGTGCTCTTCAGAGAGCAAAGGAAGAAACTTCCGGAGCATCCTAAGGATGCCAAAACATGAGCCCGTGAGGCCGAGAATCTGAGATCTTATAGTCAGATTGTTGTCGATCTTAACTCCCAGGTTTTTAGCCACCTGGGATGCCTGAGCTGGGGGAAACATATCTGTCGGCCACCATGCATGCCAATCAGGGTCCGCAGCACAGCCAAAAAACAACACCTCCGACTTGTCGGAGTTACATTTAAGGCTGTTGCGCTGGAACCAGTTGAACACCACCCCGAGACAATCCCGAATGCTCCCTTCATCAAAATCCTCCCCTTTCCTACATGTGAAGAGAAGCTGGGTGTCATCGGCGTAGGAAACGATCTGGGCCCCATGAGACTCCGCCAGTGCCGCCATCGGGGTCATAAAGATGTTAAAAAGAGTCGGGCTCAACACAGAACCCTGCGGAACTCCGACTCCCAATGGCGGCATCTCAGCAGAACCCGGGGGGACCCAGACCGTTTGTCGACGGCCAGCTAAAAAAGATGTAAACCAGCTGAACACCGTCCCCCTCAGACCGATGTTGTAAAGTCTGGCGAGGAGCCCCTCATGGGGGACGGTGTCGAAAGCCGCCGACAGATCAAGCATAATAAGCATGGCTTTGCCTCCAGAATCAAGAATCTCCCTAATGGCCTCAGACACCTCTAACAACGCCGTCTCGGTACTCAAATTGGGCCGGAACCAGATTGAGACGGGTGCAGCAAATTATTAGACTCCAGAAAAACGGAGAGCACGCTATGAACGTGCTTTTCCGTAATTTTTGCCAACGCTGGAAGCAACGATATAGGCCTATAGTTGGCCAGCACCTCAGGATCTAACCCCGGCTTCTTGAGAAGGGGGATCCCCATGGCCCGCTTCCAGGCCTGTGGGACCATCCCTTCCCTCAAAGAGTGGTTCAGAAGAGGGTTAAACAGTGGATTAACCACATCGGCCATCCTCGCCAAAACTTTGGCCGGACAGGGGTCAAGCGGTGACCCAGATTTAAGGTTGGCTAAGAGTGCCCTTGATGTAGAGAGAGAAATAGGCAGGAAGACTGACAAAACCGAGTCAGGAATGGGCACAGAGTCTAGCCCAACCCCACAGCTGGGATGAACTTCCACTGACTTCCCCAAAAAGGAGTCCTGGATCAATTTGATCTTATTAGTAAAAAACTGAGCCAGATCGCAGGCCCAGGACTCCGAGGGAGAGGTTTGAGAGAGATGAGATCTAGGGGTTATGAACTCCCTTACCACCGTAAAGATCTCCTTGCAGGAGTTAGAAGCTGCCTCAATCCTTCTAGCCAGGAAATCCTTTTTCTCGCGAAGGATATCGCGGTGATAGGCTTTGATCACAGTCCTGTATGCAAGTTTAGCCACCGGGTCATACTGGGAGCGCCAAGCTCTCTCAGCCACCTTACACTGGCGGCGAGCGGAGAATAATGCTTCCGTGAACCACGGAGCAGAGACCCGTTTGAAAGTGGCCTTAGGTTGAATGATCTTGCCCCTGTGCGGGTGCCTATCTGTCAGCCACAGCTGCAAGGAGTCCACATCCTGCTCTAAGTCACCCGTGAGGTGACACGGATGCTCAAGAAAGGCCTGAGCTAAAGTCTCAGGAGTCACAAGATGGAGTGCCCTAGAGGCAGACCCCTGTGGTCTGGACGCAGTACTATACAGTTTCTCTCTACCACGAATACAGAACCTAGCGAGCATGTGGTCGGACCAAAGCACCGGGACAAGCTCTATGTCCTCCAACGGTGCAGTGGAGAAGACCTGATCCAGAGTGTGACCCTTGTCATGAGTGGGGCCAGATAGAAAAGGCACCAGACCAAGGGGAGCCGTGATGTCAGATAGCTTAATCACATCTGGATCCTCGCCCTCATCCATATGGAAATTAAAATCTCCTGCCAACACACAATGCTCCACCCTCAAAGCTAACCCTGCCACAGCAGCTTGGAGATCGTCAAAAAAAGATCCCACCGGGCCAGGGGGTCTGTAGACCAACAACCCACTAAAAGCTTGATGGGGGGGCTAGAGTAATGGAGAATGCCAGGGTCTCGGAACTTACAATTGGTTCCGTCGGAATGATGGAACAGGTAGCCCGCTTATCTACAACAAGAGCCACCCCCCCTCCCCTTCTGTCTGTCTTGACGGAAGATGTTATACTGAGATGGAATGGCCGTCAAGATATCTGGATTAGAAGACTCACCCAACCATGTTTCCGTTAGCAACAGACACAATGGTTGTTCCGTCGCAAGGAGATCATAAATCTCCAACGCGTGTCTGCACACAGACCTGGTATTGAGAAGTAGGCAGAGATGTTTAATTCCAGCCTCTTCCCTCTGTGGCAGCACGGCCGGCACCCCGACGGGTGTCCAGCCACATCCAGGGCAGAGCCTCTTACCCCTCTGGCGTCCAGGAAAAACAGAGCAACAAGTCCCGGACCTGTTTTGCATGGAGCGGAGTTCCTGCGACGAATAATAGCCCATCCTGCTAACCCCTGCAAAAAGTTCAGGGGCACCCGACCCGTCCGCCACTCCGTCGCCTCCGGAACGCTGACGGGCGCAGACGGGCAGGACTCTGGCAAGACTCAGGCAAAGCGAAGGCCGACCCGCTGCGCGATCCCGCTGCGCTCAGAGGACTGATTTAAGTAGTGCCTCCAGGTAAGATTCCGAGCGCACCACCAAGACACTCAATATGGCGCTGAAAGAGCGTCAGTGCCCTACCCAAGATGGCGCCCGTTTGTCCAACTCGGGAGACCCCCGACCACCCAGGAACCGGGCCCGCTCAAGTAGCGGTGTTCTACCAATTAATGTGCAGGTAAGGGGAGAGCCCCAGAAAGCCCTTCAGATAAAAACAGGGGAAAGGAAAAATAAACGAACAGAAATACAAAACGAGGATTTAAAAACGGAGCGTGCTCTCCACGCAGCACCAAAGCTGTAATGAGCTGCCAGCACCTGGCGAACGAATCCTATCAAGGTGCAGACACTGCACAGATCGCCTTAAGTAGTGCCTCCAGGTAAGATTCCGAGCGCACCACCAAGACACTCAATATGGCGCTGAAAGAGCGTCAGTGCCCTACCCAAGATGGCGCCCGTTTGTCCAACTCGGGAGACCTTTGCAAAGGCCCTTCCGCTGCACCGCAAGACCTTTTACTCCACTTTCATAACTTTTTATTAGTTTCAACCAGAATCAGATGTTTGAGTGGTACTGCAGCGTGTGTATCCAGGAGCTGCCTGTTGTATGCTGAGCTGCCCCTTCCTCTGCTTTATTTTAAAGGTTTTATATAGCGCTGGCTAGACCCGGAGGTATCGGAGCGTTTTACATGATCATCAGATCATAGTTACAGGTTACATCGTTACAAAGGTTACATAGTTATTAGAGCATGGCAACATAGTTACTTGTAAGGTCGAGATAAACAATAAGCACAAATACGTAAGGGGGAAAGCAGGCAAGGGGAAAGATTCAGGGGAAGGGGCTGGGGAAGTAGACGGGTAATGAAGGCGGGAAAGAGGAGGGGAGGGTGCTACTCTTGAAACCTTCACTGTCTCGAGGTAAGATAGTGCGGACCTTTAAAACCCCAGATTAACTTTTGCTATTAGACAGCAAAACCCTTTTTGTGTGGTTTCTGGATTATTTATTTTATTTTAAGAGTTTTATATAGCACTGGCTAGACCCGGAGGTATCAGAGCGCTTTACATGAGGTTCCACAAAATTACAAGATTACATCAGTTCCAATTTACATCAGTTGCTAGACAAACAATTACAAGAGCATAGAAAACGAGATAAGTGAAGTGTAGAGGGGGAAGGGGGGAAGGGTAAAGGGGTGGGAGGGAGATACGGCATAAAGAAGAAGGAAAGACTGCCCAAAGTCCGGCTGGGTAGGTGACGGTCCCACATGCTTCCTCTTTGCCGACTGCAGTTGCCCTCTCGGCACTCTTTTTCTCTGTCACACTACCCTCTTATTTACCACTGCTTGTAAATGTAATTGCATTTATATAGCGCTTACTACTTCGGACGAGGAAATTGAAGTGCTTCTTGCCGGACAGCGCGCTGCTCTGATAATCCAGGGTTAGTGGTTAGTCCTGTATACTTAGTCTTGTGTGTTCCAGCAAACCATTCCATGCATTCATTCAATTTCTTTATGGTGGATTAAGTAGGAGTTATTTGTGACCATTAGTGTGTGTACTTGAGGGGGGTTTATTTGGGGGGTGGAGGTGATGCTACAAGTGCCTGGTGGGGTTCTTGGAAGAGCTTGAAGGGGTCAGATATTGTTAGCTTGCAGGGTTATGACCTTCAGAGGAGGAGAGGTTGCGAGCTTGTAAATGGGTTGCGGGGCGAACATGCATATGGCATGTTACAGACTGACTCCTGGAGGCACTCGCAAACCGACTCAGACACTCTTTCCTATTGCAGAGTAAATTGTGCCCAGGGAGAGTTGATGGAAGGGAAGGAGAGGGAATTTTGGGAGAAAAAAGGTGAGGCAATAGTAAAACATTTTGAGTGAAAGTCAGTTTACTTGTTAGATTTTGGAGTTCTAGACATTTTTTTTTTGCAGTACCATGCAATTTGAGGATGCAAGACTGTAGAAAGAAAGGAGCAAACTTTATATGCATGCAAAGATGGTGCTAATGTAGGTATTTTTTATACAAACGAGACTCACTATGGAACAACAGATTATTGGGTCCTGGGTGCTGTCAAGTGACCAGTTCCGATTAGCTGCAGAGTAGAAACCTCTGCATAAATTTAACCGCATCGATGCTGATGACGGAACCGCTCCGTCATCAGCCGCGGTGGCGCTGTGCTGATGACGGAGCGATTCCGTCATGGGCCGCCCGACTCGCCTGCGCAGCACTGATTTCACGCCTGCGCGGCGCATTCTATTGAGCGGGCGGGGCCATGACGGAACCGCTCCGTCATCAGCATAGCTCACCCGAGACTGGTGACGGAGCGGTTCCGTCACCAGCGGGTGAGCGCCGCTTGCCCCCCCGCCCCCTTAGCGCTGCAGCGAAATAGCCGCCGCAGCGAAGAGGTTAACATCCTGTCAGCTAATCTTAATTGAGCCCCATGCCCTACCACGGGGCCCACCTTTGCCCCTCAGCAGGCACTGTGCTGCTCCTCTGTTGGGCCCTGGGGAGCCCTTCTGTGGCCCTCTTTAAACCTGTGTGCCCCTCTAGCAAGCCTGCTACCCGTGGTAGCGCCTAGATTACCCCACAGCACCATATTCTCTGTAATGATGGTATTACCATGAAATGAAGACTCTGCAGCGGTAGAGGATTAACGCTAATTGTATTCACTATTTAGCTCTAAAGAGCGCCGAGCTGCTGGACTGCCGTTCGCGACTTTCGCGCTCCTCTGCGCGCCATGCGCGCGCACCTAGAACATGGCCCCTGCACGTCACGTCGTTACGTGACGTGCGTGCACTAGACTGCGCCACTACATATCTCCCCTTTTTTCCCAATACAGAAACTGTTAACTCACAGTCCGCCGTTCATGTCAAAGTCTCGGAACCAGGCAGGGGTGACCACCGCTCTCCCCCTCTGGGTCAATCTCACCAGGGTAGACGGGGTTCTTCCTTCCTGAGTCCCCTCATCGCACCTTCCTCTTCCTAGTGCAGCCGCACTACTTTCTCTCCTGTCCATGTTGCCTTCACCTGCCGATGCCTGGTTGGTATCACCAGGTCTCTCTTCTTGCTGCTCTCTACTCCTCTCCTCTGGATATGTCTCAGAATGTCCTTGCTCGACCGTTCCTTCCTCCTTGTCTTCCAGGTCTGCTCCAACCCGGTCCCAACTTAGTACTTTGTTGCATCTTGCCATGCGGTCCAATGACCACACGTTCCCGTCGCTTAACCGAGCTGCCCTGCCCAGCACTTCCTCGACCTGCAAGGGTTTGCTATACTTGCTGTCTCCTTTCCTTTGCAGAGTGGCCAACTTTACTCGCACCCATTCTCCTTTTTCCAATCTTGTCTCCTTCACATTCTTCCGGTTGTTTTAGTGTTTTGAGTAAATGGCTTGTGCCTTTTCCAAGTTGGCTCGCACCACTGCGGGGGACCATTCACTCACTATAGTCTTTTCCTTCCATACACGATTGTCTTGAGTGAATGGTTCGCGGCCCCTTAATATCTGGAAGGGGCTGTACCCGGTCCCTGTAGGGGTAATCCTGTATGCCCAAACCAAGTGCCATATCTCCTTTTCCCAGTCCTTGTTGTTGGAGATGGCTGCTTGAACGGACCCCGTCACCACTCTATTAAATCTCTCCACCAGTCCGTTTCCTGCGGGTGATATATTGACGTGTGCTTTACTAGTATGCCATTTCTCTGCATGAACTCGTTCCATTTCTCTGACTTGAACTGGGGGCCATTGTCACTCAGGATGGACTTAGGGATGCCTTCCCTAACGAACGTGTCAGCCAGGAATTTAATGATGGTCTTGCCATCCATCGCTTCATCTATTTTCAGCTCAGGCCACTTGGAGTATCTATCCATCAGGACACATACATATTTTTGGACTCCTTGTATGTCCAGTATCGGGCCCAAAATATCCACTGATAACTCTTCCCATGGGTTGCTTGGGAGATCAAATTTTCCGAGAGCTGGGCGTAGTGGTTTAAGTGTCTTATCGGCCCCTTGGCACTGTGTCCATTGCCTGACATGCCTCTCGGCCCACACGTCCATCCCGGGCCACCAGTAGTTTTGCTTGGCTCTCAATTTCAATTTCCCTATTCCTAAGTGTCCTTCATGGAGAATGTCCAATAATTTGGGTATGATACCTGTCGGGGGATGACTTTCTCCCCTCTGTATACAAACACTACTAGGTCGTCCATCGACAACTCTTCTCTGACTTCAAAGTATGGGTTGAGGTCCCCCCGGGTTTGTCTTTTGTCTGGCCATCCTCCTGTGATGTATGACTTTACCTCCTCTAGGACCTGATCCTCTCCGTATGCTTCTTTCCATTCCTGATGTCCTATGGTTTTTTTCTTGGTCATCCGTAAGTGCCACCATTTCTTCCGTCCATGCTTGGTCTTCTCCACTCTGGTCCATGGCCGCTGCTCTACTCAGATAGTCGGCCACCCTGTTCCTGCTGCCGGGGATGTGTTCTACATCGTATCTAAATTCCAGCAGTTTGAGGGTCATCTTTGAGATTCTGGGCGTTGCACTAGCGTGTCCGCTGGACGTTAGTACCTTTAGTAAGGGTTTGTGATCCGTTTTCAACAGGAACCGCGTGCCCCACAAGAACTGCCTGAATCTGGTCATGGCCCATACTACCGCCAGCATTTCCTTTTCAATTATGCTGTACTTCTTTTCGGTTTCACTCAGCGTGCGGGAGGCGAAACTGATCGTTTCCATTCTCCCTTGACCTCGATCTTGCATCAGGACAGCACCCAGCCCCTTGTCGCTGGCATCGGTGGTGAGCACTGTGTTTCCTTGGGGGTCATATCCTTGCAACGGTATTGCTCCAGCCACCTCTCTCTTGATGACATCGAATTCGCCTTGCGCATCCTCCGACCAGCAGAATTCTGTTTTGTCTCTTGTCAACTGCCTCATGTGGTGGGTTTTGGAGGCAAAGTGCTGCACGAACTTACTATAATATTCCGCCATTCCAAGGAACAAACGGACTTCTTCTTTGTTGGAGGGCGGTGGTGCTTCGCAAATGGCTCTCACATTGTCTGCTTTCGGGGTAACCCCTCGCACCCCAATTTCTTGTCCTAAGTAAGTTACGGACTCCATTCCTATCCGGCATTTGGTCCATTCGGCTGTGAGGCCCTTACTCTCAAGGATCTTTAGTACCCTTCCGAGCTTGTTATCATGATCCGGCTTGTCTCGTCCCATCACCAAGATGTCGTCCTGGAAATATTGGACTCCATCTGTGTCCTTAAACAGTTGGTGCATCAGCTTTTGGAACACCACAGCCGCTGAGGCTAGCCCGAACGGCATGCGGCAGAACTGGTAGCACCCGAATGGGGTGATGAACGAAGTGAGTTTTCGGCTTTCCGGGTGCAGGGCGATCTGGTGGTAGGCCGAGGTCAAGTCTATGGTGGAATACCATTTGACCCCCTTGGTTCTAGCCAGCATTTCCTCGATCCTGGGCAAAGGGAATTTCTCCACCACGATGCTCTTGTTCAGTTCGCGCAGGTCGACACACAACCTGACCTTCCCACTTGGCTTCATTACTACTACCAGGGGCTTTAGCCACTCCGCGCATGTGATGGGTTCGATGATTCCTTTCCTTTCTAGATCTTGTAGTTCCTCTTGTACTGCGTCTCTCACTGCCAATGGTACATTCCTCACTTTGTGGGCGACCGGCTTGGCATCTTCCTTCAGAATTCTCTTGTGTGCGAATTTCTCCATCCTTCCGACTGTGCCTCCGAATACCTTGGGGTACTCTCCTCTCCATTTTTCTAGGTCAGGTCAGGATTCCGGTTCCGTGAGTAGTATCTGTTCCTTGCCCCCTGGGTCCAGCTTGATGCCCAGGTCGCCTTGGTCGAGCCATCCTAGGATCGCGGGTCCCCTCTCTGATATGTAGAGTTTGCAGAACGCGGACCGGCCTCTGAACTTGAATTGCAATGGCCTGAACCCTGCCATGGGTATCCGGTCCCCATTGTATGTCACCGGGCGGATGTCCAGCTTTTCCAGTTCTGGGCCTAAGTGTGGTGCAAAACTCTCCTCCCATATCGCTCTCTGGATGATGGTGTAGGGCGAGCCCGTATCAGCCACTATGTTTATCGGTATTCCTCCTATTGACATCTCCAGGACGGGTTTCATTGTCCTCTTGCCGTCAACACTCATCACTTGACCATCCACACCTAGTACTTGGTCCTCGATATAAATGACTGTGACGACGTCTTCCCCTGCGTCCTCATCTTGTTCTTCGCTGTCTTGTCCGATATACTTCACCATGCTCTTCGATGCTTTCTTCCGACACACCTTCTCATAGTGTCCTACTATCCCGCAGTGCAGACATTTAGCACGGAATGCTGGGCACTTCCTGTCGTGCGCCTCGTAGGACCAGCTCCCGCACCTGTAGCATGACTTCTTATTGCTTCCCGCTTGTTTGCCCGGCGGGCCTGGGTTGCCTTGCCATTTGTTGGGTCCCTTCGCTGTCGACCCTCTGTACTTGTAGTCCCGGCGCGGTTCCTCATCGTCTACTCTGTTCACCATAGCGGCGGGCGCCGTCTCTTTCCTTGTTGCTTCCGCACACCTGCGCGCTAGTTATGCTCTTTTGACGATCACCATCACTTCCTTCAGGGTGGTGTCTCCGCTGGCCCATAGTTTGTCCTGCACCGCTGTGCACGTGGTGTGCATCACCACTTGGTCCTTGATGAATTCTTCTTCCCAATTATCGTACTTGCACGTGGACGCCAGTCTCTTCAGGGCTGCCACATATTCCTCCACAGTCTCACCTGAGCGTTGTTTCCTCTGTTGGAAATTAAATCTGTCCACTGACACGCAGACCGCCGGTCTGTAGTGTTCATTCAGGTCATCGATGGCATGGGCGTACACATTGTCATCCGTGCTCACTCTTTCCTTCGGCACCAGTCTCTTGTATATTCTCAGGTCTTCGGGGCCTAGGAAGAGTAATAGGATGCGTTTTTTCCTCTTGGGATTGAACTCTTCCTCGCTCTCGTCTTCCAAGACTCCTATGAAATTGTCTATGTACTCTCTCCAGTCCTCCCACTTCATCAATGGTTCTCCTGGCCTAGGTAGAAATTGTACTGGCGCCATCGCGTATCCTGCCTGTGCACTCATCTTCTCGCTTTTGATCGTGGATTGCGTGCTTCCTTGGTTCCTGGGACTACCTGGTGTGTTATCCCGCTCTTCCTTACTTGTGTGATACTGGGGACTGCTTGCGTCCGCCCCCTTGCTCTTTGGTGGGGGATCCAGTGCTGTCTCTCTGTCTCACCGGTCGCAGTTTGGTTTGGCGCGCTTTGTCTCGTGCTTGCTTGGTCGGGCGCGCTAACTTGTGGGCCCCTGGGTCGCGTTTTGTCCCTGCCGTGGGTTTGTTATGCTTTCCTGGGTGACCCTGGGCTCTGCCACGCTCTTTAGGGCTGGTACCTGCATTTTTTTCCCCTGGTTGGGCTCTTCCCGACCTCCAGCTTTCTTGCTCTTTCAGCGCTGTGGTCCTGCTCATCTGCCACGTGTCTTCTGTGCCCCGGTGTGGTTGTTGGTTCCCTCGGTGGCTCCAGTTCGTGTAGTGATTCGCGGTGGGTGGGTCTAGCATCCCATCCTCGTCGCCATTGTAATGATGGTATTACCATGAAATGAAGACTCTGCAGCGGTAGAGGATTAACGCTAATTTTATTCACTATTTAGCTCTAAAGAGCGCCGAGCCGCTGGACTGCCGTTCGCGGCTTTCGCGCTCCTCTGCGCGCCATGCGCGCGCACCTAGAACATGGCCCCTGCACGTCACGTCGTTACGTGACGTGCGTGCACTAGACTGCGCCACTACATTCTCTACCATTCCTATGTGACTCTTAGAGTATATCCATTTGTATCTCTTACTTGAATGACTTTACTACTTGTACATTTGCAATTTTTCTTTGTTTGTATCTCTTCCTTGTGTGTGACTTTACATCTTGTTCTTGTGCACTTTTTTCTGTTTCTATCTTTTATGTAACGGACGTAATCTTAAATCCTTATGTTTTGCAACTGGTTCTTATGTAAAGCGCTCCGACACCTTCGGGTAAAGTTCGCGCTATATAAAATCGTACTAAAAGCGGTGTCCTGTGCTGCCCCCAGCTGCTCCCCTCGCACACCTGTGGCATTAGCGCCATGTCCAGGCAGCGCTCTGCTCACCTGGGCATGGAAGTCACGGACTGGATTTCTCCTCCGTCCGGACGGGGCTTCCTCACGCCTGACTTGCACTAGAGCTGCATCCCCGTCCGCAGGACGCGTGACTCCACCCCGGGTCTCCCGCCTCACCCTCAGACCTACCGTCAACAGGCTGCAGCGAGTCACCTGGCTGAGTCAACAGCCAGGGAGGGGCCCGGGTGGCACCGCCAGGAGGGGAGGGCAGGAGGAGGGCCCAGATCGGAGGGCCACGGGCCAGACCCTCCGCTGCACAGCCGGGGCTTCATCTGCGAGACTCGAGGGGCATTACTGGGGTGGAACGGGACTTACATGAGACCCCGGGGGCCCGGCGCGGGGGCAGGAGCTGCAGGGGGCCCTCGAACAGTACAACAGGAGCCGAGGGGGCAGGCGCTGGCGCCCGGGCAGAGCTGGGCAGAACTCGCACCCAGGGCCCCTTCTCACAAGCCCCAGGCAGACTCCGACAGCTCGTGGGGTACATCTCGGAGCAGGGGGGCTGCTGCTGGGAGTGACCTGCCTGGAACAGGAACCCGGCCCCCCAAACCTCTGCAACAAGTGGGTGTCCAGCTCTGGACTTGGCGGCCAGTCTGTCCGGGCAGGAGGCGGCCAGGCGCGACCCAGGACGCACGAGTAAGGAGTTTGCACCCTCAGGGCCACAGGCCCCTAAACTTCTCCACAGCAGACCTCACCACGTGGAACTCACGCCCAGGGGTCCCAGGCACCCCTGACCCCCGCTGGACCTACATAACTGGCGGAGACCCCCAAACTCGGTCATCGACTGGACTTGGGGCTGTGGCAGCCTTACCTGTACCCCAGGCCTCTGACTGGCTGCCCCCCCCATCCCCCAGAGATGAACATGGGCCCTCAGTGAGCTGGCATCAGGAGCAGGCAGTGGTCCCAGCCCACCTCTCTGTCTAGGAGTCTCCAGGGACATGGCGGTGAGGTTCGAGGTAAGACCCTTCCAAGCCCTGTGCTAGCACCTGGTACTCCAGCCTGTCTGTAGACCAGGGCCTTTCTTGAGGGCAACGGTCCATTATCCCCTGATAATGCCTGCCTCAATGTTCTGGAATGTTTTTATGTGACCTATGTATTGTATTGTAATTGCATTTGCATAGCGCTTACTACCACTGACGAGGCGTCAAGGCGCTTTTTTCGGCGAGTAGCATGCTACTCCGGGACCCTTAGAGGATTAGTGTTGAATTAATATATTGAAACATGCAAGTACATTTTAAGTGGTGGATAGGCTAGTCAGTTATTTGGATTCAGAAGGATAGAAGAGGAAAAAAGGTTTGTATTTATATATCGCTTGTTACCCCCATGGGGTGTTGAAGCACTCTACTCCGGAAAACCCATAAAGGATTAGTGGTGAATTAGTATGGTGAAATATGAAAGTAATTTGAGTGGTGGAAATTAATCAGCGCTTTCTGAGGCTGTGTACCCTTTCAGCACAGTTGAGAGGCTGCTCATGAGTTCGAGAATTGGATTGAATCGAAACTGCATTCATATAGCGCCAACTACCCCTGAAAAAGCACTTTAGTATTGGTGATTTAGTTATGTTTGTTAACTTAGAGTCGTACTGTCGATCTATTATTTTTCAGTGGTGCTGCGGATTGGTGTTTGTGTGTTGCGGCATGTGCCTGGGGGTGTGTGTGCGCTGTAGGACTTTGCTGTTTATACAACAGTGAGAAACATGTGCTGCACAACTCAGGACGGAAGCAATTGGTGAAAGAGTTTTTTTGGGAAGATTATTTATGTAAATTGGAAACAGTGCCATTTTTAGGTGGACGCCACCACACATCTTTGGGACATTCAGAAAGCTTCCCTGGGAATGCATTCCACCAGTTGCTTACCAGTGTCTTTGTGGTTTGTAACTCACATTTGCTGGCTTTCTATTTTCTGGCTTTAATTGTTTTAGGCTGTCCAGCTTGAGTTCGTCCCTTCCCTTGCCAAATCCATATTTTAATGTATTCTTCCACCAGTACTGGATTTCTGTAAACAGGCTTTTAAATTCCTGCTTTTATCTTGTCCCCTTTGCTGTGCCTTTCAAAGACTGAGGTCAAATGTCAGGCTGTGTCTTCCAGGGAGCTTGGTGTTTACTTTTCTTACTTGAACTTCAAAGTGAGAGGATTTATATCTCAATCATGCTGGCTACTGGGGGCTGCTTGAGGAAGGCTGTATGATATTTTTTTTTTTTAGCACATAAAATATAAATGTCTTTAAATGAACTAAGTAGATATTTCAGAAGATGTCCAAAGTAGAAACGCACAAATGATGCATATTTTTCGGGGAATTCTGAAATGTGGTGGAAACAAATATTTTAATACGAGCAAAACAAATCAGTACACTAGGTGATGACATTTTCGTTTGTGCGCTGAATACATTTTATCAATAAAACTATGTCTGTGCAAATGTAATGGTCATTTCAATTGAAGATGTGTTGTTTGGAACGGCAGTGTGCTACAACACCATGCATACTCCACTCCACACTACTCTGCACCACTCCACTCTATGCCTCTCTACACCACCGTACTCTATGCCAATGCACTTTATCCCACACTGCTCCACTCTGCACTGCTCCACTCTATGCCTCTCTACTCTACGCCACTGTATTCGATGCCAATGCACTTTACCCCACACTTCTCCTCTGTGCGCCACTCCACTGAGTGCCACTCCGCTCTGTGCTGCACCCCATGTCACTGCACTCTACTCTGCACCTTCCCACTCTCTCTCCACTTCACACCACTGTACTCCATGCCAATGCACTTTACCCCACACAGCTCCTCTCTGCGCCACTCCTCTCTGCGATGTACCACTCCACGCCAATGCACTTCACCCAACACTACTCTGCACCACTCTACTCTGTGCCACTCGACTACTTTCTAGGTCACTCTATGCCACTCTAGTCTGCGGTGTACCACTCCTCTCTGTGATGTACCACTCCACGCCACTGCACTCTATGCCAGTCCACTATATGACATTCTAATCTACTCTGCACTCTACGTCACTGTACTTAACTGTGCACCAGTCCACTCTGAAACAATCTACTCTTCTCCACGTCTCTGCACTCTACTTTGGATTCTACTCTACATCACTTTATTCTACACCACTTCACTCTGCGCCACTCCACTCTACACCCATGCACTCCACACCAATGCACTCCACACCAATGCACTCCACTCTATGCGACGGCACTCTGTGCCAATCTACAATATGCCACTCCAATCTACTCTGACTCTATGCCATTGTACTCTACTTCTTTGCGCCCCTCCACTCTGCGCCCCTCCACTTTACTTTGCGCCCCTCCACTCTGCGCCCCTCCATGCTACTTTGCCCCCTCCACTCTACATCACTGCACTAGACGCCAATGAACTCTAACCCACTTTACTCAAAACAAATGCACTCTACGTCACTGCACTCTACGCCAATCTACTCTGCACTTTTGGCTACTATACTGTGCAACACTTTACACCACTCCTCTGCGCCATTGTACTCTACATCACTGCACTGTACGCCCCACTATTCTGCTCTGCACCACTGTACTCTGTGCCTCTCTATTCTGCACCAATCTAATCCACTGCACTCCACGCTAATGTACTCTACGCCACTCTACTGTACACCGCTCACTCTTCAACAGTGTACTCTGCAACACTGCACACTCTGCCACTGAACTCTAAGCCACTGAACTCTAAGCCACTGAACTCTATGCCACTGCACTCTACTCTGTACTACTCTGTGCCACTCTACACCAATCTACTCTGCACCACTGCTCTATATGTTACTATAATCTACTCTAAAACACTGTATACCACTGCACTTGTCGCCACTGCACTCTATGCCACTATACTCTACACCATTTCACTTTGTCGCTTACCTCTGCACCACTCTACGCCACTTCACTCTACACCAATGCACCTGCGGCCCTCTACTCTGCCGGTGCACTTTGCAGCAATGCTCTCCACGGCACTTTACTCTACTCCTCTACTCTGCCGGTGCACTTTACTTCACTCTACTATGTGCCACTGCACTCTACGTCACTCTACTCTGCACTCTACCCTACATCACTTTACTCTACTCTGAAACAATCTACTCTACGCCATTGCACTCTATGCCACTTTATTCCACTCCACTGTGCACCGCTCCATTCTCCGCCACTTCACTCTACTCTGAAATAAACTGCTCTACGCCAATGCACCAAATGCTGCGCTACTCTACACCAATCTGTGCCAATCTGCACAACTGTACTCTGCGCCACTCTATTGTACTCTGCACCACTGTACGCTATGCCACTGCTTTCTGCACCACTCTTCTCGATGACATTGCCCTCTGTGATACTCTACACTCTCTGCCGCTGCATGCTACACTACTACACTCTACTCTGCGCCACTGCATTTTACACCACTCTGCAAGACTGGTGCTCCACGTTACTGCACTCTATACCACTGTATTCTCATTTGCACCACTGCACTCTAAGCCACTGCACTATACTCTACACCACTCGAGTCTACTCGCCCCTGCTGCACTCTACGTCACTACACTCCACATCACCCCAGGCACTATAATCTATTCTGCAGCACTGCACTCTACACCACTCTACACCTTTGTCCTATACCACTGCACCATGCATCACTCCACTCTACACCACTTCACTCTACTCTGAAACAATCTACTCTATGCCACTGCACTCTATGCCACTGCACTCTACGCCACTGCAATCTACTCTCCTCTACTCTGTTACTACACTCTACGCCAATGCACTCTACACCTCTTTACCCAAAACCAATGCTCTCCAAGCCCATCTACTCTGCACCACTGTACTTTACGCCACTTCACTCTAGGCCACTGTCCTCCACTCTACGACTCTTCATTCTGACATTCCACTCCATTAAACTCTACCCCACACTATGCCACTGACAACACAACACTACTTCACTCTAAATAACTACCTCTATGCCACTCCATGCCACTTTACTCTACTCTATTATACTACATACCACTCCGCTCTACGCCACTCCACTCTACATCAGTCGACTGTATAACATTTTACTCCACTCTATGCAATTCCACTCTCCTACACCACTCCACTCTGACCATTGACTCCCCCCTGCGCAACACACTCTATGGCACTCCACTCGGCTCTACACCACTCCACAACACACTATGCCACAACACTATACTTAACTTTACTCCACTCTGGCACTCTACACCCTCCACACCACGCCACTCCATGAAGCTCCATTCCAAGCTACTCCACTCTACTCTGCACCACTCCATAACGCTGCACTTTACGACACTCCACGCCACTCTCCTTTACCCCACTAACTTTTAGCCATGCTGAACAGCAGCCATTCTGGTGTACAACATGGCTGAAGCATACTGGCAAAGCCAGTAGTTCTTACATATGCGCGACCTATTAGCTCTGCCAATGCTTGTTTTGTTGAGCTGGTGGTAAACACTGATTTCTTGGAATGCTGACTCTGGCTAGTAATCCAACCCTGCATTCCAGCGAATTTCCGGCTACTAAGTCCGCAAAACCCTAGCCATTGTTTCTAAAGTTATTAGAAGTCTGGAATGTCTTGCGCGGCGCTGTCCACAATGGCTGCCGTGGGCGAGTGATGCTGGCGCAGACTTTGTTTGACATTCCAATGTTCCTCTAGCCCCTCCCTGGTTTAATTAAGCAATTGCATTCAGAGGGCGGACTATTCTCATAATATTGTAGCCAGGATGTTACAGGCCCCGCGCTCTTGTATATGGGCCCAAGCGTACATTTCTGCCATATGACCACTTTTGGAACCCCTGACAGAATTTTATGGCTGATATCAGCTCACATGAGTAGATATGACGGCTGCATGAGGGCCCCAGACCCACTAAGGGCCACAGACCCACCAATCCACCTGCTTGGTCTGCATGGTTTTAGGTCTGGCTGGGCAGCATAGCTAGCTGTTGTGACTTATTGTTACCAGTTCTTTACATAGAGAGGTTTTGGCTCCACCCACAGGATTACCACTCTCTTGCCACATGCCATTGGCTGTTTGATGCATCATTCAGCCTCCTATGGGGGCCTGAACTGAAATGTACAAAAGACTATTTCTAATCTTTGTCATCGCACATTAAATTCTTTATCACTCTGATGTGAAAAAGAGGTCTGATGGCTTAGTGGACTAATGCATCCACTGCAGGGGCCTGTGTTCGACCTCATGGTCACAGGTTCTAATCCCAGCAGGTCCACTCAGCCGTTCATCCATCTGAGGTCGATAAAATGAGTACCATTGAGTTGGGTAACAATAAACTTCTGTCATTCAGCGCCTTGAGACCCACGGGTGATAAGTGCGCTTTACAAGTACACGTGTTATGTTGTGGACTACAGAAAATAGTACGTTTTTTTCCCCATTGCACTTTTAAATGTTTTAACTAGGCAAAAAGCAAGCCAGACCTACTAACGTTGGCAATGCTTATTGTGTGTTCTGGCACCCAAAACATATTTGGAGGAGAGGTTTGCTGCATGGGGTAGAGCCGATGGCATGACCTAAATTGAGTGAAATTCGAAACAAAAATTTTCAGCACTTTTCCGAAGCCGTTTTTTGTGGCAAATGAAACCGCAAACGATTTGCCTCTGTCATGTGTCACACTCATTGTTTTAATTGTGTTGTACTGCGGAAATACACCACCTCACAGTGCTACAGACTGAGCATGTAAAGTGGTACTCACAGTTACTGACTAGAGTGAGTGAGTTGTGCATCCAGTGTGGACCCCCCTCCCCCCCCCTCTATAGCAGACCTTGAACCTGTTTTGGGGACTTACAGAAGTCCACAGACAGCTAGTTTCTATCTCCGTGGGCAGGTAAGGCCTAAGATAAAAGCACTGGGTGCTCAAGAACCCCCTACACCGAATTTTGCTTTGCAAGCATATGCATAAAAATCTTTATTTTTTTAATTTTATTTTTTTAAAGCAAACGTTCTACTGCCAAAGTGCTGGCCGTATGCTTGCGATAAAAGTTCATATATAAATAAATAAATTATCCTCCACGTATTTCAATAGCACAGTTAGGGTGCTTCCCAGCAGGTAGACTTGTAACCAGAATAGACACCCTTTTTAGGTTCACTGCACTTCACGGGTACTACTGGCTTTGATTTAATACAACTTTGAAAACCTATTTTAGAAACACAGGGACGGCGAGAAAATGTATAACGAATGGAAAGAAAGGCAGTAGCCACCCAACCCTGGCCCTGACATGCACCAGGGCCGGCCTAAGGCATGTGCAAGCTGTGCAACTGCACAGGGCCGCCAAACCCCAGGGGCCGCCACGCCAATATATATCCTTAGATACATATTTGCGTGGCGGCCCCTGGCAGGGATTTGGCGGCCTCGGGCCCCCTACCTACACTCCCTGCTCAGGGCCTCCGTGAGCCTAGAGCCGGCCCTGCATGCACTACTTTTTAGGTGGATGTGCACTTGTAAACTCCTATCATTCTCAGTGCAAAAGACTAATGGCTAAAGAGGGCGGACCTATTGTCTCGTCCTGTCTGCTGTGGTGGGCGGGAATCAAATTTGAATGACAGTTGAACAGACCAGTGGGTTAAGAGGAACAACCAAAATACCATCTATCTATCTATCTATCTATCTATCTATTGTAATATTATATAATACATATATGCGTGTGTGTTTTATTTAGAAATGCTTTGATTCTATGAGGTTGAAGAGAGAGCTAATGCTGTCTTAAGGTCAGACAAAGAGGTGATGAGAAGTGCATTTAGTATACGAGGAAACTGTTAAAAGTGCATTTCTGCAAAAATATATAAAAGTGACGAGGATTGCCCTGTGAAACTTTCCAAACCGAGTTAGTCGGTGTGTTTGTGATTTGTTTTGTGTCTGGCATTGGACCATTATCTATTTTGTTATGATGTAGATTTTCTCATCAGACTATAACTTTATCGAGCCCACATCTTTGTAATAATTGTCTCTGGTTTAATGACGTAATTTTGTGCTTGACGTCACAGTCGTAATGATGCTGTCCGAAAGCACACGTACATGCGTGGCTCTTGTGCACACATTTCCTGTTTAAGGTCACAATGCCGAGATCACTAAGTGAAAATAGGGTCATTTTCCCTGCCTGAAATCACACCGTGGTTTCTGACAACAAGGTAGCTTTTCTCTTTTTTGACATCAGAATGTATCTTTCTCTATCTGACAATAAGGTCACTTTCTGTCAGACAATAGTGTAACTACCCAGTCTATTGTCACAATTTAGTTTTCTCTAGTAGACAATATGCAGCTTTCTCTCTGACAACAATGTGGCTGTCCCTGACTGGCATCACAATCTAGCTTTCCACCTGAAACCACAATGTAACCTTGAGGCCTGTCCTGGCAGAATTAATTTCCTAATCTGGCATGCTAGTTTAGCTTTCCTTGTCAGGTTAGCTAGTCTGACATGGGTTAGCTAGTCTGACATGGGTTAGCTAGTCTGACATGGGTTAGCTAGTCTGACATGGGTTAGCTAGTCTGACACGGGTTAGCTAGTCTGACATGCCGGGTTAGCTTTCCTTGTCATACATGCCGGGTTAGCTTTCCTTGTCATACATGCCAGGTTAGCTTTCCTGGTCATACATGCCGAGTTAGCTTTCCTGGTCATACATGCCAGGTTAGCTTTCCTTGTCATACATGCCGAGTTAGCTTTCCTGGTCATACATGCCGGGTTAGCTTTCCTTGTCATACATGCCGGGTTAGCTTTCCTTGTCATACTTGCCGGGTTAGCTTTCCTTGTCATACTTGCCGGGTTAGCTTTCCTTGTCATACTTGCCGGGTTAGCTTTCCTTGTCATACTTGCCGGGTTAGCTTTCCTTTCCCCTCCGTTCGCCGATCCCCTTCAGAGGACACCGCCTCACGGTCCGTGCCACCGCCGTATGACCGAGGACGTGATACAAGAGTAGTTGTATCCTCCAGTAAAGAACCTAACTGACCCCACTGTGACGTCCCCTTCATCGCGTATCTAAGAAAACCCCTTGTACTGTCCTCCTCTGACGGGGAACCAGCCCGGCGACGCCTTGTCCTAAGACTCCTTTCTACCCCTCTGGACCTCGGACTCGGATCCCGATATACAGGGACCATTACCTCGACCCATAGTGATCTACATAAACGAACAGGAGCCTCTCTCCTCCCCCATTAAAAAAGTTCGTCTGCGGAATATCGGTTCCCCAGACCCGACCCAGCACGTGGCACCATGTCTGATTCCTGACTCGCACCTCCACTGTATCTTTCCCAGAACCTGGGAGCCCACGGGCCTCCAGATACCGAAAGCCCCATAAAACATCTTCTCTGCTCTTCAGTGAGACACATTGTGTTCATGTCCCCGCCCACCGGTCCTCCTCACCCTGATGAAGATGCAGCCTAAATAGGCTCAGCATCGAAACGCGCGTTGGCGTGACTCCCTTGGATGGCTACTTTGTAGTGTTTGTTTTACCATCTCTTGCACATTGTCTGGCCTCCATTTTACAAGTTTAGCCTAAGTGGCCATCAGATATCCCTACTGCAGGCTACTATGTACCATCGCTATTGCTTATATATGAGCATATGATTGTTAAAGCGAGTGTGGTTGTGAGTGATAGTATCTTGAGTGGTTGTGAGTGAGAGTATCACTAGTGGATGACTGTGGGAGTGTGCGGAACCTTGAATAAATCTATGGTACTACCAGCCTCTTTTGGCACACTGTATAAAAGATTCACTATCACCTGATGTTCTATGTCTTTGATAATTCATGTTGAACCCCTCTTAAAAATACTATCCTGACCTATGGAAAATAAAATATATATTTTTGTATAATAAATGTGTACGGACTCCATGTGATGAATTGCCAGCTCTGACGTGCATCTTCTTGTCACCGTATAACTGAGTGTTAGGATCCCCTTGTGGGACCTTGTAAACTACCCTGGCAGGGTTTTCTCTTGTTCTATTCAGCAGTTTAGTGAAGTACCGAAAATTATATGATCCCCTCCCAACAATAATCATTACATTACCAAATCCCCTTACCATTACCAATAAGCAGTCGGTCGGCAGTGTAGAAGGTTCAAGCGTTTATTAGACAAACACAAAACTCTGCCAGAGGAGCTCCTTGCGACCTAACCCAAAAGGTCCGCCAAGAAGACTGCTGGCACATTGTCAGCACATCACATATATACAATTGCGTTGGCACCGGCATGGCCTAACATGGAAAAATACAAATTGGTACAAGCTAGTACAGTAATAGGAAAACCCATATAAGGCACACAAAGAGCTCCTGATTTCGCTCAGGCAGCAAGGTCAGACGGGTGACTCCCTTCTGTCTTCTCAGAGACAAACCACCCTGCACCCCTCCCGGAATGTGCTTATCGGCCCTTCCTCGGCTAACTACGACCTTGCCGAGCCTACCGAGCTGAAACAGCAGTTTCTGCAACAGTTGGTTTCTTTCCCAGGAGCAGGGCTTTTAGAGCTAAGGGAGAATAAGGCCTGTGCATGTACGATATTAAAGAAGGCCATAGTATGGTATTCATATAGCGTAACGTGGCATGAAGCTAAGTGAAAGTAAATACCGTAAATACTAATTATGCATGTCTACAGTGTGAGTTTAGTGACACCATGCTAATCCTAACATATCGATTATCAATACTACGTGATCAGGAATCGATTCTGGTACCTCAAACCCTCCTTTTAGCGTGGTGGCGCTAAATGACAACAGACATCTACTCCTCGAATATTTCTTCATCGATGACCATCATATCATGTACCTCTTTCTGCAGCATTTGGGCTTTAACAGCGATAGGGGATGGGACACACACAGTGGTGATACGGGAAGCACAATAAGAACAGCAGGCTGGACCACAGTGCATCAAGACACAGCACGTAAAAAGGATGGCAGCAGCTCCTCCTAAAATTAACATTATCTTCCATCCCCATGTGGCCAGAAGTCCCCAAAACCAACCTGACAATGACCAAGACCCATTGTCAACATGCATTTCGGAGGCAATGCGATGCAGTTTCTGGATGGCTAGATGGACGGAGGGGGCGGAGTCAGGAATATATACACAACAAGAACTGCCGATGACGCGGCATGCCCCACCCCGATCAGCTAAGATAACGTCTAGAACCATTCGATTTTGAAGCGCTACAAGGCGAGTAGCCTGAATTTCCACCGTTAAGTTTGTTAAAATATCAGTAGTGATATTAATGACATTCTCCACTATTCTAGACAGTCTCCTAATTTCCCTACTATTGAAAATAGGCCCCCAAAAGGGTACCAGACCCTTGCTGAAATCCGTAAATTGCTGCAATGAAGTATCTGTCTGATCAACTTCAGTCATATCGAGCTGTCTACGTGCTCTGTGTAAAAGTGTACTACGGGAATGGCTCGAGGTCACCTCGGTGAAGCTTGCTATCGGTGTGCTTGTGATTGGAGCGGCCGTATTCCCATGATACGACCGCATCGGGTATAACTGATGCGTTTTATGATAGTTGGAGGGAGCCACATAAACAGGGGGAAACAGAAAGGACAGATAACAGCGTCCCCCCCAGTTTCGTGGTAGCCAAGTGTATGCATGTTCCCCACACACGAAGTACACATTGTGGGGAGTAATCAAAGGAGGGCTAATACGTTTTCGCAGTCGATAGGTATAATTGCAGATGCTATTCCCCATTTGTACCTTACCTATCCCTTGTACACAAAATCCTGCAGAAACATTCAAAATAGGGATGGGGACAGTGCGGTCTCTGGTAACATTTCGTTCGATGAAAATCTGAAAGTATTGAGTGGCATTAAAGTCTTTAAAATCATACAGTTCATCTTGTAACCAAGTTTTGTTCATTGCCGCTAAGTACAGCTGTATACAACCTTGTGGGTCAATTATCACCTTATCCCCATGTCCTGTTCTATTATAAGCATAGTGTGTTCGAACATAATCAAGAATAATATTATGCTCATTGACATCTAGATCCCTGAAATGCTCACTCCCATGCCGGTATATCGCCAGAAACAGTTTGTACCATGCTTCACAACTACCTAAATAAGACAGAGGGCGGGAGAGAAATAGATCATGATTGCGTACTACAGTAGGCAGGAGTCCACAAACCCAACAATCCGTGGCATTAGTAACATTGTGCGTCTGATGCAACATTTCTATGAATACATTTTTAGCATATTTTTGGCGATGCCTTTCTTTGTGGGGCGCTAGGGTAAACAGGAAATGTTCGGGAGGTGCGGCAGTAGTGGGCAAAAACTTTTGTAATGGGTATTTATGTTCTAGGTATACAAACAGACTCATGAACACAACTACTATAACAGTTATAGTTACAACAAAAGCTATTTTGACCTTTGTGGTCCATGTGGAAAACATTGGCTCATAAAAAGGTATGCGTCTAGGCGCGATAGGAAACTCTTCTTCTAAGATTACACGACCAAAAGGGTACATTGCTAGCTAAAAGTCCAGAAATAGGCCTAGCAGTCCGACCTGCCAGAGGATTTCTTCGTTCCTGCGTCCGTCAGAGTCTCACAGGCAGACTCGTATCCTTATTCCAAGGTAGAAGCCATATCCGTTTGAACAGAATCTTCTTTCTGAACAGAGCACAATGATTGAAAAGTTCCAGCTCTCAACGAGTTCAGTCCAGTGTCTTGCTCAGCGCTCAGACCGGTAGTCTAGCAAACCCTATCTTATGCAATGAAGTCCTTCCCTATCTCCTGACAATGTGGTCTGAGGCGCCGTGTGTCGGCCTTCTGGGCCGAAGATTGTATCGCTCACGACCCAACACTTCAGGGTCAGAAAAGAGCACACCCGGGGCTTTCCGTTCTGGTGATGTTTGGTCGTCTGGGGTACTTGAAACAGAATTCAACGCTATTGCACGCTCACTTGCAACTTCAGTGGAGACCAAGTCATCTGATCTCGCCGATCCTTCCTGTAGCCTCCGCTCAATCTCGCAGGCGTCAGAAAAGGGCACAAATGCATCAGCTCTTTCAGTTTCCTGTGTTAGAATTTCCCCTGGACGTGACCGCTCACCAGGGAGTGGAAGTGGTAGCCGTTTCAGATGCGAAACATGTATCCAATGTTTGCGGCCATCCACTTTAACCGCCGTCCGGGTGGCCAACAAAATCTGCCGTGGCTCAGACCATCTAGGAGCCAAGCTGGTGTCCCGCTCGAACTTTTTGACCAGGACCCACTGGCCGGGCTGTAAACGATGACCGGGGCCCTCTGGCAGTGGCTGCAGTACAGAAGCTACCTGCTGATGAACAGAACGAAGGTCTTTAGTCAAAGCATACAGGTAATCAATCAACATAGGATATTCAATATCTGCAAAAGAACGAGGTCGAGGTACCCCCCACACGTTAGCAGGTCTCCCAAACAGTATCTCATATGGAGAGAGACCCGAACGTGAGTGCGGGGTGACACGTAAAGACATAAGGGCTAGAGGTAAAGTGTCAGGCCAGTTCAACCCCGTACTCTCCTTTATTTTTGCCATTTTCAATTTTAGAATGCCATTGTACTTCTCCACGAGCCCTGCTGATTGGGGGTGTCGGGCAGCATGGAATTTTTGTTGTATGTGTAAGCCCTCGCAGATATGCCGCACAAGGGCCCCATGGAAATGTTGCCCGTTGTCCGACCAGATCAAGCGAGGCAATCCGAAGCGAGGCACAAACTCTTTCAGGAGAGCTTTTGCAGTTGCCAATGCTGTGTTCTCCTTAGTAGGGTATGCCTCAACCCATTTGCTAAATGCACAAACTACAACCAGTACATATTTGAGATTATTGACGCGGTCCATATGAATATAATCCATTTGGAGCACTTCAAAAGGCAATGCAGGTGGTGCGAAATTCCCGGCCAAAACAGTTTCTCCTTTTCCTGGATTATGCTGTAAGCAGACCATGCAATATTGGACCAAACGGACAGCCGTCCGTTGGATATTCGGATTATTCCAAACTGGATCTAAGATCCCACAGATACCTTTTGCTCCTATGTGTGCTGGTCCGTGTGCCATTGTTACCACAGCCTGTACTAATGCATTGGGCAGTAGCCATCTTTGCTTTTCAGTCAAGTCGATCCAACAATTATTTTCATCCAATCTCCCTATCTCTTGTTCCCATTTCTCTAGTTCCGCTGAGGTGGCTTCCTTCTGTAGTATTCTCACACTTTCCATAGTATTATCAAATAATCCACAGTCTCCCCCCACCCATCTAGTAGAGGAATGGACGTACATGGGTGACATCAGCGACTGTGCTGTCTGCTTGGCCACCTGGTCTGCAAAAGCATTGCCTTCTCCTACCTCATCCACAATCACTTTGTGAGCACTGCATTTGATAATAGCCACTTTCTTGGGGAGAGTGAGAGCATCCAACAACCTCAAAACCAGCTGCCCATTCTGTATTTTCTGACCGTGTGAAGTAAGGAAGCCCCTTTCTTTCCACAGCCGCCCAAAACTATGGGCTACGCCAAAGGCGTATTGGCTGTCCGTGTAAATGTTGACCTCTAGTCCCTCACTCAGCTCACAGGCTCGTAACAAGGCCATAAGTTCAGCGGCTTGGGCTGATCGGTGGGGTAGTCTAAGTGTTTCAACAACTGTTTTCAGGGTCGTGATCGCATATGCAGCTGTCGTTGTGCCATCTGTTAGTTTGAAACAGGAACCATCCACATATAGCTCTCCCTGGGGTTGATCTAAGGGTGTGTCTGTGAGGTCAATTCTACCCTTGGTCTCTTCCTCTGTGCGATATATGCAATCATGTAAATTAGTGTCCTGTTCACTCGTATGGAGTGGTAACAATGTGGCTGGGTTCAGTGTTGTACATCGAGTAATCGTAATATGTGGTGCAAATAAGGTCAGCTCATACCCAGTAAGGCGTGCACTCGTAAGATGCTGCGTTTTTGTTTTATTTAGCAAGGTGTCTACTGCATGCGGCACCATTACAGTCAAATTGGAATTTAAAACGAGTCCTTCTGATTGTCGGATGGCCACTGCTACTGCAGCCGTAGCCCTCAGACAGCTAGGAAGTGCTCTTGCAACATTATCCAATGTCGCTGACAAATAGGCGCACGGTCTTTGCTTACCTCCAAAGGCCTGCGTTAAAACAGACAATGAACAACCGTCGACCTCGTGTACATATAGTACAAAAGGTTTACGATAATCTGGAGTACCCAGAACAGGGGCAGAGCATAAAGCAGTTTTTAGAGAGTCAAAAGAGAGCTGACATTCATCCGTCCAGGGTAGGGGTTCATGCACATCTTTGGTAGTCAAATGCAACAAAGGTTTAGCCAGAAGTGAAAAATTAGGTATCCATTGGCGACAGTAAGATGTGATGCCAAGAAAAGCGCGGACTTCACGCTGCGTGCAAGGTACAGACATGTTAGAAATGGTAGCAATACGTTCAGGTGTTAGTCGTCTACCCTCCTTCGATAAGAGATGACCTAAGTAGGTCACCTCCTTTCGACAATACTGAAATTTAGATAAGGATACCTTGTTCCCCTTGACAGCCAAATGGTGCAACAATTTAACCGTAGCTTTTTTACATCCATCCTCTGTGTCAGATGCAATTAGTAAGTCATCTACATATTGCAAGAGGACATTGCCATCCGGCAATTCTAAGTCATCCAACAGAGCCTTCAGAGCCTGGCTATATATACTCGGACTTTCAGTGTAGCCTTGAGGAGCGCGACAGAAGCGGAAACTGCGTCCGGATATTGAAAATCCGAAGATCTGTCTGCTATCAGGGTGGATAGGAATGCTGAAGAAAGCATTTTTCAGGTCAATGACCGAAAAGTACTGTGCAGTCGGAGGGATCATGGTGAGAATGGTAGTGATATCGGTCACCACAGGATACTGTGGCACCACAATTTTGTTAACGGCTCGCAAATCAATCACAAAACGATAGGCAGCACCCATCTCCCCTTGGTCATGGTTCCTCTTCAAAATCGGGAGGATCGGGCTATTGCAAATATTGGCGTTTGTTTCTTCTACAACCCCTTTGTCAATCAGTTCCTGGATGATGTGCAATAAAGCCCGTTCCCCCGCCGGTGCTATTTTGTACTGTGGGATGCGTGGTAGTTTAGCGCCTTGTTTCAACGTGATGTGAACTGGGGGTATGTCCAGTTCACCCACATCTGCGTCCCCTATCGCCCAAAGGGAGGTTGGGACGCCATCGAACTCCGGTGGGAGTCGTTCATTTTTCGTAAAACATTGTTTAACAGGTGTTACAGAGGGACGTATAGTTAAATAGACCCCATCCGCAGAACAATGTATAGTAGCATTCAATCTTTTCAGCATATCCAATCCCAACAGATTCTCTCCACAATTCGATGTTAATAAGAAAGGAGTGTCCATAGTGGCTGGACCAATCGTAAAGGGGATAGGTTTAGAGATGGGGCTTACAACGGGGACTCCGGAAAAACCCACCGAAACATTGTTTTGCCCGGACAGAGCTGCCCCTGGAACCAATGATCGAGCAACGGAACTGTTCATTGCTCCTGTGTCAATTAGAAAATTCTCAGATGTCCCCAACACTTCCCCTCTGATGTAGGGTCCCCTCTGATTGACCGGAATTGACACATGGCCCCCCCTCTGTCCCTGGCTATCCTATGCTGGGGCATATTCATCATCATTCCCTTCGGCATAGTCACCATGGTAGTATTGTCTGTGTTGGGGGTTATCAAAATGATTCCTTTCTGACCTGTCTTGTTGAACGTCTCTGTGCTCGTCTCTATGCATATCACCTCGGTCGGGGCCCCCTCGTCCTCTACCTCGTCCGCGAATCGCCGCGTTCTGGGCGGCCAAGTATGGACACTGAGCCTTCCAGTGTCCCTCCTCTTTACAATAGGAACACTGGTTGATGCCGATTGACGGGGCTCCTCCTGAACCCCTTCCTGTCCCCGCCCCTCTCGTCATTGGGCCCCGACCACCTCTACCTCCTCCTTGCCCTCGAACCACTTGCTGTAACAGTACTCGAGTCTTCAGATCCTTAACCTTTTTATCCACCTTATCCTTATTTTCATTTTCTCTATGCTCGTAGTACTGGGCCATGCTGAGGATTACAGACGGGGAAGAGGTAGTCCAGGTACTCTCTGCCGCCTCCAGTCGTGCTGAAATTTCCGGAGCCAGGTTCGTAACGAACCTGTTAACGAACAACCTGGTGCCCCCTTCTGTGGCCAAATCTTGCCCACTAAAATCAATAAAAACCTCTTCGAACCTGGTAAAGAAGTCGGACACACTTTCGTCCTTCTTTTGTCTACAGGCGGACAGTTTATCCCAATCGACTTTTCGGGGTGGGATCAGAGTATGCATAAAAGTTATTATTTTCGCTGGAAGAGAAGTTATTTCCACTCTTGGTTTGTCCCCTGGTTTGCGATCCTGGTCCCAGCCCCTTAACTCCTCCCACGTGCCACCGAATTCAGCATGATTAGAATCGTGCACCTGTCGCCATATATCAACCGGTACTAGTAGTCCGAAGAACAATTCAACATCGGCTAAAGTCATTACAGCGGACGCAGCTGCTTCGGTCAATTCTTTGTAGTACGCAGTAGGATTCTTTCGGGGATCTGGCAGCTGAGATTTCAACGCCAGTACTTCACTTCTTTTCCATGGGGTATAAACCCACTGTTCCTGGAACCGAGCCGCCACCCCTTGTCGTATGATCGCCTGATTACCATCTCGTTGTTCGGGGATTTCGGGATGATAGATTGGGTGTACTTCTCGCATAGGGTGTTGCGTAGTCCACTGTGGACTTTTCAAGAATAATCTGTCGCGATATTGTACCAAAGTGTCTACATTCTTAAATACTTCTTCCGGTGTTAGGCTAAATTTATGGGCCCAATCTCTGATAGTATACAGGATCTGGGGAGCTGTCCCGTCCCTAAAGTTTATTTCCCAAGACCCAATGAGCGAATTGGACATCTCATATAGCACATGTTGTTGCATGACCGGCTCTAAATCCTTCACAGTACTCCATATGTCAATCAGGGTATATACTTCATTCCGTACCCACTTGATAGCCTGGTCTCCTAATGCTTCTTTTTCGCCATATTCTACAGATGCTCTAGTGAACAAACGCTTGCTATCTAGGCCCCCTACAGCTCCCCTCGGGGTCGGGTCAAACCCCCTGGGTGTAATACAAACTCGGGGGGGGGGATATCTCCGGCATAGGGAGACTCAAGTGCGTCTGAGGGGATGTGATCAGTTGTGTAGACTCGGGGACAAGCGTAACCAAGGCCCCACCTTGAGGAGAGGAAACACCGTTATCTTGTTCATGGGTAACGGAGCCCCGTTCCTCGGGCGCAGATGCCCGTGGTCTAACTTCTGGCTGGACAGGTATTGCAGGGTATATACGCTCCGGGGCATATGGTGGGGGAGGCCTCGCATTTAACAATTCCTCAATCTCATCTTCCGCCCCTTCTCTGGCTACATAACATTGGTCTACCTGAAGTTTAAACCGCCTGTCTGCAATTTCAATATTTTGTTCTACCTTATTTTTATCATATGCGATAGCCTTCTGGGTAATAGTCTGTCCCTGCTCTATCTTCATTAATTTTTCAGATCGAATGCGTCGTCTCTTTGCTTCTTTCTGCCATTTGTTAAGGGTGTCGAACATCGGCTGCGTTTAATGAAAAGACGTTCTTGTAAATATGCCAGTTTTTGTTCATCGAAAGACCCGGTTTTTGGCCATTGCAATTCTATATTGTCCTTAGTGTATTTATGCCACAAAGAGTTAAAGATGAGGGGGCCAATACCATGCTTACAATACATAAAGTGGCTAGGTGTCCCTTCTGGTGGGTTCGGCTGACTCTCGTCTAACCTCCCCTCGTCGCTATGGACACAACCAAAACACAATTTGCTAAGGCACGGCATATCGTATTATCTCGTTTCTGGCTGAAAAGGAATTTCTCCGTTAGTACAAATTCAACGAACTTAAATATCACGTTATCCTTGTACTTTCATTCTCATGGCCATGACACCCATCATCCTCACATCCGTATTTTCCTTATACATCAGACAAACGTAAAACGTAACATATAAATTCCAGCAATTTTCAATCAAAAAGTGGAGCCCGTCGGCTCCCACTTGTGGAGAACTCTTCTGCTAATTTATTCAAAAGGCTGCAAAAACACGTCCAACAACAGTCTCGTCCTCAGACTGCCTAAAGATAGTTACACAGGTTTTAAACCACAGACCGGTCTACAGGCCATCCGACAGCATTCATGGTTCACCTCCCGAACTGTTCTGGCTAAGCCCGCGTTTCAGCGCCGCTCCAGATTTGTCCGGGTGCTACCCAATCTCAACCATCGGCTTTCCCGAGAACAGTCCGGCCGAGCAGGAACCGCAGTTCCCCCAGGCGTATAATCCTTATCTTTAGTGTACCCAGAGCGTTCGCACGTGCAGTTCCACACTGCCCCCGTCGAACCTCCGACCAGATCCTCTCTGTGACAACTAATGCAAAGTCAGAGTTCCTCCGTGACCATGGGCCACCAAATGCTTAAATCCCGCTATTTAAATCTGCATATGCAATTCAACATATAACGAGACACAACACTCACCTGGTGCACGCAGGTTTGCCGGAACGTTCTTCACTGCCGACGTTTGCCCCGTATCAGCGCTGCAGGTTCTCGGGTTGCACCCGAAGGACTCCGGCGTGGGGTTACTAGCAGCTGAGGCCCTCCGGACCGGGAGGGCAGAGCAAAACCCCAATTTCTTATGCGTCTGGTCTGCAACTCTCCCGATCAAGAGGACCCCTTTCGATGTCGCCTGTGGCTACACAGGGACGACCCCAACGCGGAGTCCCGGCGGAGTCGCCAACTGAAGTACCGAAAATTATATGATCCCCTCCCAACAATAATCATTACATTACCAAATCCCCTTACCATTACCAATAAGCAGTCGGTCGGCAGTGTAGAAGGTTCAAGCGTTTATTAGACAAACACAAAACTCTGCCAGAGGAGCTCCTTGCGACCTAACCCAAAAGGTCCGCCAAGAAGACTGCTGGCACATTGTCAGCACATCACATATATACAATTGCGTTGGCACCGGCATGGCCTAACATGGAAAAATACAAATTGGTACAAGCTAGTACAGTAATAGGAAAACCCATATAAGGCACACAAAGAGCTCCTGATTTCGCTCAGGCAGCAAGGTCAGACGGGTGACTCCCTTCTGTCTTCTCAGAGACAAACCACCCTGCACCCCTCCCGGAATGTGCTTATCGGCCCTTCCTCGGCTAACTACGACCTTGCCGAGCCTACCGAGCTGAAACAGCAGTTTCTGCAACAGTTGGTTTCTTTCCCAGGAGCAGGGCTTTTAGAGCTAAGGGAGAATAAGGCCTGTGCATGTACGATATTAAAGAAGGCCATAGTATGGTATTCATATAGCGTAACGTGGCATGAAGCTAAGTGAAAGTAAATACCGTAAATACTAATTATGCATGTCTACAGTGTGAGTTTAGTGACACCATGCTAATCCTAACATATCGATTATCAATACTACGTGATCAGGAATCGATTCTGGTACCTCAAAAGCTTTCCTTGTCATACATGCCGGGTTAGCTTTCCTTGTCATACATGCCGGGTTAGCTTTCCTTGTCATACATGCCGGGTTGGCTTTCCTTGTCATACATGCCGGGTTAGCTTTCCTGGTCATACATGCCGGGTTAGCTTTCTTTGTCATACATGCCGGGTTAGCTTTCCTTGTCATACATGCCGAGTTAGCTTTCCTTGTCTGACGCAGCCATGTAGTGTTCCACGTAAAAATGTTCTCTTTCGTGCCGTCATTGGTGACCCTTTGCCGGTCTGACAGCGGATATCCTTTTCGTGCCCGTCATTGGTAGTCCATTCCCGCCCTGAGCTCGTGCAGTAGCTGTCCATGCCTCTCCTCTCTGTTCCCTTCACAGTCTGTCATATAAAGAGTCTACACTGTGATGTCACGCTTCCTTTCCCTGCATGACATCACAGTAAAGCTATCCCTGACACCACAGTTTCACTTTCGTTTCTCTCTCTCTGTAAATAAACTTGACACAATAATAAAAATTATTTAGAACACATGTAATTATGAACCTACATTCACACGTTTATTATTACAGCGCAAAAGGTCACATTCCAGTTTATTATTACAGAAGAGTGAAGTTAACATAAGATTCACTGTTTATTGCCTCACAGACTGCATATTACGTTGGCTTTAAACATGGAGATAACTCTCCTTGTGCTCAAGAGGCCCATTCAATGTAATTTCCCCTTGAAATATAAATGTAACCCCTTGCATCCCAGTATTAATTAATTAATCTATATAAAGAAAAAAATAAACATGAATAAAATGTCATGGCCTAAATATACATGCTGCTGTGCAGGTACGACAAGCAATGTATAACCATTTTTGAGAGGGAAGGGCATCGTGAATATAAGAGTACTGTATCATATATCATATATATATATATATGTATAATACTCTTTCAGGGTTAGAGTGCCTCATAAATTATGCAAAAAAGAAGCAGAGAACTCTGGGTAGTTCCCAAGTTTAGGCAGGGAGCAGCTCTTGTGTAGAGCACCTTACAACACCAGCGACACTCTGAATTTGCTAACCTAAAATGTCTGTTTTTCTAGCAAAGTTTTTAAGCATAGGATTTGCACCGTGCCATCCACTCAAAGACTGAAAGGGACAAGGTATATATTTAATCAGCCCCGCCCTCCCTCCGCTCACATTTCGCGCCCTGGTTGGTATTTCACAGCAAGTACCTATCTAATCTCTGCAGCTGGGCGTTGCCAGGTGTGCTTTGCTACAGAGATTTCATATTTTTAGACCGAAACAATCATTTGATGAGTCAGCGATTATATTTGCACCGCTCTCGCTGCGCCGCAGCCGGTTCCCGAGCACAAACATTCACTTTAATTATAATCCTGGCTATCCATTTAACTGCCCAGGATCAGAAAAGTTCCAGTTTGGAGACCGACTACCCCTACTGTATCTAGTTGTCTAATTCCTGCCAGGGTGGGTCTGCCCCAGGTGCCACTTATTGAGTCTCTCCTGCCCCAGATGGAAGAGAGTTATTTGGTTGTGCCAAGTCTTCAAAGAGCCTCTGTTAAGGCCTCTAATTGTGGCTGCTTACCATCCCTTCTACCCACTCAGACTTTCTTTCCCTCCCACCCACTCTTGCAGGTACCTGCCTCTTTTGCCTCATTCATTTTCTTGTCTCCATGTCTGCTCCTCCTGTTATGGCAGTTCTGTCTTTCTCTATCACTGTGGAGAGGTGTGGAGACCTCTGTTTGCTTTCTCCTTTCATATGCCTTTTGAGACTGATCTCCTTGTCTTCTCATCATTTCTGATTCACTGCTTACTCCACATTTTAGTGCCATGCTTCTTTTCTTCTCCTGCATTGTCCTGCAGGTGGGGGTTTGTTTCACTTCCCTGCTCTCTTTGCAGCAGGAGGCCATTGTTCCTCATTTGCTGTGGGCGGTCTGTCTGCCTGTACCTTTTGTAGGGCTCCTGGCTGCCACCGCCCAGTTCTCTTTTTGAGTAGGTCTACCACACCCTTGTGGTGGGACCGGACTGCACCACAGGCCACTGCGCTGTGGGCGGTTAGTGCCTTGAAGGACATTCTCTGTGTTAAGCCTAGGATGCCTTTTCCAGCACCATTGACTGGTGGTCAGCCGATTGTTTCCAAGACACTCCGCAGGGCTTTGTTTTAGAGCCCATCTTATGGTAAGCAGACCGTCCACCTTGCGTTGACCACGTCTCTACTTTTTAGCCCATCTCGTGGTGAAGAGGACTCCCACTTTGCGTTAGTCAGGGATCTGAATTAGGGCCCCTTTGTGAGAAGCACCTCGCTTTGAGCACTTCTCTGCTTCTGAGCCCACCTTGTCGTGAGCGGGTTGACTTCCACTTCATGGTGAGCACTGCCAGGATTTGTTTTGGTGCCCACCTCATAGTGAACAGGACTTCCGTGTCCTCAGCATGGCTCGGTGGCCGGGCCCACCTCATGGGAATTTGGGCTTCCAGCGACATGAACAGTGCTCTGTTTTTGGGTCCATTCTTGGTGAAGTCAACTTGCACTCCCTGTTGAGCCGGGCTCTGTTCTACAGCGTGCCTCGTGGTGAGCAGTGCCGTGTTTAGTTCCTGCCTCGTGGTGATCTGGGTGCAGTTCAATGGCACATCTAGGCTGAGCAGAGCTCTGTTCTAAAGTCTGCCGGGTGGGGGTAGGCAATACTCTGCATGGGGCCTCCCTTGTGCTGAGCAGGGCTCTGTGCGAAGGCCCATCCTGTCGTGAGTATGGATCTGCCGCGGACCCATCCTGTCGTGAGTATGGATCTGCCGCGGAGCCATCCTGTCGTGAGTATGGATCTGCCACGGACCCATCCTGTCGTGAGTATAGAGCTGCCGCGGACCCATCTTGTGGTTGGCGTAGGTCAGCTTGGGCCCAGTCCTTGGCCCAGGGTGTTGGGGGTCTTCTGAAAATGCGCTATCCGAGCCAGTCATGGAAAGTGATACTTCCAAATTTGATTATCGTCCATATAGACACCCTTCTGTCGCAGGAGTGTTTCCCTGCGGCTTCCTGTACACTTTGACAGTTTAGACAGAAGGCCCACTCTAAAATTGAATGTGTGCTTCTTGTGTTTATTGACATCACTGGGGCCTTGATTCATTTTGTTCCACTGAATGACTGGCAGCTGTGGTACGCTGATCCTGCTATGGACAGTTTTCACTCTTGATCCACGGATGATTGGCTGGTGTGGTACGCTGACTCTGCTAGGGCCAGTGTTATCTTGTTTCACCAGGGAATTGGCTGGTGCAGGCACTGAACCGGATGGGCACAGTGTTCACTCTTGTTCCACGGGTGATTGGCTGGTGTGGTGCGCTGACTGCTGGGGCCAGTATTTTCTTGTTTCGCTGGATGATTGGCTGGTGTAGTTCCCTGACTCTACGGGGCCAGTGTTTTCTTGCTTCGCTGGATGATTGGCTGGTGTAGTTCCCTGACTCTACGGGGCCAGTGTTTTCTTGTTTCGCTGGATGATTGGCTGGTGTAGTGCCCTCACTCTACGGTGCCAGTGTTTTCTTGTTTCGCTGGATGATTGGCTGGTGTAGTGCCCTGACTCTACGGGGCCAGTGTTTTCTTGTTTCGCTGGATGATTGGCTGGTGTAGTGCCCTGACTCTACAGAGCCAGTGTTTTCTTGTTTCGCTGGATGATTGGCTGGTGTAGTGCCCTGACTCTGCTGGGCAACATCATAATGGGACACCTTCAGGCCCCAAGCCCGTGGCACAGCCTTTTAAATTGCATTTGCAATTGCATTTTGTAATTCGTCACTTATTTCTCGTTTCACTCCTTTTAAACTACATTCGTTTTCAGCTTTTGTGCTTGACACTGTTTAAATCCACATGCAAAAAGAGCCATTTCCCAAATGAGGCCAGTGTTTTCTTGTTTCGCTGGATATGATTGGCTGGTGTAGTGCCCTGATTCTGCTGGGGCTAGTGTTTTCTTGTTTCGCTGGATGATTGGCTGGTGCGGTGCCCTGAATTTGCTGGGGCCAGTGTTTTCTTGTTTCGCTGGATGATTGGCTGGTGCGGTGCCCTGACTTTGCTGGGGCCAGTGTTTTCTTGTTTCGCTGGATGATTGGCTGGTGTGGTGCCCTGACTTTGCTGGGGCCAGTGTTTTCTTGTTTCGCTGGATGATTGGCTGGTGTGGTGTACTGATTTTTCTACCAGGGACAATGTTCACTCTTGTTCCACGGGTGATTGGCCGGTGTGGTGCACTGGCCCTACTGGGTACAGTCTTCACTCTTGTTCTGCGGATGATTTGCTGGTGTGGTGCGCTGACTCTGCTAGGGCCACTGTTATCTTGTTTCACCGACTGATTGGCTGGTGCAGGCACTGAACCGGATGGGCACAATGTTCACTCTTGTTTAACGGGTAATAGGATGGTGGGGGTACTCCTGACATAAAAATAGAGCAATTCCCCACAGGACTCCGCCTCCACCCTCTCTTTCCATCTGCAAGGCCTGCAGGGCGTCTGCTCCTTTCCCTGGCAGCATAGTCTCTACGATGTAAACAGGCAGTCCACCGTTTCTGCCTTTATTGAAGAGGGCCTTTTCATCTTAAATCATGTATTTGTATGTGCTTGAATTGCTAGCAAAAAAAGTAACCATATCTGACCATCACATTCTCCGCTTTGGAAATTAAAATCTAGCTTTAGGTGCCTACATTCCCTCCTGTCTGACAATTTTACTCCCCGACTTAAAATCTACCACGCGAGACGTTCATTGCCCGCTTTTCTGTACCTCCAGGTGCAAAGGTTGCTTTTATACGGTGCAGCTGCGGTTAGTTCTCAGCAGTCCCTGTTGGTTTCCTGTTTACTGCTGGGTTATCCTCTTATGTTCTTCAGTCTCCCTCCAGCCCTCCGGCTACTTTCCTTTTACTCATCTCTATCCTGAGCACTTATCAGTGCTTAATCTGTGAACAAATAAGTGCCAAGGTACTCTACAGCCTGCACCAACCATTGCTGCTGCCAATGACTGCAACACAACCACTAACTACCACACCCTACAAGTGTAACAATTCAGGCTATTTCAGGGCCCCAAAGCTATAAGATTGTCCTGAGTGGCAGGAATCAGTCATTTTAATGGATATTGAATTAATAAACAACTGTTGTTGTGCTCCTCTCTAAATTAGACAAACATCGCCACAGTGTGGCAGACTGAGCATAAGCGCTAGTGTTGACAATTAAGTGCCGATGCCGAGCAACGGAAACCACCAGCTCAAATTAAGCACTGCACTTGGATTTCTCGACACAGGGTTGCCTTTATATTTCTATTTTGTATTTGAAAAGGGCTGAGGAATTTTTTTTATCTTTCTTCAGTCTTGCATCTCTAGCAATCTCCAACAATAGAGGTTCTAGAATTTTGCTTTGTCATCTGAGGTTTTGAGATGTATGTAACATCATTCACCGGTCGGCCCAGTTTAGTGTTTGGGTTGGACGGGATCATCTCCGGCAAAAACTGCTCAATCTCCCGCCCTTGGCTCCAATTGCATCTCCATCAATGTATTTGCGCTTGCGTCCTGGACGCAGATAGCTATAGGCTCACCACTTGCAGATGTAGACGCAGTGTTCTAGAATCAACTCTGTGGTCCAATACGCGCCTTCTTGACACTTTGTAGTGCTGGTGACTCATTCAAAAAATTCAATTTTTTCAAAGTAGGGTTACTTGGCCTAAGTTGTTTTGAGCTTAGGTTAGTGTACGTGTGGTTCCACTCTGGGGACCTCTCAGTTTCACTTAACTGCCTTATTTTCAGGACCCTGAATGATGGAGTGATCAGGGATTTGAATTGGGATCAGACTGGTGAGCAGGGCTTGGTGATTGGCTCAGAATGTCGTGAGCAGGGCTTGGTGATTGGCTCAGAATGTCGTGAGCAGGGCTTGGTGATCGGCTCAGAATGTCGTGAGCAGGGCTTGGTATTGGAACAAGACTGGTGAGCTGGGCTCCATTGCACTTTGAGCTCCGGCAACACTTCATGATCCGCACACGTTCATTTCCTCAACAATGTTTTCTTTCAATTTCCCTAAGTCAACTCTGTATCGCAAATGAGGGTTGGTACAATTGGGTGCCCGCCCAAATAAACACGTTTTTTACCAGAATAAACATCAACTAATAGACGTATTATTCTAATGTGACCACAAGAAGCTGTGCATCGATCCCGCCAGGCAGCATATGACCCGAGCACAAAGTAACCGCACAGATATCGAGAATTAAAATGGATTTTTCAATTCTCACATCTACAAATTTCTGTTGGGTTTTTCAGCTTCCAGATCTTTGAAGTTAACTGCAAACTATTGCTTCTGTGAAATCTAAAAGACATGGTCTTGAATAGTAGCTATCTACACATACGGCCTGTGGCAAAAAAACATGCTTTTCTCACAGCAAGGTTGCCAATTCCAGGAATATATCAGCTGCCGCTAATGGAACAAATGGATTCTAACTTGTAGAATAAAGAATGTTGAGATTGGACTTCAGTACAAATATTTCCTTAGCGTTATCGGTTCCTCACGAAGCACCTGTAAAATTTAGATCACCTACTATCATCTTTGCATCCCAGTACAACAATCAAGTGAATTTCTTTTGATTTAGAATTGTTCTGCCATGGATGCATGTCAACAAAGCTGATCAAAGATATTTAAGAAACTTTTCCTACTGGTTCTCCGAGATGCAACAAAAATAAAATTCAGGTCTTCAGGATAAAGGATGAAAGGAGTTTGGCTGTTTCCTTCTGGGAATCTGTTAGGTGGAAAATATTGTTTGTGTGATAGGAGGGTGGGAACTATTAACTAGGTTCTTATAAATGTTAATCTTTTATTCTCCACACTATGGATTAAAGTAAAAGCAACTGCAAGAGTGGCTGTTGCATCATCTCCAACATTAAAATAATGGACGTTTTTCTATAAATTGTGGAGAGAAAACAGAATTATGTACCTCTTCTGAGGAAATTAAATCTGCTGCCCACTTTGCACCAGTCTTGAATGATGGGTTATTTGCTATTAAGTTTAAGGGCCTTATTTTGGGTCATTGGAGAAAATACTCCATCCCAAACACACCAGATGTCCCAACCACAGTATTACAAATGCATTACAGCCTACGGCTCCTGTAATACATCGAACACGACATACACAACATTTGTAACGGAGTGTCCCGCCCGCAAACTCTAAAAAAGGCCCAAAAAAATGCTTGTACGTTTTAACAAGTGTAGTTTGAATGAGGAATAGAACGTAATTTAGTGAGTAACACATTCTTTTTCTGTTTTGCTTAATTTTTTTACGAGTTGTAAAAGTAAATTGGAGTAGAATGGAATGTTCCAGTAGTAGGCAATACCATACAGGAGGTGGAAGTGATGAATGGGACGGAAAGCTCTTCGGGCTTCTAAATAAGAAGTAGATAAAATTTACAGAAGGGCCTGAGCACAAAGTAACAACCAGAACATATATTTTCTAGCAGCTGCATGTGGTTATGCCATCATGCCCGATGCGGACACTGACAATGTGCCATAGAAGGCCTCATTTTGGTGTCCATTTGTCAATCTTTAAATCTCTAAGTGTGCTTATAAGTTAATCTTTCTAAGCACTGCTTCATTTAAGTCTGTTTCTCCTCTCTCAGTTATATTTTGGCTTTGTATGCTATGTTTCTTGAAATAGGATGATGTTCCCCCTCTACTTGCAGTAGGAACCACAATTTGAGGTTGGTGTGGTATAGGGGTGTGCATAGCACTGTATTGTTTAGTGTCGCTTCGGAATGCTGTCAGAAATTGGGTACCTTAGTATTCTGGTGTCAAGTTTTTTTTCATCAAGCAGGGTCTGTTTGAGTTGGGTCATCATTCGGTGTAGTTTTGGGATATAACAGTCCTTCATGAACTGCGTTGAAAGCATCCGTAGGAGGCGGAGTGATACACTAAACAACCAATACCATAAGGTGAGAGAGTAATGCTCTCCTGGGTGGAGCCAAAGGCTACTCTGCGTATGTTTCAAACCACAGGTGATGCAGACAGGATTTTTTCAAGCCAGACCTAAAAAGCGAGATAAATATTGCAACAGCAGCCATTCACTTATAAGACTAGCACAACATTCCATAAACAAAATGTTGTTACTTGCATACCTATACATAACTGTTTAATGATGCACATACATTTGTTTGCTATTAACATTTTTTTAAAGGAACTGAATTACTAGTAACAATCTTTAAACAAGCAATGCCAGTATGACTGTATTATGAATGAAATTGGCTCTTGTGGCGCTGATGTTTGGCCACTCAGTAAGCCATTAGACATGTACTCTGTCACTCCTCTTTGTACTCGTACATCAAGTCATCCATCCACTTACGCATTCTTTTTTTTTTTTACAACAAAGTTTATTGGGGCACATACACATTCTTGCATTCACCCTCTGACCAATCACAGTAAAGCACACACCAATTCAACAATATATGGAATGGTATACATTACTCGTGGCTGCCCTCCTCCGGTCCTCCCTTTTGTGCTGCTGCCAGAGGAAGACCAACACCATCCATTATCTAGTTATCTGAGGCACTTTACAGCATTACAATTGCATGTGTGTGTGCCCCTAAAAGTTCAAGCTCAGGGAGCCGGCTAAGTAAACAAAATGATCACAGTTGTGAGGAGGGCATGTTCTTTTTTTTTTTTTTTTTTTTTTTTTTTTTGTGCAAGCACACAACTCCTGCCCAATCAAAACATGTACTTCTGGCTCCGAACATGTGAGTGGAGGGAAAGTACATCTCAGCTGATGCTCACATAATGTCTGGCAACAGCTTCCCTCTCAAGCCAGACCGTAAATAGATGAGCAACGACTTATGATGAAAAGTATTCATTGACAGTCCCTTCTTTCCTTTGACATATGAATGCATTCTTTCAAGCACCTTTTACTTGGAAGTAATCTTTAGTAATGGGTGAAGTAATGCAAATCTTCTTGTGTTATCTAATCCGGGCTAAAGTAATCGGAGTAATCAAGAGCGGGAGTAACAAAACGGAGTAAATTCCTACAGTCTAATCCAGGGTGTAGAGACCAGAGTAATCTTTTGTAATACAGTGCAAGGAAAAGTAATAGGAGTTTTCTCTTGTAATCTAATAGAGTGTAAATATATCAAAGTGAGGAACATATGTAAAGGAAAAGCGATTTTGTGTTGCTTGCATAGCCTCGACGTGTATCGTGTGGCAGTGTCGAGAATTCCAAAATGGCCCCTGATGCGTGTGTTTTGTCTCACTTGCAGGTCTCCGAGATGGAGGAGATGACCATCTGGGAGCAGTACACGATCACCCTGAACAGGGTGAGTTGAGCCAGTGTGGTGATTTGTGAAATCTGGAATATGGATGGGGGTACGGTCCATTGTGACCTGCATACTTGTGAAAGGCACTCAGGTTGCAGCTTGGCATAGACCCTTGTGCTTACGAACTGATGGCTTGCGCCAATAAACCGAGAAAAGCCAACTTTGTGTGTGCTTTTATTATCCATGCCTGGTCTGTGGCACAGGGAATGGCTAGAGCTTGCCTAAGAATGCCAGGTGAGTGAAAAGAGGCAAGCCTTTTGAGTACTTCCTGTGTGTGTTGCAGCAAAGCCTAGAAAATCTGATTATCTTAGAACAAAGTTCCTTGGAAGTACCAGGGCAACACCTGTGTCTGCCCTCCTCCATCATTCGTTAGGTAAAGCAGAGTGAGTCCACCCTGCAGCAGTGTCCTGACACTGCGGAAAGAGTAAGTTAGACCTATCTGAGTACTCTAACTTTGATTGGTTTCAAATCTGCCTCTGGTAGCGCATGTAGGTAAACAGCTTTCCTCAAACCCTTGTTCTTTTTTTCTGGTTCTAGGTCCCACGGTTTGGCTTTGGGATAGCCATCTCTGGGGGCAGGGATCGTCCTGTTGGCCGCGAAGGTGACAACTCTGTTATTGTGTCAGATGTGGTGCGTGGAGGGCCCGCAGATGGCAGACTACAGTAAGTAAACACAAAGAACTGTTAAACTGGAAGTGCCTGAGCACTCCAGAGGTTCAAAGACTCCTGAGTCCCCAAGAAGCCTGAAGCCCCACTTTTTGCTCTGCTTATGCCTCTTGAAGGGGCATACAAGTGTCTCCTTATCCAATCATGCACCACTAACAATCGCTAAAAGGCATTCCAGAGTGTTGCTTCATTTGACGATATCAACTTGGGCTTTGAGACATATTGTGACATCATTCACAGGTTAGTTCCTTTCTGCAAGGTCCAGGACATTGTCACATCTAGTTTGTTCACCATTAACTCCCTAGGGCTTCTGTTGCCTCTGTATTTCTACTCAGTACTTTAGTGACATTCCAGGTTTGTAGGATTTGTCAATACTTCCTTTGTATCACCTATGGTTAGAAATAAACCATAGCGTTCCATAAAGGTTTGGAGTTCTATAGATCTTCCATCCGCTTCTGTACGATCCATCCACTCTAGAGTTCCCACTGCTTACTGTACGAAAGGTCGGTACTCCATAGTCTTCTTATCACCATCTTCATAGAGGGCCAGTTGATACTCCTAGAGCCTCCTCTCCTGATGAAGGGTCAATTAATTGCCTCTATAGCCCCAACACCTCATGAAGTGTTACTTAGTACTCCAGAGCCCTCCTGCCGTCTCATGATGAATGGTCCATGAATTCTCCGTAGAGCTCCATCACCTCATGAAGGGCTGGTAAATGTTCCATAGAGCCTCAGTATCTCATCATGGGTCCATTAATGCTCCATTGAGCTCCATCTTCTGATGAAAGGTTGGTTATTACTCCATTGACCGCCATCACCCGATGAAGTAAATACTCCGTAGAGTCCCATCACCTCCTATTTGGCTGATTAATATACGTACAGCCCCTTATCCAAAGCCCTGCATACCTGCGGTCCTTACTGATCTGATCAACTTCTGCTGATTTGTTAATAAGTATTAGCATTGTTGTTTACATTTTGGTTTGGGTGTTGCGCTATCCCTTGGATGGCATTGGTCACTTCAGCCACTCTCCTCTGCTCACACTTTGACTGCACGACCTTTCCTCTTGCCCAAACCCCACTGATATTGTAGCTGTGGGAGATGCAGCCTTGTCTTGGGGTAGTGCTTAGTGTCCAAGGTTCCACTCTTCAGGGGGGCTACAAATGGCTGGTCCATCGGCAATGGCACCAAAAGGAGTGATGAGCGGGGCTGGCATTTTCAGTGCCCCCATTGTGGTCTTTCACAGAAAAAAAGGTGACTGAGAGACTCATGGGAAACTTGAATACTGTGCAAAAATTTGAGACCCAATCAACCACGAACGTTTGTATTGTCCCACCACCTTTCTTGTGCCTCATGGCCTCTCTTGTGCATCCTTCCCCATGCATCTTGCCTCTCTTGTGCCCTTTGCTGCACTGCTGCGCTCCTTGCTGCACACCCCTTGCCTCTCTTGTGCCTCTTGCTTCACTTGTGCACCTTACCTCTCTTGTGCATCCTGCTGCGTGCCCTCTCGTGCCCCGTGCCCTCTCGTGCCCCTGATTTTTATTTCGCCCATGACTATTCTCTAGTACTCCCCCCCCCCCTTTGCCCCCACTTCCTAGCACCCCCTGTCTCTCTACCATCACCTGCATTTCTAGTATCCCTCCTCCTGACTCACTTGTACCTCACGTCTCTCTAGTGTACCCTACACCCACTCGTTACTCCCTACCCTCTCTTGTGCTCCCGACCCCCCAACCTCGCTAGTACCCCCTACCTCGCTAGTACCCCCAACCTCGCTAGTACCCCCAACCTCGCTAGTACCCCCAACCTCGCTAGTACCCCCAACCTCGCTAGTATCCCCAACCTCGCTAGTACCCCCAACCTCGCTAGTACCCCCAACCTCGCTAGTACCCCCAACCTCGCTAGTATCCCCGACCTCGCTAGTACCCCCCACCTCGCTAGTACCCCCTACCTCGCTAGTACCCCCTACCTCGCTAGTACCCCCTACCTCGCTAGTACCCCCCACCTCGCTAGTACCCCGACCTCGCTAGTACCCCCTACCTCGCTAGTACCCCCTACCTCGCTAGTACCCCCCACCTCGCTAGTACCCCCCACCTCGCTAGTACCCCCCACCTCGCTAGTACCCCCACCTCGCTAGTACCCCCCACCTCGCTAGTACCCCCCACCTCGCTAGTACCCCCCACCTCGCTAGTACCCCCCACCTCGCTAGTACCCCCACCTCGCTAGTACCCCCACCTCGCTAGTACCCCGACCTCGCTAGTACCCCCACCTCGCTAGTACCCCCCACCTCGCTAGTACCCCCCACCTCGCTAGTACCCCCCACCTCGCTAGTACCCCCCACCTCGCTAGTACCCCCCACCTCGCTAGTACCCCCACCTCGCTAGTACCCCCCACCTCGCTAGTACCCCCCACCTCGCTAGTACCCCCCACCTCGCTAGTACCCCCCACCTCGCTAGTACCCCGACCTCGCTAGTACCCCGACCTCGCTAGTACCCCCCACCTCGCTAGTACCCCCCACCTCGCTAGTACCCCCACCTCGCTAGTACCCCCCACCTCGCTAGTACCCCCACCTCGCTAGTACCCCCCACCTCGCTAGTACCCCCCACCTCGCTAGTACCCCCACCTCGCTAGTACCCCCCACCTCGCTAGTACCCCCCACCTCGCTAGTACCCCCACCTCGCTAGTACCCCCACCTCGCTAGTACCCCCCACCTCGCTAGTACCCCCCACCTCGCTAGTACCCCCCACCTCGCTAGTACCCCCCACCTCGCTAGTACCCCCCACCTCGCTAGTACCCCCCACCTCGCTAGTACCCCCCACCTCGCTAGTACCCCGACCTCGCTAGTACCCCGACCTCGCTAGTACCCCCACCTCGCTAGTACCCCGACCTCGCTAGTACCCCCCTCCCTCCCTTATAGCTCTGTTTCTGTTTAGTGTATTGTGGCCTCTAGTGCTCCCTGCCTTAACCTCGCTAGTGCCCCCTATCTAATGCACCTCCTCTCTAGCCCCCCTTTTTAGTTCCCCTTCCTTGTCCTGTCTTGTACTCCTTGTGTTTAGTACCCACCCCCTTCTTTAGCGCTTCACCCCTCTGTTTCTTTAATACCTCTTGGACGCCCTCTGCTCCCTTTTACTCCTGTCTCTCCATCGCGATATGAAGTAGTGAACCCTTGACCAGGGTGAAAGCGGTTCCTGGTGACATAAGGTGGGAAGAGGTGAGTGAAATGTGAAAGAAAGAGGTGCACGTGTGTCCCCATCACTGGTGGAGGGAGGCTGGTATGAGGAGGGCTGAGAGGGCTCGTGAAGTGCTGGGTGAGGGGGGGGGGGCAGGCGAGGTGTGGGGATTACAAAGCCACATTCAGACTCCTTGGAGGAATTTACATTTCTGTTTTCTTGCCAAGGACCAGGGACCGGATCGTGATGGTGAATGGAGTCTCCATGGAGAACGTGGCTTCGGCCTATGCCATCCAGACGCTGAAATCCTGCCCGAAGCAGGCCAACGTGGTAAGACTGGGCCGCCACCCAATTTCCAAAAACCCCTTTCCATTTCCCACTCCAGTCCCCCATGGACCCCCCTTTACCCACACCCATCTTCTGTCGTCACTGTCTCCAAAGACTTTCAATTCTCCCAACAAAGAAATCGCAAACCAGTTTTCTCTCACCTCTAATGGCCTAATTGCTCCAGAATCCCTTGTTCGCCCTATACTTTCCTCTTTTGCCCCTTATCCCAAGTGCTGACTGGTTCTAATTGTTTAAATGACTTCAGATATTGTAGGCTGTTGCCCCTGTGCTTACTGGCCCCAGTAGGCTCAAATACTATTGAGTGTTGCCCAAGTGCTGACTGCTTCTAGCCATTTAAGTACTGTAGGGTACTACTTGTATGCCAACTGGTTCTAATCGCCTCAGACCCTGTAGAGAGCTGTACAGGATCTGACCGATTCCTTCTGCCTGGAGCCCTGCAGAGAGCTATGCAGGTGGTAGCTGGTTCCTCCTGTCTGGGTCCCTGTAGAGAGCTGTGCAGGTGCTGACTGGTTCCTTCTGTCTGGATCCCTGTAGAGCGCTATGCAGGTGCTGCATGGTTCCTGGAGCCCTGTAGAGAGCTGTGCAGGTGCTGACTGCCTCCTTGCTATACGAAGAGTGCTGCGCAAGTGCTAACTTGTTCTAATTCGCCTCCATTCCTGCAGGGAAAGTGCTGATTCTGTTAACTTTCTCCACCCATGGGTGTTTCTCAGCTGCTTGTAGCTCCCTTTTCTTGGTGTCAGCCTTTGCACATCGATGAGTTGCATTCGCATCCACTAATTACACAGTCTCCATCAGGTTCACACTGCATTTGTTTCTGGGTCAAATGCTCTGCAGCCGGCTGAGATAGGAGTCCTCACATCTGCTTTAGGATATAAATATATTCTCGATGCTGAGGGAGCTAGAAGGATGAGTGTCAGTCATCGTGCGTCCAACATAGCGCGTATCATTCCTTGCAGCATTTGCACACCCTTCAGTGAACCTGTAGTCTTCATGATGAGTTTACCTAGCTGGTCTACACATTGCATCTATAATGTGCCTATGCCTTCCTTAATATTCCATTCTGACTCCATCTTTTAAAAAAAAAAAAAAAAAAAAGATTATTTTTTTTATTGCAAGAAAAGAAACAATTCTTTACATACATATGTTAAAGAAAATAAGAAAATTTGACATCCAAACATAAGTATTTGCATTAAAGTTCAAACGGAGGAATACAATACATAAATTCAGAGTGTTTAAATCATAGCCCAAAAGCAAGTACAAGGTCGGTTGATCTCCTTAAAAAGATACAGAAATAAAAAATGGAGAATGTATATGATGGAGTCAGAATGTATCTTTCCATTCTGACTCCATCATATACATCCTCCATGTTGGACCTAAGTGAAACAACGCTCATAAATCCCACTCTATATTCCTGCCCAAAGTGGGCAAATTGCCGTCATTGTGGGCATGGATATCTACATTACGAAACCCCACCTCGTCGGCATACATCCTTTGTAGTCTACATTCATTTTACTATCCATCCATTCATTACACTTGCCCAAGTAGCCAGCCGGTAGGTCTGTTTAATATGCTGAGCGATGTAGGTCCGTTTCTGAGTAAAGTTTTGCTTTTCTGCTTCCTCCTTTGCAGACGGTGAAAAGACCCCGAAAAGTTCAGGTGCCGGCGAGCAACAAACCCAGTCCTCTGAACATTCAACCCCCATCGAGTTACTCCTACCGCTCAGGAACCACCGGCGCCTATGATTCAGACGAAGGGCGCAATGGACACGGCGGGGAACCCACCTCCCCTGCTTTGAGCTCCGACAAGGGTGACCAATACGACAGTTACAGCCGGGGGCAATACCACGACTCCGTGGACCATAACCGGGGATACGATGGGGACTCTTCCAGTGAGAGGAGCTCTGGGAACTACCGTAGCGACCATCGCCACAGGCAGTCTGCCAGCGACAAAAGGCGGAGTCAGGATGGGAGCTCAGGGAGGCGGAGCCAGGAAAGCCATCGGAGGCGCAGCCGCGACAACGGATCTGAAAGGCGGAGCAACAGTGACAAATATCCCACCAACGGGTTTAGTTATGACCCGGATGATCGTTCCCACGGGCTTGCTCTTACTTCTGGTTTCAAGAGGTTGCCAAGTCAGGATGTGCCGCTGAAGCCCATGAAATCGGTCCTCGTGAAGCATAAAGACAATGAAGGTGAGTTGTGTCTACGGGTACGTATAGGGTGCAGGTGGTGGACAAGTGGACAAATTCACTGACTATTTGATTCAGTGGACCAAAGTGATGGTGATCTAGCTTACATGGTGTGTACCCGTGGTAGTTAATGGTTTGCGCCGCTAATTTATTGAAGAGGCCCTCTGATGAATGATGTCACAATACATCTCTATACACCAGATGACATCACACGAGTGGACATTCTATAATGCCTATTATGAATGATTGTTGAAGATACAGAACTGGGCAAAGAGAACTGTTTTTTTCCCCACACTGGATGGTTCCTTTAGTTGAAATTATTACATGGGTTTGTTAAGGGACCTAGTTGGTTAACAGTTGAGTGAACTAGTTGAGTTGCAGGATGAGGGTATTTGGTAGGTGTCCTTTTGTCCTTGAGTGAATGATGGTAATGTGCATTTGAGCGGCTGAGTAGTCGAGTGGTTGGTAGGTGGTTCTTTTCTGTAGCTTAGGTTGACTCCATATGACAATGGGCTAAATTGTGGAGTGGATTAAATAGCAAGTGGTAGTTGCACATCTTCAATTAGTGAGACGGTTAATACAAAGATAATGAGTAAGTGAGAGTGGGATTGGGTGGACGCTGAGAGGGTGGACAGCACGATATAGGTCTTGGAGAGGAGGCATGACTGATTGCTCGTCCTCTGTGAGGATGGTTGCCTTTAAGTAATTGTGTGTGTAGAAGGGGATCAGATGGTTAGATTGAACATGTCCAGCCCTGTGCTAAAACTTTGAATATTGCATGGTGTCCAATTGAAGTGCTGAGTAGCAGGTGCAGAAGTTTAGAAGTTGAATCTTTGGGTGGACGTGTACTGGTGGATCGCTTGTAGAGAAGCGTCAGTTGCAAAATCTGTCTAAGCAAGCCAAGGGTTGGATGAGAATTAAAGCACATTTCTTATATGCGCAATGGTGGCGCTAATGTAACAATGCCGTGGTACCCAGGAATAGGCATGGTACAACGTCTAGCAAATATGTAAAAAGTGAAAATAGTGGGTTTTCTCAGTCACTTGAGTTTTAGCCAGAGGGTTTTGATCTTTTACCGATCATTGAAATTATAGCCCACTCCTGTGTCCGAGGTTTTCTTCTTAGGGAGACCCTTGCGTCAGAGCATGTAGTTAGTTGCTACTGTGTCCAACAAGGTTACTTCCATCTCTTGGGTTTGTTCCACTTCTGTCGCTGCCACAGGCACTGGGGCTCTCTGCATCTGGTCTTTGAAGCACAATATATGCTGAGCTTTCATTTTGATTGACTGGAATCTCCAGCACGCCACCATCCCAATAAATCTCAAAAAGCATCCATTGCTATTAAGTCTGCGTCTCTCTTTCTGTGCATCTGGTTGCCTAAACAGCGAGCATTCTTAACTTTGGACATAAGGTTTTTCAATCCATCTAACAGGACATGACCTTTGTCCGAAGTATATAGAATGTTTTCGAACGCGTGCAAGGCTGCACTACCCACCTTGGCTGTTGTTTCTACTGTGCTGTGTCAACTGTAATAGTATTAAACTCTTTTGTGAAGTTTTCCATTGCATGGGGCACTCACTATAAGAACAAATGGCTGATAAGTGTTGAATATAGAGAGTTTTTTTTTCTTTTTTGGGTCATGACCTGAGAAAATCTACTATGTGTATATATGTATATAGAGAGAACTCTAATCACTAGTATATGCAGTAGACCTTTGTACTCTCTACCATTCCTATGTAACTTTTACAGTATATCCATTTGTATCTCTTCCTTGAGTGACTTTACTATTTGTACATCTGCAATTTTTCTATCTGTTTGTATCTCTTCCTTGTGTGACTTTACATCTTGTACATTTGCAATTTTTTCTGTTTGTATCTTTTATGTAACGCATGTAATCCTAAGTCCTTATGTTTTGCAACTGGTTCTTATGTAAAGCGCTCCGACACCTTGGGTAAAGTTCGCGCTATATAAAATCGCATTACATAAAATAAAAATAAATAAAAACTTTTTCTGCGTTCCTATCAGTCATTGACGTTGTTTTAACTTTCCCAGAATATGGACTGAAGCTGGGCAGCCAGATCTTCATCAAGCACATCACGGAGACCGGCCTGGCCGCCCAGGAGAGCGGGCTGCAGGAGGGAGACCTGATATTAAAGGTAAGCAAGGCATGGCATCGCCGCCATATTGAGAGGCGCTACTGGGTAGGTTGGTTCTAACGCCAGCTTATGTGATGGTCCAATGAGTTTCTTATTAGAATACAAAAATTTTTAAAACTCTTTGGAGCATAATTAAAATTTTTCACACTTTAGCATCAAAATTAGTTTAGCATATAAACATGGCTATCAAGGTCTGAGAAAGTTACAACAAAGTTCACAATTTGTCAAACAACTGGGACAGTCAAGCTTTCTTACAAATGTTGAGTCCAATTACCAATCGCATTCATTTTCTTTGTGAATCTTGCCTATCACTCAACATGAGCGATGACCACGGCCGCCCTATCGACCATGTCAGCCTTGTCTACCATGTGCCCACCATGAATTTAGACCTTTTGGTTTCCTTTTTCACCAACCACGGGATCAAGCTACCAGGCTGTATCAGGTGCTAGCGATGACCACGGCCGCCCTATCGACCATGTCAGCCTTGTCTACCATGTGCCCACCATGAATTTAGACCTCTGGTTTCCTTTTTCACCAACCACGGGATCAAGCTACCAGGCTGTATCAGGTGCTATAAAATGTCTCCTAATCTGTGAACAATAAACCATCTATAACGATTGGACTGGGTGAAAACAATCCTCTGGGAAATACACCTAATTGTATTCAATTACAAACAACCAAACATGTTGCATTGAAATATTGCCTATTGTCAGGGGTTTGTATTTTTGAAGGGTTGTAACTCACACATTACCAATAAACTTCTTGTAGCATTTACTCTGCCAGTTGGCAACAAGAGACTTCACTAATTGCACTGTCCAGACTCTCCCATAATCCACCATCTGCCCACCCCTAACTTCCGCACCTATGAGGTATCACAATGTTGAAGCTAGTTATAACCTTCTACGTTTGAACACTCTTCATAGAGCTGGTGTGAGTGCCTGTCATTGGAACAAAGCTGTGCGGGAAACATTCTTCCTTTTTTCCTTGTTCTTTGGGTCTGACTGCTAATCAAATGAAAGACCAATTAGCACACCTTGCTAATAGTGCTGTGGTCAACTATTTGTATTTCTTTAGAGCTGACTTTGTGAGTGGACGTGCATGGCCTCAGGGGTATTTGTTTTGTAGGAAGGGCAGTAAGGCTAGTGGAAACAACCAGGCGAGAGGGCTCAGACTGAATCATTCCTCGATTGTCTCTGCTCTCAACCACCCATTGTACTTTACAGATTAACGGGGTCGTCAGCGAGAACATGTCCCTGGCGGATACAAGAAGGCTGATCGAGCGGTCAGACGGCAAGCTAACGTTAACAGTTCTGAGGGACAATCGACAGTTCTTGGTCAACATCCCAGATGTGGAGGACAGTGAAACCGAAAGCCGGAGCTCGCGACTGGATGGTGAGGACCTCATTCAGAAGGGGTATAGGATGAGGGGAATAGGTCTACACGCGGGCTTGTGGTCGAGGGTGGCTCAAAGTAACACCACTGTCGACAACAGGTGTTCAAGAGGTGGAGGAACTTTGTGGGCCAAGATATACAGGGAAGATACAGAAGTAAGTGGTACAGGCATGGAATTACTCAGAATGTGTGTTCCCCGTTGGTTACTTTTCCACGATGAAGCACGGCTGATGAATGCATAGACACTGGCATCAAACCGGTCCATTGGTCTAATGCTCCCATCATCGCAATGTCTCTCCCAGATTTTGGAGACATCCTGATGATGTCCCGCTATAACTACCTCCATTCTTGCCTCATTTTATGCTTCCGCACCTTTAGTTGTTTTTGGTAGGTTGGTAACTCTTACCATCAGCATTGATGAAACGGGCAGCAAGATCATAAGTTGAAATGATTGAATTAATATTAACCACTAGCCGTGGCTCTGCATGCATTCCATTTCATTGTTTTATGATTCACTACACCACCTCAGATAGAGACCAGGCATATACAAATCAGTCTTGGGCAGCTGAGCAGCCTGCCCGGGTCCGATCTAAAGGGGAACGAACACACTCAACAATAGACCTGTTCAGTTCAAATGTTTTATGGGCAGGCTTTATTGGAACTGCACAAATACAAAGATGAGACTCGTGTCAGATAGAAGATTGCCTGCTTGCAAGACAAAACTGATTTGACTGAACGTGGAAGCCCAGGTGTCGGGTGGATGTCCTCGTTTCTGATGTGTCTGGTAAGAGACACAAGGTTGTTGCTTCAGGGCAATTAATTATGTTTTGCTGTAGGCCTCGTTCACTCACTCAACAGTCCTGCTAGAAGATTTTTTGGGAACTTTCAACAATGTGCCTGAGAGGGTTACATGCCTGGATCCTCTTGTGTGTTGTCTTTCTTCCCTATTCCGTAGGGTGGTTCAACTTGTTTTATGGTTTGTGTGGCAAAAGGCAAGGATGGTTTGATCTTGCGCCCCAAGTAATACTGTGTGATGGCCAAGCTTGAGTGCATATGTTCCCTTTGGATGCTGTAAATTAGAAGAAAAGGCAAACACTGGAGGCGTATGTGTAGTGGGTGGGTGGATGTAGTGGATATTTTGAACATGGCGCTAATAGTCAACGAATAGTGGCTTGAAGTTTGTAGAACTGTGGGTTTAGGAAACCCTATAAATGCAAATAGACCCAAACCTGTCTCTTGTGCCTGATCATCTCTTCAAGAACCTCAGCCACCGCAATAGACTAACCGGCCACCAGGGGTCACTTCTCCAGCAGTGATAGTCCGGCAGGGGGCAATATTTGGGTCAAAGGGACAGCATAGTCTGCTTTGCAGTGCTTCTAACCAGTTCATGAAATTAATTTCTTCACAGAAATCTCAGACATCGGCTCAGATAACACTCCGCCTCCTTCCCTGCCACCCCCGCCACCTCCTGTGAGCCAATCGGATGAAGAGCCCAGCTCGCCCCCGTAAGTATCTGCCCCTATGGAAACAGCCCAATCTCCAGACATAAATCCAGTCCCACAGGCACTTCAACCTTACCCCCTCCACCTGCACTTATACTTGCTTAGTTATAGCAAGATGGGTGCTGTTTCTGTATATCATAGACTTGACCATAATGTCTAATTACTATTAGCTTGAGTTTGGGCGGGACTAGGTGGCTGATGATACATCACTGACCATGGAAGTAATGAAAATTCTATGACGTGAGCATCCTGTGAGGTCATCATTGAAACACCGCTAGATTTTTTTGGCCTGGCCTCGAGACTGGCTAACTTTTCTCACTAGCCTCATGTTTTCAAAAAAATACATAATAAAAATACATACATATGTACATACATAAAAGGTCTTTTAACCAGCTCTTTCATTTAATTCATGTTTAAGTACCACTGACATTTTGCGTTCGCGGACCAACGTATAAAGAGTGGGGTAGTAGAGAAGCCCACTGCAGCCCTTACTATCTTCACCGTGCTGACAGCACTTTGCTCTTTCACAGCGCACTGTAACAGAGCCAGCTTTAGTGCACAAGTGTTGGGCATATTTCTGCTTTGATTTCATGGTATACTTTATTTATTAGTGCAATGGCTAATTTTTTTAAATGTGTTTTTGGAAACATGCACAACACATTTAGACAGCTTTATTTTTCCTTTTTATTGCTTTGACTGTTTTAAAGTCTATCGTATATACTTGCAAACAATGTGAAAACATTTGCAGGCTTGCTTAGGTCGGACCTACTGAGTCTGACAATGTTTATTTTGGAAGCAAGAATGACCTGTGTGCACCTGAAGGTGCGTTGGGTTAGAGTACCAGCCTGACTTAAGACCTGGCTTGTCTGATGTGAGAGGGTTTTACTTTTTTTTTTTTTTACTTTGGAGCAGTCATGTGAACCATTTTCTTACAGGTCTTGTCTTTCTAGCAGTTTTAAAACTCAATTTTAGTGAATATTTGTCTTCTGATATTGCATTAAAGGGCTTAATTTGTAAAAAAAACAAAAAAAAAACGGCCAGTAGAGAAACGGTGAAACTGAATTAATCCTATGGGCTTCGCGAAGATGGTATTGAGATTATCTTAAGTAATGGCTGAAGATTCTAAAGCAAAAGGACCCAGTGACCGAAGGTTGCTGGCAAAAGCCTCTAAAATGAAGTGTAAGATATACAAAGGTTGCAATTAATGACATGGGCACTAGACATGTGAAACTTAACTAGCTTTGAGTATGTTGTGTAAATAAAATCCTGATCCATCTGTTGAAGAGTCATTCATAAATCACTAGCTTTCCTCTTCTCACCTCATTGCTTCTGTCTCTTTAGGTCCTGCCTCCTTGCCGCTCTCTGTAGGCTTTATCTCATAACTTGTCTCCTTTGAGCTTGTACTGTTTTTTCAGATGACTCTTTCCCCCAATGTGCTCCCCCTGTCTGTCTCTCCTGGTGGTACATCCCACTTCCCGCCTCTTTCAGACGGAGAGCGGAACCTCAGCTCTTATTCATCGATGCCCTTTTTTTTTGCAGGGAGGTCCGAAGGATCAGTGGGATTACTGCAGCGGTGGCCGAGGTGGAGGTGAGCGATGTTCCCGCTGCCACGGGTGAGTCAGTTCTGCTCCTAAAAACGACGAGGGAGGGTGATAGAATATGTGCTTATTTTGCCACCGACAACAGCTTAAAACATTCACCATTGGAACACAAGCGTAACTTGATGAAGCCACCATGGTTCTTATAGTACCTGCTCTAGTAGACATTATATCCAAGGATGCTTCAATGACAGCCACCATAACCTTCATTGTGAATTTTTGGCATTTTAAGTAATCCGTCTTTAAAGCAAGCGTTAACGCTTTATTTATAGGGGTCTAGGTTGTTGGTGATAAATTAAACACCACCACTTTTGAAAAACGAATGTATACGACACCATGCACGTAATCGATGGGGACTGTATTGAGTGATTGGTTCAGTAATTTTGGCAGGTGGAAAGGAATTTTTCAGGAGTGTACCATCAGGCTTCAAATGCTCTTGGTTTAAATCTCTACTTCAACATTAAGTATTGTAGTGTGTTTTTTGGCTAAAAAGTTTAATTACAAGAATTCAATAATGCACTAGTTTTACATTAGTCAAGTATGGCCAATCCTTTTCTCGTCATTCGGTTACCACTGACGACTTCAATGTTGCACTGCTTCAGGAGTAGAGTTCATAAACTTTGGTTGGGTTTTCTTGGTGGATTCACGTTGGTCATGAAGTTTATAGTCTTATGATGAAATCCATGCCATCGGACATAAAAAACATGCTTTATATGAATGGCTAGTTCGTGACTCTGACTTGTTGGCTCACGACTGGCTGGCACAAAATGTTGGCATACGAGACCAAGTACTACTCTTGGAATTGAGTGAAATTTCATGACCTGGGTGTGAGTGCCACGGTTGGGGTTGCTGATGCTTCATGGCATCAAATAGACAGCAAGTCTCTTGAATTGGTTACATTTCAAGACGTAAATATTAATGCAAGCAAAATGAGATGGTGTAATTTCATGGTGTATGGATTTGTACCCTAACAGATCTGAGAGTGGTAGATGAGCCGGTGACTTATGGTACCCAGCACTTAACCTCCAATGTCATAGCGGGCGACGTAGAGTCCACTGGGTACGGTGAGAATCAACACTTTTTTGTGCCATCCCTCTGTTTCAGTGCTCTCTCCTTTTTCAGAACCAATCGTTTTACCTCTTTCCATTATCACTGCTACCACTAGATTATTTTGCATTATTTTGCAGGTATAGCCCAGATGCCCGGCTTGTGCAGTTTTACAAAGAGGGCAGCATCGGACTACGACTGGCAGGAGGTAATGACGTTGGCATCTTCGTGGCTGCTGTGCAGCCAAATAGCCCAGCTGCCAGGGAGGGATTAAAAGAAGGGGACCAGATACTTCAGGTACGTCCACTCCCAATTCTGCGTATGCGATTGTACAGGTGTGTTGGGTGGATGATGACAAATTAGTGCCATAGTTATAAGGAAGTGCCACCTGGGATTATGTTGTGCAGCAGGGCACTTTATAGGCCCTGTGGTATCGTCTACGGTCTGGAAGGACATTGGGTAGGCTGATAGCGGGCCAGAAGCAGCACCGTGTTTACAAAAGAGATGTGGCGTTGGCTGAAGTCATGAACCGACACCGCATTAATGCAGAAAGCGATGGTGTTCTACCCTGTTTCGGTTCTGGAAGAGACTAAATGTGCAAAATGAACTGGCCAAAGAATCATGCCTTCTAGCATCCCTTCCTGCCCCTTTACCTTCCATCTTGAGTGTCACCGATATTGCGGGTTGAATGTGGTGAGGTAACACAAAAGAATAGGCCTGATTATCTGTAAAAGATGCACAATTATTTCTAATGCTGACTCGGTTATTCCTTAAAGGCTCTCCTCCTTGAAGCTTGAATGCTTCTTTGTGACTTGTTTGTTGTCCCACTGAACCTTGGTGGGTTTTTAATCTTCTACCCGCATTCAACAGGTGAATGAAGCCAGTTTCCAAAATGTGACGCGTGAGGAGGCCGTCCAGTATCTCATGCAGCTGCCGCAGCACGAAGAGATCATGTTCCTGACCCAGGGCAAGCAAGACAGTAAGTGAGACCTTGACCTTTGGGGTCCAATCATTTATATTTACCTAATCAAATAAATACAGATGTCACGTCGACCTTAATAAATGACGACTTAGCATGTTGCTTGCAGTTGCCATCAGCTCTTGGGGTGGGCTAAGAACGTTTAAAAAGATTTTGTCGCCAATCTGTTCATGGATGTTCTTTCAAATAAATCTCTGCATTCATGAAAGATCTCACTGGCTCACATTGGTTTTGTGGTTATGATACAGTCAGTGGGCAGCTTGTACTGGGGTCTCAGGTCTTGGTCTAACCTTAGTTTCTGTGTTTGGGCTTTTGTTGACTTTGCTTTCAATTGACAGTTCCTGTGAAGGGTGTTGATCCTTAGCCTGGTCTTAATTTCTGAGTTCAGTTGCTTAGTTTCTAAGCTTTATGAAAAGTTAGAAGAAATATATTTTAGTATAGTTGGATTTGGCTGTAGGGTCTGGTTTTGTTACAGGGTAAGTGGACCATTGTAGCAGAACATCTTTGTGTTTGAATTGGTTTTGGCTGTTTGGTTGGGCCTTGTCCTGCTTTTGTGTTTAGTGAACTGATAGCACTTGTTAAAGTTCCATGTTCGATGGACAGTGTGTACAGAAATTAACGTTGTAACTGAATTTCATCATATCTGTTCTACCTTAGTGGAGATTTTGTGTGCAGGACTGTTGGTATTTTTCTTTTCTTTACTATTAGTTCAGGTTGCCTCTTTTTATTATAAGAAAACCTTTTACTGTAAATACTCCTGAGCGTTAGGTCTTCCATCTTTTTATTTACATTTTGCTGTTCCGAAATGACCAAGAGCTAGTAGGTGAAAAACATTTTTTATGAAATGCTCAGTTTTCTTATGTATGAAGGCATTTAGGGCCATATATGTATCAACATACCCTTTTGCGATTTCTTAATAGCGATTTTTAAGGAATCGCTATTTAGAAATCGCAAAATGGTATGTATGTAGAAATTCGTATTTTTTTTAGCGATTTTCTTAAAATTCCTTAATTGCGAATAGAAAATTGCTAATCGCAATTAAGGAATTATTTCCCATTCATTTCTATGGGCCAGGACATACATTTCATTCTGCCTTGCCCTTTCTCCTTGTTTTCCCTCTCTGGATCTGCTGCCTGGAATGTATGATGCGTGCCTGCATCTTACATCTTGGGTTCCAGATTCCAGACCAACTGTATCACAAGACCTGTACCTGAACCTGTTAAGATGTGCTGTGCTTCAACTCTTACTATTATATTAAAACTTTCATGAAAGTCAACTTTAATCTGCCTTGGATCTTTTTACTGGCGACGAGGTAAACCCTACTATTTCTGCCACCATCCTTGGAGCACAGGAGCAGAAAGTTTTAATTTTTGGAACCAATTTACAAAGGAGGAAACCTGGGATACATCAGTTTGTCATCCTTGACAACACCAAATATTACTGAAACGTCGATTTTGCTACAAATTACGACATACCAGCGTTTTCCTGCTTATTTTAAACATTTCATGTCTTCAGCAAAAAAACGAAGACCACAATTTTCACAACGAAAGAACATCGCTTCTACCTCCATAATCGGCGCTTTTCCTGGCGTTTCCACCACTTCTACTCCGGCGGATGGGTGAAGTATAAAACTACTTTTCTTCAATTTGAAACGTTTTACACATTTCTTCTGGCGCGAGGCTTTTGCCAGCTCGAGACTTCCTCTGTTTCACGCGCTGTGTCGTCATCACGCGCTGCGTGATCACGTGTAACGCTTCACGCGCTGTGTCATCATCACGCTGCACGCCTCAGCGCCATCTTTGTTTCTATAGCAACGGAGTATACACTCTCCGTTGCGCTGAAAAACCGATGTCTCCTTAACGTTTCCACACGCCGGAAGAAAAAAAAGAAGCTGCTTTTACACGCCGGAACGGATGTCGATGTTCTACTTAATGTTTCCACACGCTGGAAGGTAAAACAAAATACATTTACACGCCGGATGACAAAACAATACTGAAATAACTTTATTATCGCTTTTATTCCATATTCAAGTACTCTTACCGTTTTTTTTTTACATTCAGCATCTAACGAGAGGATATTTACTTGTGACTGCTATTTTACTATTTAAAAGGAATACTTTAAAACTCTTTTAACTCTTATGTACGTTATCATTTTGTGATATTTTTTTTTTTTAATCAAAAAAAAAAAAAATAATAAGAGCAAGCTACAATGCAGTTTGACCCACCCTCAAAATTTTTGCAAACCAAAGGTGATCCACCCATCCCTTGGACCAGATGGAAAGAGGAATTCTTTACCTACCTTAAAGCCATGGATGGCGAAAGAATGTCTGCAGAAAGAAAAAAAAACATTTTCTTACATTGTCTTGGCTCAGAAGGACAACTTGTCTTTAGAACTTTACCTCCTGTGAGGTCAGGTGGTGATTCAAATGTTTATGATGAGGCTGTACACAGAATAGAGGGAAGGTTTAAACCAGTAACTAGTGTTGCCTTAAACAGGTTTAAATTTTATACCAGGGTACAAGATGAGAATGAGTGCTTTGATGATTTTTTAACTGCTTTACGTGCACTTTCCCTTCATTGCAATTTTGGTCTTATGACCGACGAAATGATTAGGGATCAAATTGTTGTGCATGTCAAAAGCAAGAAAGTACAGGAGCAGTTATGGATTTTAGGGGATCCTAGTTTAGAGACTGCCATTAGTACAGCTAAAGCATTGGAACAGTCCGACAAATGGATCAAATCTTTAGACAAAGCCTCTACTCAAGCTACTCCGTCCATTTCCACGGGTGAGGTTAGCACTGTAAATGTCAAAACTCAAAATTCCAACAAATATGAGGGCAAAGGTAAACAATTTTATTGTTTTAGATGTGGAAGTCCGGATCATATTGCCTCTTTTCCACAGTGTCCTGCTCTAAATAGACAATGTAACAAGTGTAATCGCACTGGTCATTTTTCTAAATATTGCAAAACCTCTGCTAAACCTGTTAATGATTACAAGAAGTCTTCTTATAGTACTCCCAGACGTACTAATAGTAGTGTATCCTATGTTGCGGAGAGAGAGGATAATAATCCGCTGGTTAGAGAGTCCGGTATTGTAATTTCTATACAATCTTCATTCGACATGACATTAGCAGATACTTTGCCTCCTCCAAAGAGTTCAGTGAATATTCTAGGCAAAACTCTGGAACTCATGGTGGACTCCTGTTCACCGTGGACCATAATCACTCATGATTACTGTGTAGAGTCATTTGGTAACCTAATTGATGTTAATTCTTTGTGTGAACCTGATATTGATGCCTATAATTTTGATACTTCCAAAATTAGCTTTATAGGTTTTAAAGAAGTCCCTATTATTGTAAAAAATAATTCAGCCATTATTAAGATGTATATAGCATCTAAAGGTGTGAATGTTCTAGGTTGGCGGGACCAAGCTAAGTTGGGGATCTCGTTAAATCCTAGGTTGAAAGATCCTGTGTGTGTCCTTGCCATAACAGATGGGGACTATGACTTGACATCCATGTCTAAAGAGATATCCATCTCTTTTCCCAATGTTTTTTCTGAGAAGCTTGGAAGATTGAATGGTTTTACGCATAAAATCAAAGTTAAACCAAATACTGTACCCCTAAAGCAGAAGTTGAGAGGTGTTCCCATCAGTGTCAGAGAGGAGCTCAGAGTCATGCTTGACAACATGGTTAAAGATGGGGTCATAGAAGAGGTAGAATCCTCAGAATGGGTTTCGCCTATTGTTTTGGCGATTAAACCTGACAAAACAATTAGGTTGTGTGTAGACCTGAGAGCGTTAAATAAATGTTTGGTTACTGACTGTCACCCGTTACCCAACATAAATGAAATGTTGTGCATGCTTGACGGTGCCTGTGTGTTCTCCACATTAGACCTAAGGTCCGCATACCACCAGATTGAGCTCACAGAAGACTCAAAACACTTCACCGCTTTTATCACTCCCCATGGATTGTTTCAATTTAAAAGAATGCCTTTCGGCCTAGCGTCGGCCGCTTCTGTTTTCCAGAGGGCAATGTATCACATATTCAGGGATCTGAATGTATATGTCAAATGCTTTCAAGATGACATTCTTGTCTTTTCTAAAAATATCTCTGAGCACGATTGTCACCTTAGAGAGGTTTGTTCCAGGTTGGAGAAATTTGGCTTGACCATTAAAGCTAGTAAATGCAAGTTTTTTTGTAAGACGGTAGACTATTTGGGCCACTCACTTTCAGGGGATGGAGTTGTACCAAAAAGAAACCTTGTTGATGCTATTGTTAAGGCCCCTTCCCCTGACAACAAGGAAAAGTTGCTATCTTTTGCAGGGCTTTGCGAATATTATAGCAAATTTATCAAAAACTTTGCTAACAAAATGGAGCCTCTCAGAGAACTTACTAGGAGTTCTGCCCAATTTATTTGGTCGGAGAAGCAGGAACAAGCTTTTAAACAAATCAAAGAGGAAATCGTTAATGCTCCTACTTTGAAGTCCTTTTGTGTCAACAAAAAGTGCATTATTACTGTTGACGCCAGCCTTTATGGCATTGGTAGTGTGTTAAGTCAGTCATCTGGTAAGGATGAATGGTGTGTTGCTTTCTCCTCAAGGACCTTATCTCCCACGGAGAGAAGGTACTCGGTAATTGAGAAGGAACTTCTGGCCTGCATTTGGGCTGTTGAGCACTTCAGGAATTATGTTTGGGGAAATCGTTTCGTACTACGTACGGACCACAAACCGTTGGTTGGGATTTTATCTCCTGGAGGTGGATGGAACTCCACTGCGCGCATAGCTCGTTTGTCCTCACGTCTTCAAGAGTATGATTTCGATATTGTGTATGTTCCTGGTAAATGTAACGTGACTGCTGATTTTCTTTCAAGGTTTCCTTGTGAAGATGCTCCAAACACGGATAATGACATTGATGTTGTTGCTTCTATTGGAGATTGTGTTTCCAAGGAATTCATCTCGTTACCGGAGGATGAATGGTTTATTGAACTTGGCAAGGATGTAGTCTGCCAACACCTGTTTGATTTTGTTAGGAATGGTTGGCCACCCCATAGGGGTGTTTCTCCGGATATAGCTCCTTTCTGCCAGGTTTCATCGGAAATTGATGTGTTTTCTGGTTTGCTGTTCAAGGCTGGTAAATTAATTCCACCTCAATCCTTACAAGAGAAGATTCTTCGTCTCGCTCACCAGAGTCACATTGGCATGTCATCGATGAAACGCCTAATTAGAGAGAGCTTTTGGTGGCCGGGAGTGGACAAAATGGTGGATAGGCTGGTGAGAGATTGTTCGCATTGTGTTAACAGTGACAAAATGCTTCATGTGACCTCAGCTCCCCTCAAGCCTGTGTCTTGGCCCACTTTTCCATGGCAGAAAGTGGGTTTTGATATATCTGGCCCATTTAAACAGTTGCCCTGTAATGCTCGGTATGCCTTAGTTTTGGTAGACTACCACTCCAAGTGGCCCGAAGTAAAATTCGTTAGCTCTGTTTCTTCCCAATCAGTCATTCTTTTCCTAAAGGAGGTCTTTGCCAGGGAGGGATTTCCTGAAACCTGTGTCACAGACAATGGTGTTCAACTTGTGTCAGATGATTTTGAGAAATTCCTTAGTGCATGTGGAATCAAGCATTACACCACCTCTCTCTATGAGCCTAGGGAAAACGGCCAAGTTGAACGCTTTAACCGTGTTCTCAAGGATTGTTTGAATGTTGTGCAGACTTCGGATGATAGTTGGGTGGATGTTGTGAGGAAAAGATTGTGGACATATCGTATCACTCCTCACTCTATTACAGGTGTTAGTCCCTTCAGACTCCTTAAGGGTAGGGAGCCTCCTTCTGATATATGTCCCTGGTGGATTAAAAAACTTGATGTAAGACTTGATGTTAATAATTCTGGTTGTGACCTTGCTGCTGTGGCCAAACGGGTTGAAAACAAACAACTACAAATGAAAACCATGTTTGATTCCAAAATGAAAACCAAAGATAATGACTTTGTGGTGGGGGATTGGGTACGAATTAGAAAACCTGGTTTTTTGGTCAAGGGTCTTTCTAAATTTTACCCTCCTATCAAAATTGTTAAAGTCTTTAAAAACAGCGTTGCCACACAGGATGGTAGAGTGTGGAATGTCCGCAGAGTGGCTAAATATTGCAATCCTGAAAATGTACGTTGCTCTTCTTCCTCTACTCAGCGTAGTTACCAGAGGAGACCTGATGTGTTTCCCGTTTTGCCTCCACCCAGTTCTGTTCATCTGGATTCCTCTGTTGCCTCTAGAGTTAAAATTTCCAATAGGCATAAGAGTGTTCCCAGCAGGTATCTAGATTAATGTTTTTTTTAAGGGATAAGATGTGTTGCATTCTGTTGTACATTTCATTCTGCCTTGCCCTTTCTCCTTGTTTTCCCTCTCTGGATCTGCTGCCTGGAATGTATGATGCGTGCCTGCATCTTACATCTTGGGTTCCAGATTCCAGACCAACTGTATCACAAGACCTGTACCTGAACCTGTTAAGATGTGCTGTGCTTCAACTCTTGCTATTATATTAAAACTTTCATGAAAGTCAACTTTAATCTGCCTTGGATCTTTTTAGGTATGTATGTAGAAATTCGTATTTTTTTTAGCGATTTTCTTAAAATTCCTTAATTGCGAATAGAAAATTGCTAATCGCAATTAAGGAATTATTTCCCATTCATTTCTATGGGCCAGGAGGCCCATAGGAACGAATGTGAAATTATTCTCAATTTGCGATTCGCAATTTGCTAATCGCAAATTGAGAATAATTTCAAGGGTGCAGGGGTGTCCAGAGGACACCCTGTTGCACCCCTGAAATAAGCTTGGGTACACATGTGGTGCACATACATGCCCTAAGGGCATGTATGTGCATCACATGGCACTTTGAAAAATGCAAATATTGGCATTTTTCAAGAAATTCGCAAATTTGCGATTCCTTAGGGACAATTAGCAATTTTTTTTGCATCATACATTGCATTTAATGAATCGCAAATTTTGCGATTCCTTAAATGCAATCGCAAAACAAGGAATCGCCAATTTTGCGATTCCCTATTTTGCACCACATTTTGCTTAATACATTCCATTTAGCAAATTTGCATTCGCAAAGGCCGAAATTCTGCGAATTTCGGCCTTTGCGAATGCGAATTTGCTTGATACATTTGGCCCATGTTCCTCTGTTTACTTGAATAATAGTTCAAGCTTTTTCTGGCTCTTTTTTCATTAGCTTGGCTTAATTGGTGCTGAGGGTTTCAAGCAACAATTAGAACAGTGTGAAACAGTTGACAAATGAATCAAATGTAAAGGCAGACAACAAAGGAAGAAAATAGTACGCATCATTGGGTGCATACTAGTAAAACGTCAGGTGTGAAATTGCTTTATTGTCTATATGAAGTTTGTTGCTAGCAAACACTTCCAAACTTTACCAAAAGTGTATATTGGGATTGCTAGCATGACTGGTATAGTGGGGTACAAGTGGACCTGGCCTACATGCGGGGGAGCTTTCACCACACTGAGCAAGTCCTCCTTCGGTCTTTGAAGAAATTGCGGCGTTTCAGTCACTCGTGCAAGAGAAGCACACAGATGACGTCCAATGCGAGAACAACAACAATGGATCGTCTTGGTAAGAGCTCCTTGTGGAATTCTTAAGACAAGAAATAAAGGGCCAGTGGGAGAAGGCATTGCCGAAGCAGCAAGCGAAATCCACAGATGAATGGAGGATTTCCCTTCGGTTGATTCTTGTAAAAACTAGAAGCAGAGATCTTTTGAGCAGTGATTGGCTCAGATAGGTCTGACACAGACTTAGTGCATTAGGTTTTTTTAAAACACTGGCTTTCATTGAGAATGTTGAAAATCAAGCAGTTGGAGGCAAATCTTTGCGCACAAGTCGGGTGGAGACAAGGCCACGGTCAGATCAAAGACTTTATAGCAGCTCAACTGCCCTTGTCTTCTTTCTTGGCCAATGCCATTAACCGCTTCCGTGCGTTGGAAGGCCCCCGTACGGAGCACGGCCGGGGGAGTCCCAACCTCGCACACGTCACATTCTCCAGCACTGCAGGGGAATTCTGGCCGCATCGAAGCGGGTAAATGTTGAAATCCACTGTAGTACCTGTCCTAGTGCAAACCACATTGATGCCGCTTTGCTGCTCAATCTGAATTTCAGGGAAGACGCCTAGAGGCACTGGCTTTGGGCTTCTAGCAGCTCTTCAACAAGTTCTCACTGGAATGGGTGGGGATGACTCTTTTTAAAAAAAAATATTTACAATTTTTTTTCCCTTCCTACTAAAGGTACAGGAGCAACAGAGCTTCTAAGACTTGTTCCACCAGAGGGAAAGCAATTCTACAAGTCTTGCAGGAAGTCCGGATGGTCCCAATGTGCCTGAAGATTGCTCTAGCATAGACTGTGCTCTAGACGAAGCAGTCTTTATTCTGTAGATGCTATTGACGATCACATAATTCTACTGATGGAATAGGAGCTTGAAAATAAATGATTTTCAGTTCAAGAGTCCCCTACTTTACATTTTGAAGGAACACTATAACTGTAATTAGTCACATTTCTGGCCCTAATGGGAATTCCTCTGCAAATCCTAAGAAAGGTTTAATACCTTTCCACTGCAATTTCATATCAAAGTTTAAAAGTTGTCATCCAGTGAACAGTTCTTTACCCAGTCCTGCATCATCAACTGTCGCTTACGATAGGCATTCTAGAATGTTGCTTTGTTTGATGATGTAAGCTTTGATTTTGAGGCACATTGTGACATTATTCACCGCATGGCCCCGTTAAAACTTCAAGTAGCTCTGTAGGAAAACAAGATGACCCACAGGGATGCTGCCAAAATGTGTACAAGAATGTAATGATTTTGATTGAAGACCAAAGGGATTAATGACACCAGTGCCCCCAGGACTTGGCATGTTCCTGATGTCTCACAGTAGCATAAGTTTGAATGAATCTTGTGGAGACTCGCCTGCAGAAATAATTTCCGTAAAGACTTGTGCATTAATTGTACATTTCACATTGCTTACTGTGGGAATTCCTATGGTGAAATCATTTGCTCTTTATTTGAAAAGAAAAAGCTTTGCAAACCATGAACCTGCTTCCTATTCATAACCCCGACAAATGGAAATAAAAAATGTTTCACGGTTTAGAAAGTCCTATCTGCTCCAATTGTGTTGATTGAAAAAGGAAAGTTTATTGGCAAGTGCCTTCTAAATGTGCCATTGCTATTCAAGTACATATTTCATGCCAGTGTAGCCACTCTGACGCAAGCTACTCTTTCTTCAAGCCTTCAGTGGGATACATTTTAACCTGACAGGTCTGTGCCAGCAGACCTTTCCATGTTCTCTGCAAGTGCAATTGTAGAATGTAACATAAGGAGTAGTTTCTGTCCTGTAACTCCAGTTCTGTTGTAGGGGTATCTCTGTTATAGTCATAATCTAGTGAATAGTCCCGCCCATGTGCGTGGACCCCGGAGCAATCAAAAATAATCTCTTACAGTGTCGAAAAATGCAGAAATGCACAGACACTTAAGAGAGAATTTAAAGACAGATAATGCAGCCTAAAAAAGGCTACACTGTCCAGTACTTCAACTAGAAATTCCACCATAAAAACCACAAAAACAGCAAAACCTGTACAGATTTCTCTTGCTTTAACAGCAAAATCCCCCAGGAATGATAGAGAGAAGGACCTGGTCAGACAAGCCCCATAGGCTGCCATTATGTGGCTCAGAACAGGATACTGTGCCTTTAAGAGAACTTTCCAGAACTTCACAGTATCCCAGAATGCCCTGCAGGTCCCAGTTACTTTCAGTTCTTTTTGAAGGCATAACACGCCAGACCTGTAGCATTCCGTACATGAATATCTCTCTCCACCGGGGAGGAGGGCGGGCGCTTATGACTATAACAGAGATACCCCTACTACAGAACTGGAGTTACAGGACAGAAACTACTCCTTCTGTAGTAGGGGGATCTCTGTGTATAGTCATAATCTAGTGAATAGAATGGCAATCCCATCCCCACACCAAGCGGCAGTGGAGAACAAAGAAATTACGCCACTATTGTGCGAACAGATTCCGCAGCGAAGCCTGTCCAACCTGAGTGTCTGCCCTGGCATCAGCGTCCAGGCAGTAATGCTTAGCAAAGGTATGGACCGACTTCCAAGTGGCCGCCTTGCAGATCTCTGCAATGGTAACATTACGGAGCAATGCTGTCGTGGCAGCTTTGCCCCTGGTGGAATGAGCCTTAGGTTTGCCCCCTAAGGTCTTATTAGCTTTGTAGTAACACAATTGTATGCAGGACACAATCCACCTAGAGATGGACTGCTTAGAGGTAGCAAGACCCGTCCTGACTGATCCATAATTGATCAACAATTGGTCTGACCTACGAATATCTTTGGTTTTATCCAGATAAAATTTCAGCACCCTCCTAACATCCAGGGAATGCAAAGACCTTTCCGCTGGAGAGGAAGGATTCTGAAAGAACGTAGGTAAAGTTATAGTCTGGTTGATATGAAAATCAGAAACAACCTTGGGAAGAAACTTAGGGTGAGTACGCATAACAACCTTAGCAGCATGAAATACAGTATAAGGTTCTTGGCAACACAACGCCTGAATTTCAATCACCCTGCGGGCCGATGTAATGGCCACGAGGAACGCCGCCTTCCAGGACAGGTGCTGCAACGAAGCCTTATGAATAGGTTCAAAAGGCTCCTTCATCAACCTGGACAGCACCACATTCAAGTCCCATGAAGGCGAAGGAAGCCTGACAGGAGGGAACACTTTCTTCAAGCCTTCCAAAAAATCCTTGATCACAGGGATCTGGAAGAAGGAAGTCTGTGAAGGACATTTCCTGTAGGCAGTCAAAGCAGCCAGATGAACCTTAATGGAAAGGACATTAAGGCCAGACTGCGCCAGATGAAGTAGATATGGAAGGATGACATCCTCCTTGCATGTCGTAGGGTCATAGTTCTTGGACTTGCACCAGATGCAAAACCTCTTCCACTTGTAAGCATAAGAAGTCCCAGTGGAAGGTCGCTTAGCCTCCTTCAGTATGTCCATACAATCCTCTGGGAGATTCAGATGGCCATATTGCACTATTTCAGGAGCCATGCCGCCAAACTCAGACGAGAGGTTGGGGTGCACCATCCGCCCCCCGAACTTCGTGAGAAGGTCCAACCTGCACGGCAGCTTCATGTGAGGAAGGAGAGACCGGTGAAGCAGGTCCGTGAACCACCACTGTCTGGGCCATTCCGGGGCAATCAGTATCATCCGCGCCCTGGACTGGGACAGCTTGATGAGAACCGTCGGAATCAGGGGAATGGGTGGAAAAGCGTACAGAAAGCTGTTCGACCAGTCGATCCATAACGCGTTCCCCAGCGTCCCCGGCTGGTAGTTCCTGGAGGCGAAGTCTCGGCATTTGCTGTTTTCGGCGGTGGCGAACAGATCTACTCTGGAGTTCCCCACCTTGCGAAGACTTCTCCTAGTACTTCGTCGTTTATGACCCATTCGTGGTTTTCCTGAATCAGCCTGCTCAGTTCGTCTGCCTGAACATTCTGCACACCTGGCAGATGGGTGGCTGTTATCGACAGTCCTCGGGCCAGAAGCCAGTGCCAGATCGCCTGCGCCTCCTGTGACAGAGTGCGGGATCTCGAGCCCCCCCTGCTTGTTGAGGTAATACATCGTTGTCATGTTGTCCGTCTGTACAAGCAGAGAGTTTGTCTGAAAGGACGGATGAAAGGCCTTCAGTGCCAAGTGAACAGCTCTGAGTTCCAGGAAATTGATGTGGTATGTGGACTCCGACGGGGACCACGTCCCTTGAATCTGTAGGTCTTCGAGGTGCGCTCCCCAGCCCTGGAGAGAAGCATCCGTCACGATAGTCTGAGTGGGAATGTCCTTGTGGAAGGGAACCCCTTTGAGGAGATTCTCCGCTGAACGTCACCACTTCAGAGACTGAAGAGCATGTAGAGACAGTCGTATCTTGTCGTCCCAAGATCCTCTCCTCTGGTCCCACTGATCCTCCAAGCACTCCTGCAGCGGTCTCATGTGCAGCCACGCATGTGGCGTCAGGAAGATACTAGAGGCCATCGAGCCCAGTAGAGAAGACACCGTCCTCACAGTAGTAGATGGAGTCGCCAAAAGAGCCTGAGCCTTTCGAAGGAGTGATAACCGTCGCTCCTCCGAAGGAGACACGTTTGCTGACAGCGTATTGATGGAGGCTCCCAAGTACTGAATGCACTGGACCGGAGTCGGGACCGACTTGGACATGTTGATGTGCAACCCCAGCTTGTTCAGCAGAACGCACGTCATCTGGAAGTGTGCTTGAGCTTCTGAGAAGGAGGAGGCCTTGATCAACCAATCGTCCAGGTACGGGTAGACAAACACCTTGTTCTTCCTCAGGTGTGCCGCTACCACTGCCATGCACTTCGAGAACGTTCTGGGCGCAGACTTCAGCCCGAACGGAAGTACCGTGTACTGATAGTGATTGGTTCCGACTTGAAATCGCAGGAACCTCCTGTGTTTGCATGCAATGGGCACATGGAAGTATGCATCCTGTAGGTCTATGGCACATAGCCAGTCTCCCTGTTGCAACTGAGGATAGATCTGATGCAACGACAGCATGCAAAACTTTTCTCTGCGAATCCACTTGTTTGCCTGTCGCAAGTCCAGAATGGGCCTGAACTCGTTGTTGTTCCTACTTGCGGACCAGAAAGAACCGGGAGTACAGACCTCTTCCTCTTTGAGACAGAGGTACATCTTCTATCGCCCTTTTCCTTAACAGGATATCGGCCTCCGCCTGGAGCTCGCGCAGCTGATACTGCGAGCTGACCAGGAGAATCGATGGAGGAGGGCTGGTGAACCGAAGACTGTATCCATTGCAAACAATATTCAGCACCAACTTGTCCTGAGTAATTTTTCTCCACTCTGCCAGAAAAAATTGAACGCTTCCCCCCACCGGAGCGGGTAACGGACGAAGGGGAAGTAACCGCTCAGGGTCGAGACCCTGCCGGGCCCTTGTTCACGGTAGAGGACTGCTGTCCACCTCTACCCCTCTGGCGTTTCTGGAAGGGTCTCCGGAACTGCTGCTGTTGTTGCTGCTGCTGTTGCCCCGAAGACTGTCCTCTTCCTTTCCCCTGCGAGCCGAACCGCCGTTGGAACTGGCGGTAGGGTTTCTTGTCTTTGGGCTTCTCCAAGCCCACAGCCGTCAGGGTTTCCGCCTCGGCCTTCATCCGGGCCATTTCGTCGTCTGCGTGTTTCCCGAATAGCGTCTCACCGGAAAACGGCAGATTGGCCACTCGCTGTTGCGCCTCAGGCTTGAGTGACGTAAGCCTGAGCCACGCATGGCGGCGTTGGTTGATACCGTGGCAGTAGCCATGTGCTGCCAACAGGGAGATATCCGCTGCGGCGCTTATGGCCTGGTTCGAGACCAGCATCCCTTCCTTGACGATTTCCATGAAGTCCTCCTTCCTGTCACGCGGGACAAGGTCCGCGAACTGTTCCATGGAATCCCACAGCGCAGTCGTACCGTCCCAGCAACGCCGAGTCGCTGGAAGCCTTCATAGTAGTGGAAGAAGTCCCACACGCCTTCCTTCCAGCCAAATCAATCCAGCGGCTCTCCTTATCCGGAGGCACGGTGGATGACTGGGAGGTAGAAAGTAATTTCCTGGCCGCCGTCACTATCACTGATTCTGGCACTGGGTCCATCCGTAGGAAGGCCGGGTCCGAGTCAGGCGCCCTGTACTTCTTCAGAAGTCCTGTACTTCTTCAGAAGTCTGGATGGAGCTGCCTTCACCACCACTGGCGTAAGAAAAAGCTCTTCCGCAGGTTCGACCAGTCCTGGCACCAACGGCAGTAGAGGTCGAGACAGGTGCTTCTTGTGCAAAGTCTCAACATCACGGATGTCGTAGGTGTAGGAGCCGTCACCGTGATACCCAACTTCGCAGCCCCCCTCAGGAGAACCTCCTGGAATGTACCGATGTCATCGATTGGAGACACCCTAGTCTCCGGGGAATCCGACAAAGTAGGCGAATAGGAACGGGTCCTAGAGGTAGTACGGGACCTGGACCTATGCCTCCTATGGCGATGTCTAGATCTCGTGGAGGACCTGTGTCTACTCCTCGATCTGTCTCTCCGCCTGGAGCGCGACCTCGATCTTCTAGGTCTGGGACGTTCCGCCGGTTTCCCCGGGGCAGACGTCTTGGGCTTGGGTGGTTCCTTAGACTTAGGAGTCTTCTTAGGAGGAGTCGGAAGCCTGGGCAGCGAGACCGACCTCGGTGGAACCGGAGGCAGCTTGTCTGGCACAGGAGTCCTAGGTCCTGTTGGAAGTGGAGGCAGAGGAGGCAACGGAGGAGGGGTTGGAGCCCTCGGAGGAAGACCTCTTGGCAACGGAGGAGGAGGCGGAACAGTCTTCTTCGGAGTATACACCTCCGAGTACACCAATCCTGGTGACCCGCCATCCTTTCCGGACTGAGGGGAGCCCCCCACAGTCCTAGGCCTGCCTGCACGACTCCTCGACGTCGAAGAATGGTGTTCAGGCGTCTAACGTAGATCCCTCGACGTCGAGCGCCCCTTCGGCGTCGACCGTCTTCCATACCTCGACGTCGATCCCGACCATCTCGTTGACGATCCCGACCATCTCGACGACGATCCTTTACGTCTCGACGGCGATCTTTTGCGCCTCGACCGCGACCTGGACAGTCTCGACGGCGACCTCTTGGACCGCCTCGACGGCGACCTTGTCCGCCTCGACGGCGACCTCGACCGCCTCGACGGCGACTTCTTCCTCGCCGGAGATCTCTTCTGCCTCGACGCGATCTCTTCCGCTTCGGCGGCCTCGACGCCGAGGATCCCCTCGACAATGACGATGTCCTGTTCGTCGGCGGTGTCGCCTCGACGGCGAGCGCCGACTCCGGGACCGTCGACGCCGATCACTCGACGTCGACGCCGAAGACGACGACGATGAAACCGTCACTGGGTTCGACGGCAGCCTGTGCAAGTCCCTCGACGTCGACGGGCGACGTTTTCTCGACCCAGAGCCCTGGTGAGACTGGGAACCGGCCGTGGACCTCCCTCTCGACGTCGTGGTCAGTGCTACCGACCCAGACGGAGACTGGGGACGTTTGCTGGACTTCCTACCCCTGGGGAGCCCCCCAGAGGCCTCAGCATGGGCAGATGAAGCCCCTCCAGACCCACCTTGCGCCTTCAGCCTTCTTTCCTCGAGGCCCTGAAGTCTGATCTTCATTCTGTCTTTCAGGGTCCTGCCAGAGAAGCCTTTGCAGATCTCACACTCCTCTGGAACATGGGAAGAGGGCAGGCAGAGGATACACACCTCATGAGGGTCTGACTTAGCCATCTTCCTGGAGCACTCCGGGCATTTGTCAAATAATGAAGGCATATTTGACATTGAAAGAGTGCAAAACACCAAGAAGAAAAGCCCAAAAGTACTTGGAAAGCACTTAAATCGGGTTTACAGTGAAAAAACACCAATAAACCCTTGAAAAGGGAGAGCTCAATGCTCCAGGGTCCTGCTTGCAGGAGCCAGAAAAAAGAACTGAAAGTAACTGGGACCTGCAGGGCATTCTGGGATACTGTGAAGTTCTGGAAAGTTCTCTTAAAGGCACAGTATCCTGTTCTGAGCCACATAATGGCAGCCTATGGGGCTTGTCTGTCCAGGTCCTTCTCTCTATCATTCCTGAGGGATTTTGCTGTTAAAGCAAGGGAAATCTGTACAGGCTTTGCTGTTTTTGTGGTTTTTATGGTGGAATTTCTAGTTGAAGTACTGGACAGTGTAGTCTTTTTTAGGCTGCATTATCTGTCTTTAAATTCTCTTAAGTGTCTGTGCATTTCTGCATTTTTCGACACTGTAAGAGATTATTTTTGATTGCTCCGGGGTCCACGCACATGGGCGGGACTATTCACTAGATTATGACTATACACAGAGATCCCCTACTACAGAATCTGTTGAATTGCCACAGGGCCAAATGTTTGCTGAGATTAAGATGTCTTAGGTTTCTGTGCCCACAGGTGAAGTTATAGTTCCTTCCGTGGAGCTTCTTCTAGCACTGGTTGTAGTTTCATGCATCTGTGCTCAGAGTTCCTTGATGGAGGTGTTGGGTTCAGGTTTTGTCTGTCTTTGGCTCTTCAACTGAACTTGATCCTGGATTTTGGCTCTGCAGCTTCCTGGTGCTGTAATTAGTATGCAGACTTGGTTGATGATGGTGGCTGTAGGTGTTTGCTTTCTTTAATCTTGGTGCAGTTGTGTTTTTGTTGTTGGGTTTTTAGTTCCGGTTCCATTATACCAGTCTTAGCGATGAGATGTTACGTGGCCTTTCATCTGGATTTGAATGATCGGTTGTGTTAAATCTTGGTTCTCAGCTATGTGTATTCTTTTGTGTGGCTACACAGGAGATCTTGGCTGGTACCTTAGGTGGCGGCTAGATGTAGTGAAGCCTTTGCTGTAGGGTATGTTCTAGTTATAAATCTGAGGCCGGTGGAGACTTTTGGTTGTTGAATTTTCTTTCACTCTAGTTTGGCAAACTTTTTAAGGTTTAAGTCGGTTTTCTGTTTGAGGTTTGTGTCTCCAACAGGAACATGACCTGTTGACCATTGGTTACGTTTTGGTTCTGTGCTTATAGTTTTGTATTATGGTATTAGAACTGGTGTTAAACCATAGTACCATCACATGCTGCAGTTATTCTAGCATGGTAGGTGTATTTTTGGTTTCTTCTCTCTTCTCTTGGGTTACTGCTAGTTCTGGGAATAGTGTTTTTTTTGGCTTGCGGTGATGGTCTGGTCTTTGCAGTCTGGCACTGGCCTTGCATTAGCTGAAGGCGAGTGTTTGAACCTCCTGATTTGTTCATCGTAAAGATGCACTCGCTTTGATCTATGTAGTTTCACCCAGTGATGACCAACCCACTGGAGCCTAGGTCTGCTCGCTTTATGTCCATGCTGAAGACTGCAGTAGATCATTTGAACACCTATAGCTATATTAATATAATGCTATTATTATAATGCTTCTGGTGCTTCTCTGTCCCTTTCATATAGTCTACAGGAAGATGGTGAAGTCAAACGTGGGGGACTCCTTCCATATCCGCACACACTTTGACTACGAAGCAACGACTCCCTCCGGATTGAGCTTCACCCGGGGTGAAGTCTTCCACATCGTGGACACCATGTACCACGGGAAGGTGGGCAGCTGGCTGGCCATCCGCCTGGGACAGGACCTGCAAGCGATGGACAAAGGGATCATCCCCAACGGGAGCAGGTACGATTCAACGCTATCCGAGGTTATAATGATACGGAGTCTAGAGCGAAATCAGAACCCAAAAGGGACATTGATGGTCTGTGGTTGTAAGGGTTAAGCCTAGCTTAAAGATAGGGAAGTGCTGTTTCCCAGACAAGAGTGGTGGGTGCAGAGGACAAAATCTGAACTGTGGTGGTTAGGCTGGATCATGACGTAAACATGAAGCGGTTTGGTGCTAGGGAGACGAGGGGTTGAGGCGTTTATGAACGGGCTGATAGTAAGGTAAGAGGGAGCAGTCTGGTGGTCCTTGGCGACTTATTTTTTATTTTATTATATAAAAGAAAACTTAAAGGATTGTCCGACCAAAAGCCTTTGAGTGAAGGGTGATGAGGTGACATGTTTTTCAGCGCTTTTGAAACCTCTGAAGTGTATTTTATTAAAGGGGAGCATGTGGTCCTAATGGGGAAGCTGAAGCATTATCTCCTGTGGGGCCTGTGATTTCCCATCTTGGGTACATCAACGCAAGAAATCTTAAGATGGGTGGAATTAAAGAAAATGGGACCACCTTCAAGAAGTCAACAGATGTATGGAGGACAAGGAAGCAGTGATTCTAATCGGCCTAAGGTCCTCAGAGAAATGTTAAGTAGGCGAGCAGGAAAGTAGTCGAGGAACAATCACACCTGGTACACCCAGCAACCTGTCTCTCGTTGTCCTCGTCCTCTTATTCCCGAGTCTGCCGCTATCTTGTCTCCTCAGGGCAGAGCAGATCGCAAGTCTGGAGTCCATGCAAAAACCCAACATGCCAACTTCCTCTGGGCCACGGGCTGAGTTCTGGAAGCTGCGGGGCCTGCGCGGTGCCAAGAAGAATCTGCGCAAGAGCCGAGAGGACCTTGCGGCTCTCACCGCTAAGGCCAACTATCCACCATATGAGAAGGTGGTGCTGAGAGAAGGTGAGTCACACTTCACGTAACCACCCATGCCACTGCCTCCCGAATCCTCTTCTGCTCCACTCCAGCCCTTACCCTTCACCGCTGTGTATGTACCGTATGTTGCCTTGCAGATTTTGTTCACTCATGTCGAAAAACGAGTTATTCGTTCTGGCTGCACCGTCTCTCTCCTGAACCACATATGCACACTAACTGGAGTGCTGTATATAGGAAGCAGGCTTGAGGTTCATTCAACTGTTTGTCCAGAGACATTGTCTCTTATTGGTCACGGTGTGTTATTAGAAGTGTCTGGTAGATCCGCTTGACTAGACTGGTTATAGAGACTGTTACATTTTTGTAGCTTCAGATCCATGAGGTAGGATTTGAAAATGTGATCCCAGCAATCTCTGACACTCCCCAACACAATGTTCATAAAAATAATAAATCTTAGAACCACTATGTTCCTAAACATAAAAGTTGATTTACACATATAATAAATGCACTGTAATCAGGAACGTTGGTATGTGATGTTTGTCTGTGTGACTGGTATATTGTGATAGTTTGCGTGACTCATGCTTAATGTCTCTTGTCTCAGAGTACAATTTGTGACATTTTTGTTCTGAGTAGAATGACTATTTTAGGTGATTTATTACAGTGTGACGCTGCGTCGATTTTACACATATCGTGGTCATACTATCAAGCTTGATGTTGGCTAGCTACTGAGACCTCTGTTAACCCTTTTGATGCTGATGAAGGAACCTCTCCATCAGCTGCGGTGGCGCTGTGCTGATGACGGAGCGGTTCCGTCATGGCCCGGCCACCGCGCCTGCGCGGCGCGGATTTCCCGCCTGCGCTGGGCGTTCTATTAAGCGGGCGGGGCCATGACGGAACCACTCCGTCATGAGCACAGCGCAACCGCGGCTGGTGACGGAGCGGTTCCGTCACCAGCATGCGCCCGCCGCGTGGCCGCCCCGCCCCCGCCCCCTTAGCGCTGCAGCGGAATAGCCGCCGCAGCGATGCGGTTAATTAAGTTGAACAGAAAGAAGTTATCTATAAGCAACTAAGTGAGCATGCAGTATGTGAATCTGGCTACAGCACAGCAATGGCCACATAAATCAAGTCTTCGGACATGGGACATCAACCGTTCAGTCTTACCCTATACAGATGAGTCCTAATTGGTGATGGCACAATGGTTCTGCAGATCTGTTTAAGTGGTTCCACATGATAATGAATTAAAAATACATGAATGTAGATGCGTTGCATGCAGTGATGGGACATTGGCTTTAGGATCTGATGCCAGGCAGAGTTCTAGCTGCTCGGTGTGTTCTTGGTAAGAGAAGCTCCATTGCTTCAGCGGGGGATCTGGCAGCATGTTATGTTATGTCATGTTTATGTCTCTTTTATAGCGCACGGCTACCCCAAGGGGTGTCCCGGCGCTTTGGCAAAGAGAACTGAGGAGAACACATGTCTCCGACTTGAAGTGGCTCTGTTGATTGCAAGGTACACAAAGCTAAGCATGTGAACAGTGGGGTCAACTAGTCATCTGTTGTTTCAGACTTCTGATCTAGTTTCAACTAGCTAAATATCACTGCAATGTTATGGCCAACGGCCTCAAAAGAAGGTAGGAATTAACCAAGAATAGTTTCATTGAGCCTAGAGGCTGTTTAAAAGCCTTGAAATTGGTACTGTAATTTGAACTATAGCTTAATGTTCGAGCCAAAGTTTGACCACCGGTTGCTATAATTGGAGACTGGAAGCTTCGTGGGAGCCTTGATATAGGAGCCCAGAAGAATAACCGTAATTGTTGCCAATAACTAAGGATTTCAGATTTTCAGTTCTAAATAGGAGCACAGGCATTAATGGTGAAAGTTGGCAAATGGTCCAAAGATGGTCTCAGAAATCTGAGGGAGAGGCCAGGCCTCTGTGCTGAAGGTTAAATTAGAACACAGACTAGAGATGGGCCTAGAACCCAAATGCTGGTAGTGAAGGCCATGGCACTGAAGGTAGAGTGTGGACCCAAGCTAGAGGATACAGATATTAATTCTGAGCAATGGCCTCCGCTTTGACACTTTCAGTTGGCCAAGAAACTATGCCCCTATATTGGAAGTTATCCATTAGTCCATGCATTGCTATTGAAGTTGACAAAGTGCCCAGACATTGTGCTGAAGGTCAATGAGACCTACAATGGGGGGCAACTCTGAAAAAGTCCAATCATTGGTGCAGAAGGCGAAGCAAGAACTCGTGATGAAGACACTGACGAGAACGTATGAGTGGAGATGAGAGCCAGAATCTACCCCGATGCTTGTGACACCCAGATCTTGCTTCATTCCCTCATGCTCTGTACCAACAGAGGATGCATTTTATTCGTATGCTGCTGGGTAGCAATCAAAAACTCGATGCCAAGAACAGAGACGTCTTTACAGTCTGACTGTCATGACCTCTGGCCGGACTCTTACTGGCCCATGGAACTTGGCGCTATCCCTAAGCCAGCTGTCTCCAATAAACTTTTGGGTGTAAGAAATGATTCCCAGCACACGATTACATATTCTGTCTACCATTTCAGCTTGCAGTTACCAATGATTGGGTTGAGTGGGTGACTAGTGATTCTCACAGACGGTTGGTAATGAGCCTAGTCACTGATGCTAAGATTTGACCGACGGCTCATGCATGAAGAACAGCACGTTGGATTGAATTGTGACAGAATGATTAGGAATTGATATTGTAATGTGTGGCAATGCTTATTTGTCCAGGAATAGAGGTGAGATAGAAACCAGACACAAAGTGGGGTGGGCGGACGTTTTGTTATTGTAAACGACTTATGGGGCCTGACGTCTTTAAGCAACAGTGTGATGAGAGTCGAATCTGGGTAAACATTAGAGGCGTTGAGCTGGTGTCTTCCTTTTAGTCACATTTTTCTTCTCTTTGCAGCAAGCTTCAAGCGACCCGTTGTGATTCTGGGGCCCATCACCGACATCGCAATGGATAAGCTGAGTGCAGAAATGCCAGACGAGTTTGAGGTTGCTCGTAAGTGTCTCCATGCAACGCAAGAATGGATATCCACTTCCGCAGAATACCAAGCATGATGCCTCTATGATCATTCTCTACAAAACACCCACCTCCCCTCACGCCTATGTTAAAACCATCTTCTAAGGGACCACTTTGGGAAGTGGGTGAGGGGGGGGATAGTATAATACTTTGGAAATACATGGGGAGGGTAGATAGCAAACACAGACTCTTTGAATTCCCTGTCCAGGGTGGTGTCTCCTGTCCTATTGATCTTTTCCCTCTGTTCCCACTGCAGAGAGCATCGCCCGAGACGAAGGCTCTTCGAAGGTCATTAAGCTGCAGCTGGTGCGGGCGATCGCCGAAAGGGTGAGTGAAAGCGGTCCACTCCAGTGCCCTCTATCCTGGGGGAATGGGTGATCAAAGGGACTTTGTAAATGCACAGAAGAACATATGAAATCACTTGGCAGATTGGGCTCTCGGCTATGTGTGTGGCCTACTTGGTTGAACATACTAGCTTGACCCTAGGGGCAGATAACATCAGTAATAAGGAGAAATTTGTTGTTATGAGCCTCTGCATTTTGAGGATTGGTCGCTTATTTTCAAAATGAACATGCATTTTGTGTATGCTAAGTGTACAATAGTCTCCCCCAACCAATACACTTGTGATAAGCTTACAGCATGAACTATAAGTGGCGTTCTCATCTTAAAATTTCCCTCAATGGGGCCTTTCAGTGTTATTTAACGCAGTCATGTTTTGTTGAATTACGCATTCTCCTACACCACACAGCTGAACTGTTGCAAGTTGACTTTCACTCAAAGGCCCTTGTCTGCTGTGGAAACAGTAAGCTCAGGCCCAATCCAGGAGGTGTCATAATGAAACATATTTTTGGGAGAATTTACGAGGATGAAATATCGAAAGAAGTTTCTTTTTTTTAAATGTATTCCATTTTATGATGCATACTAAAAAGTGCACATTGCACTGGTGAATATATTTAATTTATAGAACTGCAAGTGTAATGTGCAGTGGGAGCTGCAGAAACAAATGTGTTCTATACAGGACACTGTTTACTTTCTGTTCTTGGCACTGCTTCTGTAACCTTTGAACCAGGGTGAGTAAGTGCCTTGCTACGTGGAAGTCAAGCATAGCAGATGCTATCTCTGGCAACCCCCCACCCCCCCAATCATGTCCATGTTGTTACCCCCACAGGATAAGCACGCGCTGCTTGACATCACCCCGACGGCAGTGGAGCACCTCAACTATGTGAAGTTCTACCCCATTGTGGTCTTCTGCAACCCCGAGAATAGGCAGGGGGTGAAGGCGATGCGGCAGTGGCTAATGCCTGGTTCCAAGAAGAGTTCCCGCCGCCTCTACAGCCAAGCCGTCAAAATGAGGAAAGCCTGCAGCCATGTCTTCACCGGTAGGCCACATCACTCAATGCTGGGCGGTCTATAATCTCCATAGGCTTCAAGGGTATATGATCCTGTGGAATAATGCTGCTTCTTCACACTCAGGGTCCAGAACTTTGAGTTAATTTGCCTAATTTAGGCAGGATTTGTAACTTGTAAGAATTGTTCTGTGGAATGAGTTGACGAGAAGGAGACGCAGGTCTTGCAATGTGCATCGTTTACCTCTGGACTTCCAGCCAAGACAGCCTCATTCCACAGGTTCAAACCGTGCATGTCTGTCCTTCTGCAGGCCGGAATAGATTCTGTCCTCCTGGTTGCTGGATTCAGAGAGCTGCTTTGTGTTATGGTTGCATGGACTGTTTGTGGTATAGCTCTCAAGTCTGTAGGGTTTAGTGGACATGTGTCTTGTCTCCTTGCTCCTGTTGGGTTGGTGGTTGTAGGAGCACACTGTAGGGGATTTGTGCCTCGAGTGTGGTTATTTCTGACTCTTATCGCTCCACATACAAAACTTGTTCCCCTCTGTTTCTTTGGTCCCTGTGTCGGGCTTCAATGCAGACTTGACTGACCCGGCATACTGACATGATGTCTGCCATACCTGACCCGACCTACTGACATGGTGTCTGCCATACCTGACCCAACATACTGACATGGTGTCTGCCTTACCTGACCCGACTTACTGACATGGTGTCTGCCTTACCTGTGATTATTTAGTAGGTGCGGTCTCTGGTATTCTTCCCCAGGCTGCACTGTCTTTGTTTTCTCTTTCTCAGAAGGCTGTTATCTTCCACAGTATTTTTCTTATACTCAGCAGGTGTTGAGATGTATCGGCTGTGTCTTGTCTCTTCCAACAGATGTTGGTGTTTGCATCTGTCTCATTTATACAAGTGGTTCAGGCACCCCACCTCTCTTGCACTTATACATGCACAGAAGTTGAGAGGTCCTGCATCTCAAGCTCTTGGGCTGTGACTGCTCTCTCCTGCCTTTCTTTCCAAGTGATGAGATGTTGCCTGTCTCACTTTCATCCCTGCCTCTTTATCCTGCCACAGACTATGGTGTTACCTGTCTCTCTTGCCCTGTACAGTATGGTAGGGTTTCCCATCTTTCTTCTTTCTGACCGTGCTCAGATTGTCTGTTCATCCTCCCTCTGCAGCCTCCCTGGCCCATGGGCAGTTGAATAAACTAATTGTTGTGTTTTATTAACAGCCACCATCAACCTGAGCGGCGCCAGTGACTCCTGGTACCGGAACCTGAAGGAGATCATAAAGAACCAGCAGTCGCGCCCCATTTGGACCTCAGAAGATCAGGTGACTTGGACGCTCTCATCTCATGGGGGCAATGAGGAGACAATGGGGCTTGTACAGTTATTTTTCCTTTAGTTATGCTTCTTTAGTATTCAATGCCCCAGCACCCCCTGCTCTTCTTTTGCACCTCACTCAAGCACTCACTGTTTAATCTTCTTTCTGGTTTTGCATTTGCATTCAATGTCCCAGCAACCCCTGCAGTCCCAAGTATTCAGTGATTAATTTCCTGGGAACTCTTACACCTTTCTTTGTTCTGCTCATTCAGTTTTCCATTTTCCAGCATCCCCTGCTCTTCCCCCATGGTCCTGCTCATTCAGTATTTAATTTCCCAGCAGACCCTGCTTTTCCCATTGGTCCAGGTCATTCAGTATTTAATTTCCCAGCAGCCCCTGCCCTTCCCTTTGTCCAACTCATTCAGTTTTCAGTTTGCAAGCAGCCCCTACTCTTTTGCATGGTCTTTCTTATTCAGTTTTGTATTTCCCAGCATCCTATGATCTTCCCTCCTTTCCTTTTCATGCAGTATTTAATTTCCCAGGAGCCTCTGCTCTACCCCAGCCCCCCTCCTTCAATGTTTATTTTCCCTGAAACCATTGCTCCCTTTAGTCTTGCAGATTAAATATGTAATCTCCCAGCAGCCTTTGCTCTTTTCTCCATGGATCTCATGGTTTTCAGTCTCCTCATTAAACCCTCCTCTTCAGTACAGTTCTGCTCATTTACCATTTGTTCTGTTCCACATGGGCAGACTGGCATATCCAGCGGTCCTGTTCCTTCAGCACACGCGCATCAAGGGGTCGCCCTGTTCCTATGAATCATAACTTTGGATGATGCGTGCCCCAACACATCTTAGTCTAGTTGTCTGGCTGGCTAGTCCAACACTGGTCCAGATTTCACCCCAACAATCCGGAAGTTCCTGTCTCATTTAGAGTGACAGGGGGTTTGTGTGTCCTCATTAAACTGTTTCAGTGTGGGGGGGCATGCACGGCGGCAAGCTTTAAAAACTCCTTATTGTTTTCTTAAAGAAATAAATAACCTTTATTAGGAACAAGGAAAACTTAAGTTTATTTACTTGTGGTGAAATATTTAAGGACAGATAAAAATTATAAAATTGATTAAAAATGTTAGCACAAAGCCTTGAAAATAAGGGTATTTTGCAACCTTATCTAAGTAACGACTCGTAATAATAATTTGATTTCTTGCTGACGTATGAAACACATCCATAAGAGATCAGTTTAAATGGGCAGCAGTTGCCTTCTAACACACACCGCCTGCCCAAACGGCAGCAATTTTTTAGTAAGTTCTTTGTGTATTTTTCTTTGTAATTCATTATTTTTTTATCTCCTGCCGCATTCAGGCGGAGGTCGTTCCAGACGATGACCTTCTGAATGAGTCGGCACCAACCAACACAGACTACCTGAGTTGCGACAGCCGCGCCAACAGCGACTACGAAGAAACGGACGCCGAGGGAGGCGGGTACACCGACAACGAGCTAGACGAGGGTTACGACCAGCCCGCTCTTGCCAGGTCTTCAGAGCCCGTGGAGCTGGAGGAGCCTTACATGAGCCCCAAGGTGGCCGCATCAGCGACTTACTCTGCTGCTCCCTACTTGTCATCGCAGTACTCTACTGAGGACTACTCCGTTGCCCGCTTCCCTGCTGCATCCTACCCCCCGACACAGGTATGTGATCCGACACGCGATCCAGTGACGACCTGCTTCCCTATTAGCGTATCCCACTAGCATCCAGACGTAAATCTCATTGCTTTACACATATTAACAAGATATTTGTATTTGGCTGGCTAGTTGTTGAAACGGTCAGTCTGGTAATCTTTATTCGATCAGTTCACAGATGATCATAAAAGACTAGCATAATATAAAACACACATTTAATTGTTGGAACTGTTTTTATTCTGGTTCTTTTGCTCTGGCTCTGCAGTGTTGTGCTTGCCTTTAGCTCTGTGACTATATCTGTCTGTACCCAGGATACATGACACTGCGTTGTACTGCTGACGCTCTGCCTCCACGTTGGCGTTGTTCTGTGTCTTCTCAGCCACATGGTAGCATCGTATTCTGCTGGCCTAGTGATTCCATGACAGAACTGTGAGCAACTGGCTGTATGGAAAAGTGGAATACCCCTGACACCATACCTCTATATTTCTGCTTTTTCTGTACTTTATGGAAGTGCTATACTTTACTGTCGCTACATCACAAGATATCGTGGAGACCCGCTGACACTTGGGGTGGGGCCCCTGTTTGTGTGGTAGTATTTTTTTAAATTAATAATATAGTGGAGTCTCTTAATTTTACTCAGAGGCCTGAAAACTCTGGCTGGAGGCATTGGCCTGTGCAGTGTGGTGAACAAGGTTGGCCCAGCCTCCGATTTGGGTCGAGAGTTTGTGGATCCTTTGCACAAACAATAAAAACGTTGCGCGAGAAAAGCTTTTCCAAAAGACTAGAGACCACATCCCTTCGGGAGAGCTCCAGGATGACCCGGGCTCACTCCCACATAATAATACTGGCCATGGGGTCCATGATCCAAGAAAAATTACTGTTAAAGGTTTAGGAGCTATATGTACGTGTTTTCTTCGTATGTAGTATATTTAACTAATCTAGTTATGCAACTGCTATAGAAAAGTTAGTTTACAGGTGTGTGAGAAAGTGCCATCTTTCTTGCATGGTATGCCCCCACTTTTTGCTGAATTGCTGATGTACTTTGACTGAGTGTGGCAGGTGTCACTACAGCTAATAGCTTTAGCTGTCTTGAAGTAGCTCTTACCAACACAGAACACACTTCACACACAACAGATATACAACATACAAAAATGGGGCTTTGGGTCAGCCCTCTGTATCCAGTGGTTGTTTGGGGTCACTCCATTTAGGCATTAGTTCAAGGGGCTGTCTGTCATATTTTGGATCAGCCTATGTTCTATTGTGGATGTATATAGATGCAGTTTATTGTAGTTTATGCTGACCGCCTTAAAGGTAATGGATGCAAGACAGTTAAGGACAGCCAGGCGACCCTTCCCTTGCCACTGCAACAGGAATGGCAATGCAGGCCCTGCACCTGGTGGTCGTGGACTGTCTGAAGCTCAGTACTACAGCAGCCTGTAATGTGCTAGTGAGTGTAACATCAACCTGGATGTACTTGCATCACTGAATGATGGATGACCTCTTCCCAGCCGTGAGAATCCATTTTCCTACGGGCTCCGTAACCATGTGCGTGGATCAGAAAGCATACGAACCAGCCACTGCTTAAGACCTCAATGGCTGTTTGAAAAATGGAATGAGAAATCTGGTGCCAGTAGCAATTTTCACACAGTATGTTGGTCTCCATTATTAACAAGTGTTAATATTCCCCAATCCAAGATGGCCACCATGTTAAGTTCATAGACTGGGTTCTGTTGGGTTTTTCTATCCTCCGCTCCTCATTTGTTTTTATTATCTTTGTCTCTGGTCCTGTTTTGCACGTTTATTTGGAGGCAGGCAATGATACTTACCATTTAAGTAATAGCATTGCACACGCAGAACGTGTTATTTATCACACACCTTACCACAATGGCTTGTTGGCTTTATAAAGAGGCTGAACCTGGTAGCATGCTTCTGAACAGTAGAGGATGACCGGGGTCAGAGTGCTGCTGGCACACTGCCCTCTGGTCTCTCATCAAGGGCATGCACGAGTTGCATTTAATGTGTGGCAGTCAGGTCCAGAATTTATTAAATTAGAGAAGACCTAAAAAAAGAAAATCCATGAACTACTCGGTGTCATAGCACCGCGTATGCTGGCTGATTTGTAGATCCCACTTGAGAACTAATGTACTCCATCAATAAAATGTGATACAACCAGCATTGGTAAAGCCAACAGGTTTGGCTGTAATGTACCAACAAATGTAAACACAGGCATTCACAAACGTTGTTTGTATGGATTCTGCGCACAAATGTTTATCACTTTAAAGCCTGTCCGACTGGCTTTGCTAGTGTTGGGAAATGGCATAAAAAATATTATTTCTATATATAATGCATTTAGGAGAAAAAGAACTGAATGTGACAAACAGCATAGTTGAGTTTATTTTTCTGTTAGAATAATCCCTAATGCATTCTAATGGAAGAACTTCCTGGAAGGCTGTGATGATGCATCGCGGTCACAGATTAATACTCCTCTTGGTGGAGCCAATCCCACTTTATCAATATTTTATTTGCCTGTTAGTACCAGAGCACACGCTGGTGCTAATGTTCTGTGGAGAAGGAGATGGGAACAGTTCTTGCACACTTCTATAAAAAATGTGTGGTAATGCCATTACTGATTGTTGTAACGGTATTACCGAACTGTGGTATACCAGCAAAACATCTGACGTTCTGTAAATGACGCCATTCGCGGTGGTGCTTAATTCTCCCAAATGCAGCCCCACTGTACATAAACAGCAGCAAGTAGTCCTGAAAGTGCATCCACTGATGCCCTAAAAATGTTCTATGTTTTTTAGAGGTAAGCTTTTACGTGTTACCCGATGCTACTAAGGACCTTATAATGGTGTTTGATAGCACCCGGTAACACCTCCCCAGTCCTTGAATATCGGGTAGGGGGGATTGAAAGCTACTGTGAGTGAGGTGATGATTGAAATGTCAGGGATCATATGTGAGACTCTGTGGGTTGCATTCGACTCCCCCTGCTTTCCACAGGCAAAGTCCCAGAACAAGCGTTAAGGGGTAGCAAGGTTATACAGGGTTCAGGGGCGGGTAGCATTAAGGGATCTTAAGGTGTTTGTAGCATGCACTCACACATTTGCAAAACCAAACGATCGAGATTTAAAACAAAAATTAATAATTGGGGGAAAATATTGTTCTCGTTGACCTATATTGAAGTGGGGACAATTTCAGGTGAGCGAAAGCTACATAAAAGCCATTTTTGGCTTTAGAAATGAGTAATCATCCGCCTGAATTGGGTCTGTAGGCATGTATGTTATAGGGTTCTGGGAGGGTATTGTTTTTTTTTATTATTACACATTTTATAGTTTTTGCATATCAACGTTAACGGTACAAAATATATCTCTGGCCTCATGGGCCTTACGATCAAGCGTATAATCAATTGGAAGGGGGAGAAAGAGGTTGATCCTTTCAGTCTCCATTTAGTTAATCATAATCAATAGGGGAAAGGATCACTTGTCCTGCGTAAACCAAGGTCTGCAGGTAGGTAAGTGGGTGTCTCTCAATAAAAGACCCTCATACACGTGTTTTTTTGGGTTCTCGTAGCGGTATATGATGTGTCCCCGCTCATTTAAACACGTGAGTGCGTAATCCTTGGGTCAGTTCTTTTGTGTGCACCCTCTGCCAGGAGGCTTTACCTTTGGTTAAGGCAGTAGTGATCGTGGAAAAGTGAGTGAAAAGTGGTGATATGTTAAAATTGCCCAGAACAACCAGAGAATTTACTTTAATGAGTCTGGAATCGGACAATTATAAGATTGATTCGTGCAGCTATAGAATCGGTTATGAATTCTAGCGCACTTCATTAGTGTAATAAAAAGGTCGACATGTTTCAGCCTTGGTTGCCAAATGGTCAGTAGGCTTTCTTCAGGACCAGTAAAAGGTGCAGTGAATAAAAGTGAAAGAATAGGTAAATTTATGACCTGATTCTTCGGGTAGTAGAAGGTTGCATTGTACCTGTAAGGAAAGAAAAATACGTACACACAACAACAAAAAAAGGGGGGAATGGGGTAGGGGGAGACACACAGTTATGTACAATTGTACAGTCCTTTGAAACTGATTTGTTCAAGAAACTACAAAATGGCAATACTTTGTGCAGAATCACGGTCATTTCAGGCGTCAACTTGCTCATTCTCATGCCATAGTGAAGAAGAGTGATTTTGCTATACTGTAGTGCGGTGCCCATAGCTGTAATATTTATCCGTGTCAAGCTGTCCATGAATATGCTGATAAATAGGGTGATGACATGCTTAATCACGATAAGGTGAAGGTCATGTGCTCTTTTGTTTAAGTGACTATTCTGTTGACCCTATTATAATTCAGCAGTCTCTTTAATAATTTACGCGAAAATATAAAATGACCGCGATGACGATTGGGTCATGTGACTATGATCTGGTTCGTATATGGCTTGTGCATATAATTTTGATAAAGGAATTGGGCTCTGTTTTGTTTTGTTTAGACGGTGGCGCAGTTATGGAGCGTTGGGACACGTGATGGTGGGTCTTAGAGCCTACCTCTACGTATTGCAGAATTTGCTTCTTCAGGCAGGAGGGCATACAGAGGGAGGTTGTACTGTTGGAAGGTAGAGAGGTCAATCGTTAGTATCGTTAAAAAATGGTAATGCTACTTGCGATTTGGATCCTCAAATGTCGGGTTGTTACCTCAGACCTTCACCTCCGTTCTCGCAGCATGTGCTGTCTCTGCCACTCTTCACCCGGAATTCATTGAGAGTGTGAATCCGGTTTGTTTTTTAAGGAAACCGAATTCATGGAGATAGACACATTTTGTTCGTTGTGATCGTTTTTTAATTATTTTCGCAATAAATGTCACGTTGTAAAAAAGAGTGTAATAGTTATTTCGAGAGGCTGAGTGAATTGAAAAATGGTTTGATTCGGTGTAAGTCTGTTTGATGGAAAGAGTAGAGTTACTGTGTTCGGATAATATAATAATCAGAATGTTTTATGAATGGTATTTCAGAATGATAATTTCTATAGGGCACTTTGTTGGTATTCTTATAAATGTGGCACTCAGTGTATGTTTAATTCACTATTTCGTATTTCGGCTTTTGTTTCGGGATGGCAAAGTCATCAAGTATAATGTACATGGGTTTGAATCATTTCTTCATTTGTTCAGGGATAACCATGGTATAGAGTCGTTGAAACCACTGATATCTGTCTTTAATCTGTGGACCCAACGTTGCTCTTTTTCAAACAGGATTTTGGTTGCATTCCTGTCTATTGTGTCCAAGGTTTCGAGGATGACCCACTGTAGGTCATTGACAGTGTGACCTAATTCTTTATAGTGGGCGGACATTTTGGTGGTGGTTCTTTTGCAATTTACATTGCTGCTGTGCTCACATAGTCGTTGTTTTGCTTTCCGGCAAGTCATGCCGATGTATCTCATCTGACACGGACATGTGACCATGTAGATAACATGACTTGTATTGCAGTTAGTGTGGCGTTTTAATTTCCAAATGAAATTGGGGAGTAGCTGCAATTCTTTTGTAGGTTTTGTGGTATCACAGGCTGTGCAAGTGCCACAAGGGTAATGTCCTGTGATTGGTGTGGTGTTCCATAGTCCTGGTTGTTCTTTCTTTTTCTTGGGCGGTGGTCTGGTGTGTACCAATAGGTCCTTGAGATTTTGACTCCTCTTGTTTGCAAAACGTGGTTTGGGCCAGTTCAGTTTGTTTGATGTTATAATCTTCCAATTTTTGTTAATTATCTTTTTCACCTGATTTGTGACTGGGCTGTAAGTAGTAACACATGTTGTTCTATCATCTTGTGTCTTCGGGTGTGTTTCTAGTAAAGCCTCTCTTGGTTGGTTGCGAGCTCGTTTTTTACAAGAGTAGATCACCTTTCTGAGGTACTCACGGGCCGTGAGCTTTTCGCATAGATCATCGGCTTGGTTCTTGTAATCACCTATTAGGCTACAGTTCCTTCTCAGGCGGAGGAACTGGCTGTAAAGGGAGTTTTTCCAGTAGTGGCCGAGGATGGAAGCTTTTGAATGATATTAAGCTGTTTTTGGCTGTAGGCTTAAAGAAAATCCGGGTTTGTAATGTGTTGTCTTCTGCAAAGATGGTTATATCTAGGAAATCTAAGGTTTTCTCATTGGCCACGTATGTGAATTTTAAACAATCATCTTGGCTGTTTAGCCAACAGGGAAAGTTCTTCAGGGTTTCATGGTCTCCTTTCCAAATCAGCAGGATATCTTCGATGTATCTTTTCCAAAAGACAATCTGTTCAAGAAAGGGGTTGTTTCTGTTGTGAACATGAGAGTCTTCAAAGAAACTTTTCACTCACTTTTCCACGATCACTACTGCCTTAACCAAAGGTAAAGCCTCCTGGCGGAGGGAGCACACAAAAGAACTGACCCAAGGATTACGCACTCACGTGTTTAAATGAGCGGGGACACATCATATACCGCTACGAGAACCCAAAAAAACGCGTGTATGAGGGTCTTTTATTGAGAGACACCCACTTACCTACCTGCAGACCTTGGTTTACGGAGGACAAGTGATCCTTTCCCCTATTGATTATGAAATACCTTACGATCAAGCACCAGACAGTATGCTTGTAGGCTACAATTACTTTTGAAACTATATGTTCGAGGTATGTGTGCTGTAGATGCACATGCTTTGCATACTCCTGCCATCTAGTGTTGGGTCTGGATGTTTGCAAGTTGTTTTTCTTTGAAGAAGACTTTTCCAGTCACGAGGTAAGGTGACTCCTCCTTTCTGTCATAATGCAAATGAGCATTGACTCCATTGTTATATTGTTTTCTTTGCGCCATAGGGTTCTGACTTGTATTGCAGCGCTCTGATTCAAAACAGTCAATCGGGATCACTTCAGTATGCAATTCAATCTACCCTCTTCGGTATTGTTTTGATCACGCCTTCCACCTATTCGTGTTAAAAATTTATGAAAAATCTAACTATTTAATCGGAAAAAACTTGCAGCCTTCGGGCCTGGATCGCTTCCTTGATCAACTTCTAATTGGAAACCCAGCGTCCAGCCTTCCGCCGATGGAACGGACGCCATTTCAATTCTGTCCTCGATGCCATTCCAAATATCTGCGCACTGACCAGCATAAGGTCTGTAACCTCTGTCTCTCCCTGGAACATAGAGAGGAAGACGGCGACGTGTGTGTCGGTCGTTCCGATCCAAAAAGATTCTGCGGGACTGTAAGGCTGGACGAAGACACATGCAGTGGCAGAGTACGAGGACACCCCTGATATCTTCGGAGAAGATATTGAGCAAGAAGAGATGGATGTGTCAGCAGCAGAAGAAGCAAAGGCCTCCTCCCTTCAGGACTCCGATTCCGAGTTGGAGATCGAACTTTAGTCAGATGACGTTCCAGCTGGTCAGGGTGCTGTGAGTACCAAAACCCCATTACCCACCAAACCAGTGTCCACTAAACAAAAGGCTATTGGGCCACCACTGCCATCAGGCCATGGTAGGCATGAAGACTGATTCCAACGCCGGCCTTCTGGCTTGGCACCAAAACAGCAAGTCAAGCCTTCCGGCTCGGGCCCAAACCAAGACGAAACGCTTTTGGTTCCAAAACATCTCGGATCGAAAGAGAAAAAAGACAAATCCTGCCCGGCACCAAAACAAAGACGCTCCCTTAAAGCCACAAGGACCGATTTTGGAAAAAATGAAAGAAAAGTTGGATCCCAAACAGAAGGAAATCCATATTGATACTGGACACATAACCGCTAAACCAGTAATACCATCAAAAAGGAAGACAGGTACTGAATACAGAATCCCTCTCAAGAAGAGGGATTCTCAGGGCTATGCGAGCTGCCTTAACACCATTGCCTGTGCGCTAACACCAGGCAGTCCAGGAAGGTGCTTCTGTATCCTCTCCCTCATAAAATACTCCCATCAGTGTTGTTTCTGCATAGGTAGGTACCTCACTGGGTGTTACATGGCACAGATGCTCCTTCCCATGAGAAGCACCCAATGAGCCCTTCAGAGCTCTTTAGAACTCCTGTCTTGCTCATGTTGTTCTGCTGAAACAGTACACACACCACTTCCAAAGCTTTGTTTCCAAATGTGAAATCTCAAGGAAAATAGAGAAATGCACTGTCTATGCCAAATTAAAAAGCAGAATTGAGTGATCTTCTTACAAATGCTGTAGGACCAAGCTAAGTTATTGAATTGCACTGGCATGTTAATTGTTTATTTATATATAATATAGACAATCTTAAAATTGTGAGACCTACAGACTCTGCCAAGTTTGTTCTTAATAGGTAAAGCAAGGACAGAACATTGATGTTGTTGTGGTATGTAAGGTTTCAGTGTGTACCTAACTTTCTAATCCATTCATCCTCCTGGTGAACACCTTGCCTTTGGCCTCCCTACCCTGAGAAAGTCAAGTTCCCACAGGGGGCAACTTAGTCACTAATTGGAGTGCAATAGTTGTGTGGCTTTGTGCAGCAGTGATAGTATTATACCATTTGTACAATGCTATTTAGCCTTTTGTGGGGCATCGCAGTGCATGTTCATAAAAGTCGCACACAACTTCGTTAAGAGATGCGCTGTTGGCAGAGCGCTGTATATGTTTGGATCCTATGTGGGAAGTGTTGTGTGTTTTTAACCGCAGAGGTGCTCCTATCGTGTCTTGGGGTGCAGCGCCCTGCAGCGGGTGAGCTGATAGTTTTACTATGCAGGCTCCGTACTATGTTCCATGTTAGAGGATGGGTGAAATGTTTACCTGTTGTAGGTAACCTAGTTGTTGGGCACTGCTCCACCGGATACTTCCTTGTAACCACCGACGTCACCCAGACCCCCAGAAAAGGCCTGATACTATTGGTCAGCAGTTGTTATGGGAACGGATGCAAGAGATGGAGTAAAACTTACCTCGCCCATTCCTTCAATTTTCATGGTTTCCATTGATGACTCTTTGAGGTTGAATATAGTCATAGCTTTGTGTAACAGTTTATGGTTGTGAAACATGGCTGTGGCATTGCTAAAACCACATTAACCGTTCTGTCTCTCGGCAGGAAGACGAAGAGGGAGCTAGTCAGCCGCAGGGGCAGTGGAAGCACCATCTCAGCAGGTAAGAGAATCACAAGAGGGGTTTCCCTGCTTTGTTTTCGTCCCAAAGTGAGTGCACCACGCCCAAAATGCAGAAAAAATCTGAGTAAATGATAAATGTCAGCTAAGAAAAAGAGGCGCAAGGAGATTTGTGGCCCAGAGACAATGTGGCTGCCGTTGAAGCCCAGAGACCAGGATTCTAATCCGAACTTTGGTACTTGGACAAGTATTGATTGTTTGGTTCTAGACAAATCCCTATGTCTTACTGTGCCTCAAATTTCATATATGTGCAATATGAAATATTCTTAACTAAGATATCTACATGTGATGTATTGTCTTTATATTGCGTAATTCTTCACCAGAAACATTGCGCTCCAAAACAAATTAAATTTGTTGCTGGTTCGCTCAGTGTCCATAAACAAAGGCAATTTACTTGTAATTGTGCACCACCTTCTGGTGGGATCATAAGTTTACTACCTTATAGAGGCACCATCTCTGTCATCACTTCTTTAGTCCACTGTGGATGTATGTACCAAATCCAGCCACCTCTGGACTGAACATTACTTCTCTACAAATGCTCCTGTTTTTGACATTTTTAGATAGCCAAGCACGAGCTTTAGTCCTTTAAATGAGTCCTTCGCACAGAAGCTTCTGGGGTTAGGGCAGTTCTATTTGAGAGCAGCAGACATGGCGTTGTGAAGAGCCTGGGAACAAGATTGCAGGCGCCACATGGTGGCCGACTTGCCCCGCTTGAGCATTGCTCCAAAACCACTCCAGTGTTGGTAGTTCACTTACACTGGACCCAAAGGGTCTTGTTTGTTTTTGGTTCAGGCGTGAAATAATAATCAACTTTTACTCATTAATTATGGCTCTCTCTAAACATCCATAGCTCAAAACATGCCATTAAAGCATTATTTTTTTAAACCTATAATCCCAGCTGGACCCTTTGTGATAAACCTATAGGTTCTGCTATTGTGCAAGTGTAATCAGTAGAACTTGTAAAATGTTGTTTTTCTTGGGCTTATAGAAGATCAACTTTTAAATTTCTGTATTCCCGTCCCCATTTAAGCAATTTAGTATGAGAATCTTGTGTGCTTTAAGGACGCTAGGATATTGCCCAAAACACCTTAAAATAAATAACCGGTCTAAAAATAGAATAAAAGCCTGTGTCAAATGCATAATTGGCCAGCTGCTATCTTGGGAATTTTGCGTTGTACTCACAAATGAAATGGAGGCAACTTGGGCTTGCTAACGCACATTGTGTAAAACATAGGTTACCAAACACAAGGGAACAAAATAAAACCTTGATCTGCAGTTATAGACCAATTGTAATTATAAGTTTAGCAGTAATGCCTTAATCATATATATTTTCAGCTAGGAGTAGTTATAAAATAAAAAACATCAATAACATGTAAAAGATTTTTCATTTTGTGTGATGCCAAAAAGCAGGATCCTGAAAAGTTCAGCCTTGTTTTGCGGTTTCAAAGCCCCTCTAGCAGCAAGGCTGTCTATAGGCCATTTGCTGCAATCAAGCTCCCTCACGTGGTTATTTGTGGGTGTACAGTGAGGCAGCTGCCTACATGTGACTTAAAGTATCAACGGCGATGTTAACAAGTGAACACTTCGAAGCTCCGTTACCTCAACCACGTATTCAGCTACAAGATGAAATCGGAGGTTGCATAGCGAGACTTTCTGATTTTACCAAGCAACGGACTATGAAGTTTAATTATTAACTACGAAACATACATATTTATCAGTCTTTCCAGATTTCTTGCATAAAAATGGAATTCTCGGTTTACGAAGTAGATATGAAAGCTTGGACATTGCATAGCATGGAATGTGATTTAAGTGAAAAAACGAATTTGAGATTCTAAGTTGTTGAAAGAAATTTGGGGGGAAATCATTTGTGAGTTTGAATAAAATTGAGAATAAAAAAAAAATCAATCTAGTATTAAATCTTAGATCTGGAAGAACATAATATTTTGGGGGGGAAATACACCCCAAAACATCAAATAATTCCTTAAAAAGAGGGGAATTCCAAAACTACGTAGATTACAAAAGTAAGTAAGAAAAAAAAGAATTGCTATAGAGGTGCAGTAGTCTTTTTTTTTTTTTTTTCTTCTTCTTTTTCCCCAATGTTATATGCCTTAATAGAAGAGTTGCCCCAGAAGGTGGAGAGCGGCAAAAGGAAAGCGGGTAAGAAAAAGGGGCTAGGCAAGGGGAAAAAAATTCTAAGCCAATTCTTTTTTCTTTAAAAAATAAATAAATTACCAAGTAAAATAACAGTGCAAGGTTAAACGAGTGAGAGAATGGGGGGGGGAAACAAAAAAAGCCTAGAGAAAAGTGCAGCGGGTTAGGGTAAAAAAATGGGAGAAAAAGAAGCATCTATGTTGTCTTCAACAAAAACAACCTGTTACGTGTGATTTCGAATTAAAATATATTTCCTAAGATGGACTGAAAAAATGGAGAGTGCCAAGGATCTAATACATTTTGAGGAGACAGGTTAGGTGAACTGGATTGTCAATCTGGGTGTTTTTCTCAGATACGACATACTAGATTTGTATGCTTTACCTGAGTTGGCCACAAGATGGCAGACCTGAGCAAATCATGTGATCTATGACACAAGGAACTGATAAACCAATGGTACAAGTAGACAAGTGAGTTAGATTGAAACAGGGTTCTAAGTAATTTATTGACTAACACGCTCTTATCTGCCCCCCGCTAGAGAATATGAACATGATGCCTTGAAGAAGAAGTTCAACCGAGCCAGGAGCTACAGCTCGGGAGAAGAGGATGAGGAGGAAGAGTATAGCTGGGGAGGGCCTGCTACTGACCTTTAACCCTAGCCACTGCAGGGGGACTCTATTCACCATTGTGCTTGGTAGAACTGACTGCCTAACACGGGACCAGACTGATGAATACTATGGCAAGAAACCATATCACTCCACAGTGCCTTGAGGTTTGGTGGTGGGCCAGCCCGCGCCTCGCTGCCCTGAACCGGCCTCTCTGAGTCATGGAGGGACAGGATAGAAGTAAACAGTACCACTTGGGCCTCTTGGATGGACAACCATGACAAGCTCCTCATACCACAGCAGGGAAATTTGACAATGTATCTCACAACCGGTTGTCGTAAGGAGAAAAAGCAAGCGGTACAAGGCTTAGAGGAATATATTGCACATGCCGACGAGTCTAAAAGGATTTAACCACTTCAGGAGAACTTTTTTTAAGCAAGGATTTTTTTAAATGCCTTTTTTTATTATACGAGAACCAAAAATCAAATTTGAAGCACCTCTGGTGGAAGATCAGTTCTGGAGCTGCACATTGGTGTTACATCAGCAGAAGGATTTCTTACGAGCAAGTTGGGACACGCGAGAACAGGACCTTTGAACGGTTGTAAATACGTGGAATTGCCTCTGTGCCTTCTTTCAAGGGTGTGCCTGGGATATTTTTTTTTTTTAAGACTAAATCAGCTCCATGTCTTAAACCACCAACTTGAGCTGCAGTGTCTTCAAGCTGGAGAGCAAAGTTTAATTCTGTGTATATACACACCACCAATACGTGTTCTGATGTTTATTTGTAATAAATGATAATAAAATATTTTCATGTTTGTGTTAAATTAAATATGAGTTTTTACATTTTTTTTGTATGCTTCATTTAATCTTGGACACAAACCTTGAGCCAAGTTCTGCCTCTCCCATCCAGTCCAAAAATGTACAGGTAATTTGTATCCATTCTGAAAGTGACTTTGATTAGTCTGAAATCATGCTGGGAATTCTGTTCTCTTGAATCCCCCCCCCTCTCTATTTTTACTAGTACCCAGTGCTTTATTTGAGCCAGTGATTGCTGGCGGGGCCCATTAACACTAATTTTTAGGGGAAAGGGTCTAATTTATAATTGGACTTTTGACATCATCAACAATACTTCTGATCGTAGACTGCAGTAAGTATTCATTGTGCAAGGGGGTCAATTTATTCCAAACAGACTAGATGGATGAGCAGTTTTGTGGTCCTAGCAGTAAAGAAGGCCTTAAGCACATGCTTCGGGAGGGGGTAGGGCATCCCTTGGAGTCCCCATGTATCCTTAGAGTGTCCTTCCCTCTGTTTTGCAACAGTTAGCTGAGGAATCTTAGTTTCGTATTCATTCGATTCTGCAGGAACCACAGACAGGTCTGCTGCTACGGAAGGTGGCGGCTGAGTGTATTCTACAGGTGGACATTTTGGTATACACCTCTGGAATCCCATATACTGAATCTTAACAAATCATTAAACGAATATATAGGAGTGTGAGAATCTTGTGGCCCCTCAGATATCATCTTGTGCTGGGAGGCAAGAGGGCGAGGACTGCATTTTTCAAGTCTTCCACAGAAGAATTAGATTAGTCGTGGGATCCAGTATTATAACAGGTTACAAAAGTTAATCATTCCCACTGATGGTGGGTTATTATAAGCCAAGATGATGAACAAAGCCAAGTTCTGCGATATAAGGTGACTGATCACTCAGCAACAGCCATTCCCTGCACTAGATTTGCTTTCTACCTACACTCAGCCCCTGGATTTCCAGTACACGATATGTCCCTGATTTATATTCAGAACAAGACCACATTGCGCGGCTGAGGCAAACAAACAGTCAGTCAATTTATGCAATATTAGTTTTGTTTTTTATTATTAAACAGCCAATGATTGTGCAAATGGGACAGTTAATGTCCCCGCAGTTTGCTCCTGGGACTAGCAAGGAGGGTGTGTTCATTGCTCAATTAGTAATACAAGAGTGAGACACACAGAATGATGTTCCATTTCAAAGACCTGACATCAGTAGGAAGAAGAGTCACTGTCTGCAACGGCAGTGGGTCTGTGAGACCACCCACGCTATTCACATGGTCTGTAGTTGCGCTCTCTTACGGGCACAGGGTGTATGAGTGCCACACATTTCACATGGCCTCTTAAGCTCCCAGCCAAGGTCCGCATGTTTGAGTCTCCTCCTTAGTCCCATGGTCTAATAGCACCCAACCAAGGTCACCACATTTGAGCATCCTCATCAGTCACAAGGTTTGGGATAGCACCCACGTAAGGCAGATAAGTCTGAGAGCACATCACTGGTCACATGGTCCACAGCACACAAGTTTGTCAATGCTATTCATGGGGCCAGGTGAGCCCACAGAACCAAGAACCGTTGCAAGGATTGTGGCAACACATCTTCTGCAGCAATACCTGAAGGCACTGTTGTAACTCCGTAAAAGTACACGGTTTGTCCCAAAGGCACGTATCCGCATGCACAGAGAAACCGCAGCCATACTGAACACATGCTGTTTTTCCAGGAGTCAGCTTGTATTTTAGAGCATCTCGTCCAGTTGGCAGTAGATTATCACTCGCAAGGAACAAGGGGGAAAATTCCTAACACAGCCTTCTGATGGTTGGTTATTTCATGACACTAGTAGGTGGATTTACTGTTCTCCGGCCGTGCTCTGCCTGGTTATTCATTTCTCATAGATATATTGGTTGCTCCTGCCCGGTCAGCAGTCTGTACGTAGAGGCTGGCATAGTTTTTATATGAACCTACAGGAGGCAAGACATAAGACTCCAGTCAGGGACAGATCCAGGTAGAGTTGTAAAACTAAGACTCTGAGACCCAATTACTCACATCAGTCCTGTAATACTCTACCCTTCCTCAACTCCACAATGGCCTTCTCTTCTCATTAACATGTCCCACACCTTGTCTACACTTATACATTCTAGGTCCAAACAGCTCCAGCATAGACACTCTCGCCTAGTTCGGGTGATCTGATTCTACCCTCCAATACCCATCCATTCCTTCCTCCTTGGCTTGCATTGATAGCCAGCCCTTCACCAACTACAGCTCGTCCTTCCACTAAAGCCTCGCTGAGCTCAACCCTAAAGTAGTACTTATTCACACATTTCGGTCATGCTTTCTTTAATTAATAGCAAGTATACTCTGCTTTCATCTGCTCCCACAGGTATGCACTTATCTCTTCTTCAAATGCTTTACTAGTCTGCTTAGCTTCCAATACATTTTGGCCTTATCAGCCTCTTACTCACCTGTCCTCTTGCTTGCCTAGATAGCCCTACTCAGACCCTCCTTCACCCCCTTGCAAAGCCCACTCCTAAACACTTCCTGAAGTAGGCCATTCACCCACTCCACAGACCCTCATCTAGGCCCCCCCTTCACTTTCATTCAGCCATTCGTGTCTGTGCCTGAACCCTCATCTAGGCCCCCTCCACCACAATGACCTTCCCCAGACCCAATGGTGCTCACCTCTCCCACAGCATTCATAAGAGTCTGGATGATCTTCTCATGGGGTGTGGCCACCACGCTCTGGTCATTTATCTCAATGATGCGATGACCCACCCGGATTCCTCCACGCTCTGCTATCCCACCTCGCATTAGGCTGCAAATCTGTGGGAGGTGGCGAAGAGTTACATGTGGGAATGTTTCTCTGTGAAATCTGAAAATGCAGTGTGCATCGCCTTAAGCCACTCTCACCCGGTTAGAAGCAGAAAAGAACTAATTGAAGGGAATAATTGAAGAAACAATTAAAATAGCAAGATTAGAGACAAATTAAAGGGAAACAGCTTAACACAAAGGCAGGATGAGAAAAAGTCACTAAATGAGAGAGGCTGCTGATCTCGGATTGACAACTGGCAGTGAGCAAGAAAGGTAATATGGTGTTAGAGAGAAAGCTGGGGACAAAAGACAGCAAAACCATCAGAGATAGGGCACATGGTCAGTTCTGCAGCCAACAAATCTGAACGTGAAAGAAAACATGTAGTATGCTCACAAGACTAGAAGTTTTAAGTGGATGGCAGAGACGTTGCAATTCGAAAGGAACAGTGTCACCGGCAACATAGAAAACCAGTACAGAGCCCCAGAAAAGCCTCCTTCCACAGTGTTGGATTGGCCAGTTAGGTAGTCTGGGACCCAAAAAACAGCCGAAAGCCTGTCAACGCCCCTTGGGGTCAGAAAAAAACAGCTCATACATGGTCCCTTTCAAGCTGGCAGTGCCAGACTGTCCAACAGGCCAGTCCAATACTGTCCATCGTTTAACACTCCTAGTTAACTTTGCAAATCCTCTCCCATGCTTCTCGGGAAGGTCTAATGATCTCTTTGCACTTGTGCAGAAGCAACAAAGCCTCCCTTTCTTCCGCAGGGTGCAGCAAGGATCTTTGCTGGCAACGGTGCCAGAAAGATACTAGAGTGGGTGGAAAGGAAGAGGTGGGAGGCGTCTGCATGCTTCTAGGCAACAAAAAGTTGAGCACAGTAATTGTTGCAAGGTCAGACAAAGCGACTTGGGGTGGAGTTAGAGCATCTGCTGTGCTCTTGCCTTGGAGTGGTGCTCATTACTTTCACTTGTGTAATTTAATTTGTCTCTTTCAAGCCTGCACCCTCCATTCTGAAGGCCTTGTGAATTGTTTAAAGTCTGCAGGTGCTTCTGTGTCAACTAGAAGACAAGGCGAGCATTATGGGAAGGTACCATGTATCCTCGTCGCAGCAGGACCTCCACAGAATGCTAAAAGGGTTTCAAGATGGAGGTTTAATATCAGTTTCTCATAGGGTCCGACCACACAGTGGCCTCCTCCTTTGGCTGGGACGCCGCTAGAGGTCACCCCGATTTTTGAGTGGGATTAATCAATGGGAGAAATTTGGCGGGACCACTGCTCAAACTGGAGGATGTAGACATGGCCACTCAATACAATAATTAAAAAAGAAAAAAAAGAATGCTGCTTTCAACCCTGCCCCTGGTTGGTGTTCTCTGGGTGAACACCTGGCATCCATTCCTGAAAATCATCCACCGCCTGGTATGGTGGCCCCTTTATCTCTGCAATGCATGGTATGATGTATTCTGCAGCTACCCTGCTCTGCCCCAATGGCTCGAATTATGCAAAAGAGTTGTATATTCTATTTTGGCAAACCATAGACTTTCTATTTAGTTTAGGATGCGACTTTCCCGGGTAACAGTCGCACCATGAACACCACTGTTTGAGACACTCCTTTAACTTCGATTTATCAGGAAAATCTAAAATGCCTGTTCTGTATTTTAATTTAGAAAAGTTTTGTATAGCGCTAGACCCGTAGGTATCAGAGCGCTTCACATACACATTATGAAAAACAGAAGGGCCTTACATTACCTAGAAGGCTGACAGTAAGTAAGCAAACCACGGATAAAGAATACAGCATGAACAATAAATAACTGTGCAACGGAGGGGGAAGAGGAAATAAAAATCCTCCAAGGTGCTTAAACTCTTCATTGTTCTATCTGAGACTTGGAAATCCCAGAAGGAGATCTAGAGCTGGGTCTGGTGGCACGGTGGAATAATGGATCCACTGCAAGGATCTATGATTGACCACTGGTTCAATTGCCAGTGAGTCTATTTGCCCTTTTATCCTCATTAGATCACTAAACTATGTACCCATGTGTTGAGTGGCAATAAACCATTGTGAAATGTCACCCGTGCCAAGAGACCCCACCTCCTTCACGCTGAAGATATGCTCTTCGAATACGCATGAGCACACTGCCACACCCATCCAGGAATATCTAGGCCTCCTCTCTCCTTAAAAAAAAAAAGTCTACCCCATCTCTTCCCTCCCCCCCTCCAATTCATTCAGCTAGATCTAGACCTCCCCTCTCTTCACTGTGGCCTTTAACAACCACTCCTTGCCCTGCAGAGGAACTCATAGCTTGTTCCCAGCAATCAGAATAAAAAATTCTTCTTCGCTGTTTTGGGAATTAACCAACACCTCATGGCAGCTTTGAACTCCTGCCTTCTCTCCCACAGGGAAGGCAACCCATCATCTTCTGAGCTTTATGAGATCTAAAGTCCCTATCCTTCACTCCTCCCTAGAGATTTGGAAGTGCATTTCCTTGCTGTTCCACTGTTGACCTGGTGTTTCCAAATGAATACTCACAATTCCATCCTCAACGCAGAATCCCAGCTGATGTTTGGAGTCAGGACGGCGTATGATTGCTGTGGTGACCGGGGGGCAGTGCACGATGCTCAGTGTGATGTGCCTCAGTGACTTCAGATCCTGAAAGAAGAATGCACGTTACTGATCAACTCTATGCCATTAACACTTAAGCAGACAAACCAGGAAATCTGTATTACAATATGGCTGGAGGCATGTGGTTGTGTTGGTGAGCCAGAAGAGGCATCTGCTGGGTCTTCAAAGACTTTGGAACAGGTTGGCAACATCTCACACCGTATAGTACCACAACACTCACTCAAAATCCTAATCAGAACTGTGATCAAACAGGACTTCATTCCCTGTGTCTCACAGCTGTCCTCTTTAGAGAATGTGCTTCCGTGTTATAATACAGACAGTCCGCACATTCAGAATTTCTCATTTTGTTTACTTGTTTTTTCTAGAATAAAAAGCACTGGGTTGGACATTTAATTATTCTGTCTGTTGGTAGATTATGGAGGTCTGAGCACTTGCCTCCGCCCCCACCCACACAATCCCCCCTCCCCCCCAAAATGCATTGGAGCACTTGCCCTCGTTACCCTGAGAGTCAAGTGCAAAAAAAAAAAAAGAGTTGTACTTTTCCCAGTTTGTACAGCTGGGCTAGGATGGACACCAGTGGCAGACTACCTCAGTAACCACAGTCGAGGCTCCACAAACAGGGACTGACTGATTCGTACAAACAACAGAAGGCAGAAAGAAAAAGGAACAGGAAGCTTAAGGTATTGTAGGAAAATTAGGAAATAGCAGAACTGATATCACACTTGAAAAACAGGAGGCTGGGATAGATAGCTTAATGTCAGACATACTGAAAAAGTCAGAATTAGTTACAATTTTTATTTTTTTATTTTTTACAACTACAGTTTCCCAATAGCAAGCACAGGGGAGCAAGAGAAAGAGGTAGAGAAGAGAGAATGGAAGATATAGTAAATAAACAAGAAATATTCTACAGTGCACGATTCATAGGGGCCTAGGAGACCAATCGATTCACGGATCAGACTTAGAATTTCTTCTGGTGTTCATAACATAATTGCCCGTGCACCCCTTTTCCCAGGGTAATCAAATGCTCACCCGGACGATGTTCTGGCACGTGACTAGTGGTAGCCCCACCAGGCTCGTCCCATTGATGGACATGATCCGGTCTCCGATGCTCAGCTCCCCGGATTTCTCTGCTGGGCCACCATGCATGAGATTGGCAATGACTACGGTGGGCAGGATGGAACCCCAGCCCGACTCCACAATGGCGATGCCAAGGATCTCCCCCTTTTGCTTCTCAATTTGTATCTGTGGAAGGAAAGAAGAGGTGTCATTCATGCTGATCCGAGTGCACCACCACTGCGCCCTCCCAGCCATGAAGAACAGAAGAGGTGCAGATAAAAGTAAGATTAACCAAGAGTTATCCTCAGCCACGAGAAGATACTTCACGTCACAGGGACAGATTGTTTTTGCACAGCTATATTCCAGAACAAGGACACAGTCTAACACCTTCCGTCATGAAAAGTGCATGTTCATCATGCAGAAGCGCAAGACCCATGCAATGGTACCCAAATAAGAAGCCCAGACGGGAGTTTTGTAATTGTCCTGGTCTTTGATCTAAAGTTCCAGAGTATGCTTGGATGACTAAGAGGGGTCACTGCAGGCTGGTTGGGGGTGAAAGTACTCTGCATGGCTTTGTGAATCAGTGCTCCTGCCCATGTACGCTTCTAGAAAGCCTATTGTATTTTTCCTTCAGTGAGCTCGACAATCATGAACGCTCACTGGAGTTGCTCCCTTCGCATTACTGTTTTTGTCAACCTAAGAGCTGGGCCCTGATGTTCGAAGAAACATGCAAAGCATTTACCTACTTTTAGGTGAGAGCAGTCACTGCTATCTCTTGCCATGCTACGTGGTGCAAACGGTGGAGCAGGCATAATTCTAGTCCGGGACATAGGCCTGTACTCTTGTGGGGAGAGTGCCTACTGACTCTCCCCTGTAAAAGGCCAGTCAAGTCCCCATACCTGGGGTTCTTGGTCTACGTTATATAAGGTGCACGTATGAAGGATGCTATTGCATGTGTACTTTTGTGTGTTACTAAAACTGAGTACTAACATCCACCGTGCTGCACAACCCTGAGCAAGTTATTAACATCTATGACATCCCAGATTTTTCATGTTCCCCTCACCAATACCAATGTATCTTGTGGTGGGAGAAAGTATCAGTTCATTCATTTTGAACCCTGTGCAGGTTCTGCCTGCATCAGCAAAACCCACCCCTCAACCTCCCCCCTTTTCATTTGTTGGGGCCTTATCTCCTAACAGTTCTCTAGGTGCAGGTTAACACACACAGCACAAGAGAAAGTTCAGACTGTTTTGTTTGTGTTGTGGACACAAAACCCACAAAAAAGGCCAGAAAGAGCAGGAAAAAGGCTTCCTCGGGATTGGAGGAGTTATGTGACGCTCAGAAGAAGAGAAACAAAAATAAGACCAACCCTCTAGTAAAATTAATGCCCAACTCATCCAGGTCTGTACGTAAGAAAGACCGCAGCCCTGGAGTAGAACCTCTGCGGCATTGCAGTGATCTCTCGAGTCTACACTGAGCTTAGCTCTGAGAGGCTGGTGCACTCACCTTGCACAGAAGAAAGAATGAGACCTGCTGCCTGCACAAGGAGCTGGAATGAACCTGCCACATGGAGTGACCTGATTCCAATGGCAACACCACAAGGCCCAGCTGATTGGACAGATAATCGTGATGATGTTTCAAGCACAAAGGTGGCCCCGGAGCATGCTTGGCTAACTACCCAGGAGAGCCACGAGTTACAGCCGGTCAAGGAGATATTGGGCTACCTTTGGGAATCGAGATGGATGAGGCGGCTTCTTCCCAATGCTGGACAGTACCAACACCTTCCTTTTCTAGGACTGTTTGAGCCCTTGCGGTTCTAGAGTGCTCACCTGCTGAAGGTGCGTTCCACTTTCATTACTATCTGACCAGCAGCTATCAGTAATACCAGGGCTGTTTTGATTTTCTGCAGTCCCTGTTGGTGCCCTGTCACTAGAAATTCTCTAGCACAACCAGTAGAAATGGAGCCAGACAAAATTAACTTTTTGGTACCCTTTGTGACAAACCGTGGGAACCAGCCCACTATTTTCTAGCTGTAAAAGTCAAAGGGACCAGGTGGATCCTTACTTGGGAGCTGGACTCAAGTAAATGAATGGTGACATCTAGTAGTAATTATAGCCAGACACCTGGTCCATTTCAAGATTGCCCATGGTTGAGAACCTGATGTTTTGGTGGTGGTTTTCGGAATAGTCATTTTTAAACCAAAAAGACTTCTATTTTGGGGTGCCTTTCTTAATCTAGAAAAATTCTTCTTTATTTATTTTGAAAGTTTTATATAGCGCGAACAAGATCCTGGCGGATATCAGAGCGCTGTACAGTCCGTAGAAGTTACTTATACAACACATCAGTGTAAAACAAGGCACATATACAAAACATTTTGTGGAAAAGAAAAAATAGTTTGGTGCAACGCCAAATCTATCTCGTAGGGTGCGACAGGAGACAGATAAAATGTATAGGTTGTTTAGATGGTTCTTTATCTTAATCATGTGTGCGGTTGGTCTCGAAATTTCAATAGAGCTTCTTTCAGGTGAATTTGGCTATGAAGATAGATTTTACTTCTTTTTTTGAAAGAAGCAGTGGAGGGGTTAAGTCTGGTTTCTGGGGGTAAGGCATTCCATATCCTGGGTGCCATCCCAGAAAAAGTTCGGGTATATGTTTTCTTGTTGTTGAATTTTTGTGGTTTCAGAAGTAGGTTATCTGCGCTTCTTGAGGATCTGATCCCACCAGAAATTGTCAGTTTCTGTGCCAGATAGCTAGGTGCATTGTGATGCATGGCTTTGTGTGTCATACATGCTATTTTCAGATGAATGTTGGACTTGGCCTTTTCCCCCCAAAATTTTTCGCTTTTGACCCCCTTATCTGGATTGTCTCCCCCATGGGATTAAACCTGTATAGGCCATGAGTGGTGTGAGACACCTTGTGAAAATGTAATTACCTGACATAATGTGAGCACTTGTAAAATCCCCCATTTTAAAACTGCACCCCCATTTTGGAAATGTACCTGACTGAAATGTATTGTTTTTAAAATGGATGCCATGGCCATGGGTTTTGCCACTGGACTGACATAGGTCAGCGGTCTAGATAATATTACCCAGCTACCCCTAGTTTTGGAGGGAAAGCCTGGCACCCAGGGTGCTCACCCCCTCCCCTAGAACCAGTTTAGGCTAGATGTGCCAACATTCTAGAAGGTCCTGGCACTGCCTGGGAGGAGGGTATAAATAGGGTGAAGTGTCACCAGAGAGTCAGTCAGCGCTGGGACAAGGAAGGGAGGGGGACCTGCTGTGAGGTGCTACCGCCACATGGACCTGTGAGCTGGGCCCTGCACCCCTATAAACCCCCCCGCTGCTGTCCCCATGGGCCCCTGACAAGGGAGGACTCTTCATAGGTCCCTGACGCTGTGGGACCTTGGACTACGCCAGCGCTGAGGGAAAAGGGTACCCAGAAGAGGAGGAATGCTGTGGGCTTGAACCCCCCAGGAGGTGAGGAGTGTGCCCCTGGGGCTGGCTGTGGAACTGTTCGCCCCCCCTCCGTGAGGAGCCTACTTGGAAGCCCTGGTTTGCCTACCTAAGCGCTGTAAACTCCAAGACTGTTGCTGCCCTGACCTGAACTGTCCTGCCTGGGAAGCGCTATAATTTGGAAGCGCTAGAGAAGGACTGTGAGGAGCTGCGTGTCCCTAGAAGCCCTGAACTGCCTCTATTCTGTTGGGCTAAGAGGGAGGAGCAGTGCGCTGTAAATAGCGACATCTGCTGAGGAGAATCGCGCTGTGGCCTGAGGGCGCTGTGAGGAGGATCGAGTGTGAGGAGCCTACCCTCGTTTTGGCGCTGTCCGCCATTTAATTAATTAATTGAAAAGGGAGCCTACCCCTTGCACCGCCGATTTCACCGCCGCAGCCCGGCGCTGCGAGGAGTCCTTCCCCCGCTGTGTGGCACATCGTCGCGGCGGCCCCCGGTGCCAGGAGAGGGCCGCCGATGTGAGGTGGAGGCCGCGCTGGGCCCTGAAGCCGTCCGGGCCCGCGTCACATGACCGGGGCGCCCGGCCGCGTCATTGGCCGCGCCCCCGTCCTTGCCGCGCACGGATTGGCTGCCCAGACAGGCAGCAGGAAGAAGCCCGCGGAAGCTGCCGAGAAGCCCCGGGTTCCCGGGAGGCCGAGGGAACCCGGGCGAAGCCAACGGAGGTGTTTCGGGACTCCCGTGGTGAAGAGGGAGTCCCGATTGAATCGGCAGCTAGAGAGAGGCCGCCGTAAGTGAAGAGAGGGGGCCTCGAGGCACAGGATCGGTGCCTGGTCCGCCTCCTCAGCAGCCAGCCATTGCTGAAGACCGGAGCGGGAGGCCACCCCGTCGGTGAGTGCCCCGGGCCGGAAAGAGGAAGAGCGCCGGTGTCCTCGTGAAGAGAGGAGCCCCGCAATGGTGAAGGAGCTGGGCGGGAGCCTCCCTTGCACTAGGCCCCCGCCCCCAAAGGAGCCGGCAGCCTCACGAAGGCCACTTTGAAGTCCCGGGTCCTCGTGAGAGAGGAGGAACCCGGGGAAGCAGAGGAAGAGCCCCGCCTGTTCCCCGTGTCTGCCGCCAGCTGACGTGGAGAGGGGAGAGAAGTTCCCTTTGAGTGCGCTACGCCAGGGGGGCCTCGAGGCACATTGTCGGTGCCTGTCCCCTCCGCCTAGCAGCCCGGGTCCCCACTAGATAAGAGGGGCCTGGGAGAAGGCCGCGTGGAGCCTCCGGATCGCCCCCCCCCTTACAAAGGGGCCAGCAGTGTGGTTGGAGCCCGGAGCCAGAACCCAGGAGCAGCCGGTGAGTGGGGCATATAAAGAGGGTGGAGAGGGCAGCGGGGCACAGGGTCGGTGCTCGCCCCCACCCATGACTGGTACATTTAAGACACCTTGTGATAGGGCACGAGATTGTAGTGCTTCCAGTTGGGGCCGTATAGGTGGACCCTGGAGTGGGCAGTCATCTGAAGAGGGAATTGACAGTGATGCCTAGTAGTTGCCTGTTACCTGTGGTGCATAGGGTCCCTAGAGGATAGGCTTAACCTTCAATCTATAGGTTTATGCCCTGAGGAGGATCTACCCCATGTTGAGGTTGGTAGGCCTTAGGTTCTATGCCCTGGGGATATTGTCTCCTCTAAGGTGACCCGGGAAGAGTTGTTGCCAACGCACTGCCTGCCTGTTGTTCTATATCCGCAGGTGGAGGGTGGAGTAAAACTGGGTGTTCTCTTTTACTGCAAGGGTGCCACTAAGCTGGCCTGTCGAGTTATCTCAGGCCCCTGTCTATGCCCCAGATTTATGAGCTGTTGAACTGATTCGTTACAGGTGCTCCTGTCTGTTATTAAATGTGCTGGTATGCCACGATGTCTTTTCTTACAGGGGTTATGCAGGATGCTGTCTGCTGTAATTACAGCCGCTACCAAGGATGAAGGCCTGAGTTGGCCCTGCCTGACGCATAGTTCCCTAGGTGGAGGGGGGAAGAAACCTGATGTCTTATTACAGGTGTTCCTGCCTAATGTTAATGCCAGGTGATTCCTATTCTTTTTGCAGGAGTCGCCAATGCCAGCTATTTTGGGTTCTTATCCCTAATGTTTGATTGCATGTTTAATGGGCGAATACGCCAAGTGCATTTTTCCCTTATATAGGTGTCACTGATGTTACGTGCCAAATGCTAACCTGTTTATATTTCAGCTAGACACTATGGACTAAACCCTTTTTGTCCCATGTAAATAATCCCCCACTGAAATACTTGGCTCTGGTGCCAGTTGGCGCCATGTTATGATGACACTGTTAATGCATTTTTGCCTTGCAGGTTGGAGATACTAAACTGCTTAATTTTCCAACTCAGATTGGTGTCCTGCCTCTTTTGTGGTGTGCCTGGTGTGTTGACTGAGGGTACTGCGTGAGTGCTTCACATGTCCTCCAAGTTTGGCCTGCCCGCTTGATGCCATGCTACCCCCTTTGAGACTTGGGCAACCCCCAATTCCAACACAGAGGTAGCCAATTCAAGGATTGTAGGTCCGGGGAGATGTGTGCGCTTTTTTTTTTTTTAGAAACAGTGATGAGTCTGCTGCATTGATTGATGCACTTAACGGTGCTGTTGATGCTTTGGGTAGGCCGCAAAGAGAGACACACCCGTATCCCACTCTCTGTATAACTAGAGCTTGTACTGCCTGCTTGAAGTCATTGTGTGGTAGGAAGGGTTTCATTTTCCTCAGTGTGTTTATCTGGAAGTTTGCTCCCTTTGTGGCATTGCTGATGTGTTTTTGCATATTGAGGTTACTGTCCAGAGTTATTCCTAATGATTTTGCTGAGTCCACGATAGTAGGTTGAGCGTTGAATGCTGTAAGATGTTTAATCCATTCTTGCATTTTGGGCACTTGGGCGGGTGGAGCTATTGGCAGGAATTCGGTTTTTAGGGCTTTCAGTTTGAGATGATTTTCTGCCAGCCAGGTTTGGGTATTCCTAAGCGTTGCATTAAGCAGTTTGATGTTGTCTAAGGTGTGAATCTTAAGGTATAGTTGTGTATCGTCGGCGTACATGTGATATTGCACGTTAGATGCGTGTAGAATTTCAGTGAGTGGTTCCATGAACTGATTAAACAATGTCGGGGATAGGTGGCCACTGAAAAGCAAACTCTTGGTAACCATTATACTTTGCTTTGTCCCATCACTCAAAGTATATTTTTTGGCTGAGAGACCAAAGGGCTTCTGAACATTACAGTCGACCCAAAGCATATTCAATGGGATAACATTGACAACGAGGCACAATGTTAACTGAAACTCAGTGCCTAGCTCAAGAGAGCTATAAGAACATTTGGGATTGTCAATTTGGACCTTTCTTTTTATACTTATCTTGTTGAATGCAACCTTTACTTAACTATCATTAAAAGTCCTTTTCTTTTTCTAAGGTTATAAACTGGCTGGGCATTTGAAGGTATTGTTATCTATTGTGTCACCCTGAATTGGAGTCTCTAATCTCCCCCTCTACTCCTTGGAGTACGCCTTGATTGCTCACACTAGTTTCTGTGAGAAACAAGGGACTAAAGGGATTCTCTTGTCAGTCTAAATAAAGATGCACGTCTTGTGGCCCTTTGGCACTAGGAGTAAACGACAAGAGGCACAAAGCACAATGGAAAGGCCCTGAAAGCGGGCCATATGGAAACTGAGGGCTTCAGAGTAGTAATGTTCCCAAGTATGAGGGGAAAACAGGATCAGCAAGGGCAGGATATCATATGATGCGGCTGTTCAGTGTGTGAGCATCATGTTAAGTCCTCCTATTATTTTAGCCAGTTTCCAGAGTCTACAAGTTTGCAGAGTCCTTTGTGCAAGGAGACTTCCATCAAACGTAATTTGGTCCACGGAATTATCCTATCTCTTATAGACCTAGACCATGCATACTCCAGTAAATTCCAACATGTGCAGTAACTTCTTCCACCACACAAGGCAGCAATATGAGTATTTTAGTAAACAATGCACCCCTCCAACTTTACCCAAGTACATTACACAAGGTCGAGGTGCATACAAGTATTGGGGGAAAAGGCCCAGTAAGTACTGGGATATGCAGATTTTGGTGCACTTAATTCCTAATGTTATGTCCCATTTTTTCAGGCAAAACTCAAAATAGGCAATAACTATCGCATGTGACTAATTCTAACCATTTTGAAGGTGGATTTTATTGGGTGCAATAACTATCACATTTGATACTGGAGCACTAGTAATGAAGGTCATGGACTCTGACAATAAGATGTACTTTAGTAGAATAAAAGCAAATGTATTACAGGCTGTCCAATATGTTCATCAAGACTTGCAAACCAATCAGGAAAATAACCAACAAAAATTACAACACAATTTTCATTTTACCCAAAGCATAATCAAATGAAGGTACATTGCATTCATTTTCAACCCGTGGAATTAAGAAATTACACATTTAACTCTGGTGTTTTAAACTATTTAGTTTATTTTTTCCTGTGATCTGAAGTTCACAAACATTTACTTTTGTTCCCAAGGTATACATCCATCGATAGAAGCAGCTGCAAGAAAAGATAACCTCTCCCTGGGGCGAAAGCACTTTATCTGTTGTGGGGGTGGGGAGGGGCCAGAGTCCAGTGGGAATGTTGTAATGGTGCTGATGACTCGAGAGCTGCGAGAATGCTAACTAGGGCAATCCAGGGAGCATAGGCAGGTTGTGGTAAAACTAGTTATTCTAGCTCAAGATATGCTGACAATGCCTTAAATGCTAATAATTCCAGATTTTTAAAGTGCTACTTATCACCCCTAGGGGTATCCTGACGCTGGGGGCCGTCAGGGAGATTAAGTGAGCTATTATCCAGAGTCACATGATGCCGAGCTGCCGCTGGTGACCGAACCGTGAGCCTTGTGCTCCGGAGTCAGCTGCTATGGCTGCTGCACCACACCACTCCCTCTAGCAAGGGATAAGACTGTGGAGGGTTACAGACAAAATGTTACTGCAACAAAAGTATTCCATTTCATGGAAATTTGTGAGCTCTGGGACTGTGGGATACAGGTTTCCAGGATGCTCCCGAATGGATGGCGTTTGCTGGATCACTTACCTCTTTGCAGTTCTCCTGTTTGGAGAAGTGAACCAGGTCTCCATTGTAGAGCTCCTCCTGGTTGAGGACGCTGCTGAACTCGCCAGGGGTCAGCTTGCTGGGGTCGATGCCGCTGGAGTGCAGGAACTGCTGGTAGGCCACACTGAACGCCTGTCCGATGGCCTGCGCTATCACCTGAGCCTGATGGACACAAGAGCCATTCAAGTGAGATCAAGGAGCAGCAGGAGGACAACAAGCTACAGCAACAAGGATTTGTGAAAACCACTCTACCCGCTTCCTGGACTTGCCCACTACTTTTTTCCTTCATCATGCTAAGCAGGAAAAAACACATTAAGATCTCACGCTATTCTGAAAATGTTGGGGACGACCCATTTCCTGAGATTCATCAGAACTCTCTTGACCTGACCTTATCTACCCTCCAACAAGTCAAAGAGGATCTCCTACAAGTCAAAAGGATGTCCACGACATCAAAGACCTCCTCCTCTCACAGCCCAGCCTACCTCCCACCATCCCACTACCCTACAAACGACGCACCCTCCCTACATACCCTCGCCTCAAACGATCCCCGAGATGGCCGACTATCCCCGTTCGCAATAACTCCCACCGCCCTCGCCGTGTCCTCAACTCACTGTCTGACCGCGACCTATACTCTCTCCTACGCTCCTATGGCCCAGGTCCTGAAAAACACATATCCAACGCACACATCCCCATACCCACAACTCACTCAAACCCTCTGAGGCTCCCAACCCATAGTAACAGAGGTTCCATCCCTAGCAACCTCAGAAAAATCCCCCTCACTCTAGAAGGCTCGACCACCCTTCTCACTCCCAAACTCAAATGCATCCTACTCAACTGCAGATCGGCCCAGAGACACTCCTCCGACATCGCTGATCTCGTATCAGCAATGGAACTGGACTTAGCGATTCTGACTGAAACGTGGCTTACTGAAGCCTCTACCCCGATAATGGACATATTAGTCCCCCCCAATTATCACATCATTAGACTGGACAGGCCTGTCAAGACGGGAGGGGGAATTGCATGCATTTTTAGGAGCAACCTCTCCGTCACTAAAGCCGCCTCCCCCTCCCTTACCTCCTGTGAACTCCTCTGCCTCGATATCACCAGCGAGGGCAAACAAGTTTGTGCTTTACATCTCATCTATCACCCGCCTGGCGACAACCTCATATTCACCCAACAACTCATGGACACGATCACCTCCAATGCCGGTCGGCAGATCACCCAAATCTACTTGGGTGACTTTAACCTCCACTGGAATGATCAGAAAGACACAGAGGTGAACAGTCTCAAAACTTTCCTCAAAGCACTGGACCTCACCCAAATATGTGATAGACCAACACACGACAAAGGCGCGATACTCGATCTCATCATCACCAAGGAGGACTCCACCAAACTGGAGGCGATCCAACCCTGTGATTGGTCAGACCACCACATTATCACCTTCTCTATTAACGAAAAAGTTAAACCTAACCCGGTTCAACCCACCAAATCCAAAATCTGGAAAAGGGACATGAAGAGTCTTAACCCCACTACACTGCCTCCCCACCTCGGCAGTCTCCTCCTTCCCCCTCCAGGTGTCTCGGATGCCCAATCACTGACCGACCACTACCTTGACTCTATGAAATTAATAGTCAATGAAGTCGCTCCACTGCAATTGAAGAGAGTCTCCAGCAAAATTTCTAACCCCTGGTACGATGGCAGACTCAATGACGACAAGCGCACTATGCGGATGGCAGAGCGTACTTGGAGATCTGACCCCTCATCACTGCATCTAAAAACGCTTAAAAAGAAGAGAAATGACTACTTTAGGAAAATAAAGCGCACAAAGTCGGACTTCTTTAGCCGTCTACTGGACCAAGCAAAAAACAGGCCAAGAAAACTGTTCGAACTAATCAAGACTCAAACAAAGACACAACCCTTACAATCAAACAAAGCAACAAGCGACACCCCACACTGTGAAGCCTTCTCTTCTTTCTTTAAGCAAAAGACCGACAACATAAGAAATGACCTCGTCATGGACTTAAGCCGATTCCCCAATCATACCAGAATGTCTAACACTCAACCTAAAAACAATGCATCATGGCTGCACTTCGACAGCTACACGGAAGAAGCTATACACAAACTACTCTGCACTCTGAAGCCCTCGAATCACCTCACAGACCCCCTACCTGCTAATGCAGTAAAAGACTTCACCCCCTTGCTCCTCCCTCTTTGGACCAAAATCATCAACAGCTCCCTTCAACAAGGACTCATCCCAGACTCCCTCAAGGTGGGGCAAGTCACACCTATACTCAAGAAACCCACAGCTGACCCGTCTGACCTGAACAACTACCGGCCTATCACCAATATCCCCACCCTGGCCAAACTGCTGGAGAAATGTGTCCAACTCCAATTAACAAAACACATTGACCAATTTGACCTCCTCAACACTCACCAATCAGGCTTCCGAGCGAAACATAGCACGGAAACCGCTATGACACACATAATTGATGACGCCCTCCAAATACTTGACCGCAATGATTCCTGCCTCCTCATCCTTCTTGACCTATCGTCAGCTTTTGACACGGTCAAGCATGAGAACTTATTGGAGCTGCTAAGCACTAGAATGGGTCTTTCGGGAACTGTTCTCAAATGGTTTTCTTCTTTCCTTCATAACCGGTCGCAGAAGTTCAAGATCGACAATGTGCTATCTAAACCAGTGCCTGCAGATCTAGGTGTCCCGCAAGGATCCTCCCTCTCCCCCACACTGTTCAACCTCGTCATGGAACCACTCGCCACCTTGCTCCAAGCATCCAATGTTCAATTCCATATGTACGCCGATGACACACAACTTTACCTAAAGCTACAATCCCCGGAAGATATCAAACTACTGAATTCCACACTTAGCAACACTCAATCTTGGCTGGCCGTTAATCACCTCAAACTAAATGCGCTGAAAACTGAGTTCCTACTCATCTCACCCCCGGCGAAAACTTCCACCACCCAAACGTGGCTCAATAACCTGACAGCACTCAATGTCCAACCTACTATCGTGGACTCAGCGAAATCCCTAGGCATCACAGTTGACGCCAAGCTCAACATGCAACAACACGTTAGCAAAGCCACAAAAGGGGCTAATTTCCAAATCAACACACTGAGGAAACTCAAACCCTTCCTCCCTGCCAAAGACTTCCAAACAGCTGTACAAGCTTTAGTCATCCCTCGCATAGACTACGGAATTGTGGCCCTCAGCGGACTCCCGCAATCCACAACAGCGCCCCTAAGAGCCTCCCTGAACGCTGCCGCGAGACTCATTACTGGCTCAAGAAAACATTCGCATATTTCCCCAGACCTAAAATCTCTAAAATGGCTGCCTTTTGAAGCCAGAATACAGCTAAAAATTGCAATAATGACACACTCGGCCGTGCACCACAAAGCACCCAACTACCTCGCGCAAAAGCTGTCTATTTCAGGAGGGTCGAGATCCAATCGTAGTACAAAAAATCTACTTCTGAAACCTAGTAGATTCCGGAAAGAAAAAACATACAAGCGCTCCTTCTCAGGAATGGCACCCAGGATTTGGAATGCGCTCCCTCCGGAAACCAGGCTTATCTCCTCCACTGCACTCTTCAAGAAAGAGGTGAAAAGAATCCTTCTGGCCAAGATCTCCTGAACCTTACAGAGACTGGATCTGAGTCTCTGCATCGCGCTGTACCACTGATCACCCTGCCCTTTGGCGCTATCCTCCTACCTAGGGGGTCACTACTACGATACTCTCTTTCTAACGACCAATATATGCTACGCTTTGTTGTATTTAAATTACTTGTTTACCTGACGGTATGTTGACATGTTTCTGTACATTATTGTTAGCTTCTATGTTTAGTGATTACTATATTGCTCCCATTATATTGTTCATTCATGTTGCCCTTGCCCCTGTGAAGCGCTCTGATATCTGTAAGGATCTTGTTCGCGCTATATAAAACTTTGAATAAAATAACATTAGAGTGCGGGCTTCAGTGACATCTCATGACCATCTCAGTGCCATCTTGTTACTACCATCTTACATCAGAAGAGTGGAAGACGTGGCAGATCATTTTGTACAGCCTCTTCTCTCCAGGTGTGTCCTCTGCCCGCCTTGGTAGCTTCCTGCGGGCCATGAGCACAACGATACTTCCGATGTCCGCGATGTACGAGATGGTCTGCAATGGGTGATCCATCATTGCTTCCTGCGTGTGACACATGACAAACTATCAAAGCATGCAAGACAGGAGTATCTTGGGTCACACCTAAAGGGCGCCGTGACAAATAACAGATGTGGTACAGCTCATAAGACACAGCAATGTTTAAGCAACTGCATATACAAACTACCATTATTTAACAAAACCAACGTGTACAGTTGCGAAGAAACACGTGTACAACAACAAACAAGAGTACCATGAAATATAACCAAATTGACACAAGACAGCACAGCAGACAAACCAGAATGTTTGAACTATTCATGCTTCTTAATGAAGCAAGACACTGGAAAAAAGTAAACCACAATGAACCATATGTATAACAAATTGACACAAAATAGCATAAGAACACCACAACATATATATTTTACAGAGAGAAAATTCATGTAGCCAACATCATAACATATACACGAGCCTCCGGAAACAATAGAGAGGCGCAAACAACAAAATCAAGAATATCTCATAATACTTCAGAGACAACAGTAGAAAGAAAAAATGTGTGGTGAAAAACAAGACATTTGGAACGCAAACAATTAACCAGAGGTATAACGTAAATATTAACCCAATAGTAGGCACTGTTCAAATTAGCTATGATTAGTTAAGCATTGCACAACTCATTCAAACTAAACTCTGGACATAACAGTAAGACTATCATTCACACCAGGACAGCAATACTTCACCCCGTAATATTACACTGCCCATCTAGAAGCTCAGCAGAATTATAGTCAGTTGCAGTGCCTGGATACCCTCATGGGTGACAAGAAGTGCTTTACAAATCTACTGATTGATTGTTTGCGTCACAAACATCAACTAAACACAAAACTAGCATAAAATACAAAGCACACCAAGCAAACCGATAACACAGTGCATAACACCTCATTCCAAAGTAATGAAAGGGAGTGCAAGAAAGTGCCACATATTTACGAGCCACAGTTCTGCTCTTAAGCACAAAACAGGCTGCACATTAACACAGCCACAACCATTTTACAATGAATCACACTAAACAGAGGAAACTGTAATAACCTCATGGCTACACATACAGTGTAGAAGTAATCCTGTTTTGAGCGCCCGGCTTCAACACCATCTGGATGAAGCACTTACCTGGCTGTCCGCAGTCAGCACTTTAATCCTCTGGGTGGAGACAAAGAGATCTACCTCAGTCATTGGCTGCGACTCTCCGTCCGGTGCCTACAATACAAAAGGCGCAGTGTTAGGAGCAACATACTGCACTAAGAGGAGGCGTATTGATCATAACACTGAAGGTAGGCAAAAGGTGAAGCACCCTGGTTTATATTTCATATGTGCGTTATGGCTTTTGTTTGTAATGGGACTACTTTTTTGAAGCACGGCTGGTTTGCTCTTAAAAACATAAGTCTCAGAGGTAAGCTGCGATCTATATAGACATTTATGTAAAGCACGTGGTGGGTGTTGCATACCAAAACTAGTTCAAAAACTATGCATTGAGTTAACTGTACTCGTGTAGGTAGATGGATGGGATCAAGAGGAGATCAAAGATTACAATGTGCACATTATCACACAGTGAGTCAGCGTTGAGGAATAGAAAGTACTGGCAGTTGAAATTAAAGCATAGAAGAAAAATAAACTACAGGGTCTGACTTAAATTTAGAGGGAAAAAAACTTTTAAAACACCTGTGTTGCTATTCAGTTCTCTGTAATGTGGTGTGAGTCTTATAGTGTCATGTTCTGTCCGCCCCATTATGAAGTTCTCATTTTCCCAGTAGCCTTGGGTTTTCCAACATGCTGTGGTGCACAAGCCTATGCAAAGCAACAGGGCCCTGGATAGGGGGTTCCTTCATCATGAACCTTTTGAGAATTAGGAGGGAAGCTGCTAGCCTACCCCTCTTAAGAATTTCTCATTCATAAAAGCGGCTTTGATTCTGAATATCCCCTCCCCACTACAATTGCACCGAGGGTCCCTCTCATCATAACACCAACTTTAATGTATCCATTTCAGAATGCTAGGCGCACATGATATACACATTTGCCAATTCGGCTTCACGGCACCCTGGTCTTATCTCCCCCCACCAATCTGGGCACACAATCACAGCTTTTATTGCTTGCTTATCCACTCTAAACGTTTTTCATCCTGCTCTTGCTTATCAAATGCCCCTATGTCTAACACCCTTCTGCTATTCTTATCCCTGTGTGCTTGTGTGCCACAAGGGCTGTTCATGCCTAAAAAAAATGCACTTGGGTGAGGGGATAAAAATAAAAAAAGCTGCTTTGATTGTAAACATTATTTTCCCTTCTCTCGTCTACTGAATTACCTCTTTGCCTATAAAGAGGCTGCTGTACACAAATGTTCTATCTCATCTACTTTCTACTTTGCTTTGTAAGGAGGACAGCATCTCTCTTGCTTTCACAGAAATTAGGTTTTTGTAGCTGCTTCAGCCAGTTCCTTTTCGCTGTAAATGAAATGTTTTTATTCAGACCTAGGACGTGTATTCAATGTACGAAAATGACAAATACTATTTTCAGACTTTAGATTAGGTACATCTAGCTAAGAAAGTTGCTCTTTTCTGTTCATGTGACCAACAGTGAGTATTCCCTTTCCTGTTCTCTGCTCTTTAGAAAGAGCTTAAATTTTTCTTTTTTGAAAATGTTTAAGAATTTATGGTTTGTTTAATACCCTTTTTGTAAGAAGACTGAAATAATCTACTTGGGTATTTTGGGTACCTTTATAACTTGAGGGTTGCTTTTGGTCTCTTTATGAAAATCTCACAGGATTTTATCTTGAACAGGACCAGATTAACATCCGTCTGTTTTGCTGCAACTACGTTTTAAATCTATTTATGATACCCGTTGATCCCATACACATAAGAACAGTTAGTTGAGGAGTAGGAAGGATAGACTGCCAACGCACTGAGCAGTTTCTGGTCGATAATAGGATGGGGAATTACTAGTTTGCTTTCAAGTTATGGGTAGTCCATTGCCACAGACCAAGTTATATGTGGGCAGGAAAAAGACTGACTGGTTGAGCCGACGCATGCCCAACCTTTATCAGATTCCAAAATCCGGCAAAAATGTGTTTAGCCTCTCTATTCATCGCTATAACCTTGACGGATTCTGTATCTCCTCTGTGCTACTGTAATGATGTGGCCTGCACAGACACTCACCAAAAGTGACCAGCTGCCATTTCTTACCTTTATCCTGTCGACCGCTTCTTGAGCCTGCCGCATGCGCGTGCTGGTGGAGGGGTTCTTGTCGGAGGTCAGCTGGGTGGAGCCCAGGTACTTTGCTCCAAATATAACTCCATCCAAGAGGTCTTCAGGGTCGCAGGGACCAGGCACTGGGAGGGGGAAAGACAACAGAGTCAGAAAAACAAGGCTCAGGAGTTTGTAGTTTCAGCCTAGCAGCTGAGACAGCACCAGATGTCCCAAGGGCACTATACAATCTGCGCTTACCATCACTGTTGATTCAAAACATCAATGATTTTAATAGATTCCCACAACAAAGTTTAGATTTTGAATGGTGGGTACTAGTCTTCTCTCTTACTCCACTTTCCAGTAATCGGACGCACCTGCTTTCCCATGTATGTGAACAAGGGAATTTCCCTATGCCCCCTCACTTAATTTCTTTTTAACCCCTTTTCCAATTTATCATTTTTGCCAGGTCATGATTTTACCCTGCACGACAAGAAGGCACTTGCAGGGGGCAGTGTAGGCTGTTCTTGCTTTACCCCTCGATTGTTAAAAGAGCCTCACTTTACCTGTGGCCTTAGTCATGCATCTTTCACATTCCCTTAGCATCATCTCCATCCTGCAACAGGCAACCTGGGGAACAGACCGCTTGCCATCTCATCATTGAACAATCTAATCATTTCTATCAGGCCTGGTCACTGTACCCTTCACTGCTACCAAAGACCATAACATTGACGCACAACTGCAAGGATTCTAACTTCAACCACAAATGACTGGATGTTACATGCGATACATGGCCATGCAACAGGCCGCTCTCTGAATTCCTACCCTCCGGTAAATGCCCTCAGCGCCTGATGACTGCATAGACACGCTGCCCTTCTATAATGGGTTCATCACCTACTTTTGACTCAGATCAGCTCAATGGATTTTTATTCCCAGAGGCGAAGAAATTGACCAGAGCCTCACAGGATTATATCAACATTAAGGGAAAGGGAATTGCGCTTATCTCGCCCTCAATGCTATACAGATACCAAACACACAAAATTAACATCTACAACCAAGATTTACCAAGTGGTTTTCATCATACCAGTCAATTAACATGTTTGGCTAAAAATGCATAAAAAACCTAATCCCCAATACATTGGTTACAAAAGTGTATGTTTTACGTCCTGGTTATCCGAGGGCTGATCTCAAGGGAAAAAGAGACACAGAGACTAAAAACATCTTGCATGGGCAATTCAATGAAGGCTCCATGGCTCTCCTCACAAGTATTTCTCACAAGGGCTTAATGTATCGTAGGACCACCAGTAATCAAGTCAACTGAGAAATACAGCTTTCGTGTGAATATTATCTAACATCTACCTTCTTTGTGGTGACTTTCATGTAGGTCAGCCAAATGCCATACTGCGCTCCTATAAATCTTGGGTCCCATATGTCTATAAGTGCCTAAAGTTGTTTCCTGTCTCTGTTAATATTATACGAAAAATCACACATGGTTTCAGAGGTCTGATTGCAAACAAACAAAGTAAAAAATGGCATCCAATGCAGGACATAGCCAATTGTATTTCTATGTATATGATAAAAACAATTCATTATGGTAAAATAGTGACATCAAATTAGTGACTAATGTGACGAAAGCCACCAAAAAGATGGTGGGAGTTAGATAACATTCAGATGAAAGGGAGTTTTCCTCAGTGACTCGCTGACTTGTGGTCCTAGAAGGCAATAAGCCCCTATGAGAAAGAAAAAAGAAATTAACGGGCAAAGCTATAGACGTTTCCTATTCAATGCCCCCAGTAGCAGTTTTGAGGGGCCTATCTGTTTCTACCATTAGATCAGCACTGAGATGGTCGAAACCTAAAACCTTCGCCTTTGTAACTAATGTGTAGGCAACTAAACACCATCAGCTGAAAAGGCCAAAGGAAGATTCATTTTGTTTGGACGAAAATAACTTGGGTAAATCTAACACAGTTCTGCTAATTTCGTTTTAGTACCCCCACCTATTAAAAGCCCATATGGACGGGGACAGTCAATAATACAGCAGGGAGGAGAGCTCTAGCACTTGTTCAGAGATAAAGGCATGCTCAAAGTCCCTCATGCTTATCCCATAGTGTGATCTACTTTTACCTCCCCCAACACAGACCAGACACTCACCTTCCTTTGAAGCTGGATAAAAGGAAACCGATTCCACCATCTGAAATAGAGGAGGATTTCAGTTTCAGAAAGGATCATTCAGAATAAAACAGCAAAAGTTCAGTAGACTAGCTCTAAGGGCAAGAGAACACATCTTCCACTCATGGGGTCAACAACTTCAGACTGCGGCGGTGGAAGCAGTTTCAGGGAACAAGTGTCCACAGATCAGCGCTGAGGTTTCACTGGTATCGGTGAAGTGCCAAGCTCAATCATCAGAAAGAGAGGATAGTAGGCGCTGCTTCACACAATATGTTTACTTCAGCATTGGACAGACATGGACTGTGAGACTGGGCAGTCAAGGAAATAAAACCACAACTTGCTAGATGGTCTCCTACGACCTAACTCTTCGTGCTCAGCCACCATTTATCTAGGATGTCACTTTAAGCCTCTCGGAGATTATAAGCATACATGCTCCTATACACATCACATAAAGGTGGCACCTTCTAGATTCCTGTGTTCTAGAGGTCTATACATGTGAGCTGATATTTTTATACGATCTGTAGCTGTCTTGGTAAGTGAAACACCCATTATGGAGGTACTGCGAATAAAGTCTTGCTCAACAGGCTTTGATCATTGGAAAAGAGAGCAAAATAATGTTTTATATGTTCATTTTCCGGTTTGCAACTGTTTTTTCCTTCTGTATGGTTAATTCGGAGATGCTGGGAAAGTATGGAACCAGGCACAGTATTTTGAAGAGTCTAAGTGGCCCCAAGTTATTGCTTTATCTCATGGTAAAGTGCCTATGGTACCATACCCTGATTCCAGCCTCATATACACTGCCCGTCCCCTCACACAAGGGGGTACCACATGGGTTCACCCAAGAGAGTAAAATCAAGGACAGGGATTACTGGGCAGCAAGAACCAGCCCTGCTTATTTTCTCTATTCCAAGTTTCCACATGGATTTGAGATACATGCCAATAATACTCCTTCCCCTGGTGGCCACGGATTCATTTCTTGCACTCTGGGCCTCAGAATATCAGACGGCTGCTCGATTCCAGCCACGGCACTACTTCAACGGGGAAGGATACATTTGAACACCTGTGATAATGGAACATGCAACTGGAACCATAATCAACCTCATTGAAATATACAGAACAAGGTCTCTTCAATGCCACGGTGTCAAAGAAGCCTATGCTTAAATAAAAACAGCAACCCCAGCTCTGACCCACATCTGAAACTACCCCTTCCCAAACCAGCTAGAGTTTAGCCAGCCTATCATTTGTGTGTATTCTCTGATACTCTCCTGTCTCTGTATGTCTGCTGTCAAAGAGCTCCAGTGCTGGCGCAGCAAGTCCAAACGTATTTGTGCTGGAAGATAACTAGTTTGAAATTATACTTTTTTTGTGAACTGTCATCTTCTGGCAGAGGCTTCTTTAAAAACCACATCTGTCAGCAGCTTAAACCTTCTGATCATGTTACTGCAATCTTTTTGAAAATGGCTGTTGTACCAGCACGCCAAACCACACGTCTGTAGGCTCAGAAAAAATGCTGTGGGGTTTCTTTTTTATTTCATGCTCTGAGCTTGTGTCTCAACTTGGACTAAACCCCGCCAACTTACCATACACCTCAGATCTATAAGCATAGTCTGTCCAAGACCATAATACATCCACATGTTTTAGAAGGGTGATCTGTGGGCATGTTCCAGGACCCATGATGTTTAGATGTGTTTCTAGAGTAAATTGAGAAGATAGCCATTTTGTTTTGCTCTTCACCACTTGCCAGGAAAGCCCACTGCACTAAGTCACATTATGTGAAAGCCTATAGGAAGTGTCTTAAATTGTTTTGTACCCAGGTGGGGTGTTCCCCAACATCCAGAGGAGCTACTTTGTGGGGGGTTGAGTGGTCTCAAGTAGATATTAGACACGCAGTGACATACTTGGCCAGGGATCATGTGATGGGATGGCTTAGTAGTCAAACAATGACCAGAACAAAGCCGGGTCTTTGGTGCACTACTCTGAGCTCATTTGCAAGATAACTTCTCTCTGGTAGCGATACACTTATATTTTGTGAATACACTGAGTTCTGTAAGCGTACATGGGACAGGTCAGTTGAACTTTTTGGGCATGTTCAAACTACTGCGTGAGGTTGATCTCAAAAGGAAGGGGCACCCTGTACAGAAGTATACTAAGGTACACGGTTGTTTGTGTAGCTAATGTCATCCATGGTGCAGCACACATTGAATTTCTGCCTGATGAACCCAAAGGCTGGGGCATTTTTCACCATCTGTACCTGTTTGCACCAATACTCTTCCAGGTAGGTATCCTGACAACTGATAAATGCTCACAGTTGCCTGTGGAATGCATATACAAAAGGCACATAAGCACCATAGTTTCCTGTTGTTGCATGCGGGACAGATAAACAGCAGCAGCCTTCTGTTCACCTATATTAGGAATTGACAAAAGAAGCCATCCTACCCCCCATCCCCTTATGCCCGGAAATGGTAAGCAACCCCCTATGTCCACTTTTGCATACCTCAGAGGTACTTGGCATACCCTTGCACACCTAACAGATAGAAAGCAGCCCACCAATCCTCACGTTTGAAATCCCAAGATAGACTGCATTCCCTACGACCAAGTCACACATACTCCAAGGATAGACTGCTATATCTGCCCTCCATTACACCACACCAACAGACAGCTACACTGTTTTACTCTCCTGTAACAACCCCAGGAAAAGACTGCTGTCCCCTGTTGTCACCCCTTGCCACTCCAAAGATACAGGGTTAGACCCTCCTGCTCCCAAGGCAACTCCATTTCAGGGATAAGCAACCTTGCTGCATTCCCATTAGGCATAGGGCAACCTTCTCCTAATCTAAACTAATCACGTATGGGATGCAAGGAGACACCCATGCACACTCCTCTAAATACCTATGGGATACATGGCAGCCACCCCTCAGCCCACCTTTGGCTACACCAGCGACAGGGAGTAGCACACGCCTGACCCAGCCATATATCTCAGGGATGGATTGCAAGCTCAGCTGTGCCAAAATTACATATGTCAGAGATGTACAAAGTGAATATACTTCCACATCCTCATTCTGGCTTTTAATGGGCCTCTCTCTTCAGACTCCTACCGGGCTTCTGAGTTAGTACTTGACATAGTGTGCTTCCTACTCAGATCCCTTATGGGCCCCTCCACCACACCCAGTCATAATTTCTCATACCCCTTCAATGCACCCACCCTGTTCTGCCTTCTTGAATGCATTATGGACCCTCCTCCACGCCCTATCCTGATTTCTCAGATCCATTATGCGCCCATCCCTTACACCCTGCGCATATTTTCATATCCCTTCTCAGCCTATTCCCTCATATGCTGTCCTAGATGCTAAGATTGATTCTTGGCACCTCGATCCACACAGGCCTAGATTCTCAGGTCCCTTTTGGATCTGTCCACTTATAACCCATCCTGGTCACTGCAGATCCCATCCATTTCTGGGATCTCCTTTCAGATCCCTCCTGTGCCCTTCCACAAGCTTCTCAAATACCTTAACGCCCCTCCTCTTGGCAAAATATGCTGGCTTCTAAGAAACTGTCTGTGCTGTCCACTCACATGCTGTTCTGGACACCCGTTTCTAATAGGACAATGGTGAAAGTTTCTGAAGAGGACCAAGGTAATAACTGGACAGTAGTTCTTTCCTTAAAAAACCTGCCTTAAAACGTTTGTGGGTGGGCTTGCTCGCATCTCTTGGAGTACCCCGTGGTTTCAGAAACAAGTATACTGACTGCCAGCCCAAGATCCCATCATGGAAGATGTCACAGGGATGCTCCTGGCAATGGGTGGTAGGAGTTCTTCGACTTAAAAGGACAATGGGTGGGGGCTGTGGTCATATGGCTATTTATGAATGTTGGGGGACAATGGCAAGCATATATTTTGGGTGTGGGTTGCACGTTACTGTTTAAATCCAGCTTTCGAATGGAATGGAACTTAAGGCATATGATTTCCACTTTTCTGCCCTCGCTTGCACAGCCTCGGGTCTTTTTACTCTTGCTATGTGTATTTCACAGTCTACGGTGACCTGTTTGTAAGCATTAGCTGATTCCTGCAAAGGCTTAAGACCAGCTTACCATCAACAGGAAAATCCAAGCAGTAATACTGACTAGTTTGCTCTAAACACTTTTTAAATACTAAACAAGGAAGGCATTTGGCTATGGCCATGCTGTTTCAGTAGAGGGACAACCAAGCAAAAGATGCTGCACTCTGGTGCCATAATTGTGTAACCAACCTGATGGCGGCTGAGCCTCAAGTATGCTCTCCTTATGGATGCTCAGCGCCTTGAGACCCTCACGGGTGAGTAGAGCACTTTATAAACCCCTGATTGATTGATTGATTGATGGGCCCAAAGCTTCTCTGATCCCAGATCCTCTCAGCAGAAAGGGCAATGGAAGGGTGTTGAAAGTAGTAGTCACACTGCTCACCCACCTAATGTGTCATATTTAGCACTAGTTTTGCAAGAACAAGAGCCTTTAGGGTGATGGAGGGTGATCTGAGGGAGCTGCCTTCAGAGGTCGAGAGAATAAATGAAGTCACCCCTCATCCTCAACTGCTCTATTTTGGCCACTTTTCTGTCCTTATGTCAGGGGCCGGATTCCTCTTGTTTTGCTCTCGCCAGGCATATATTCCTCTATCCGGCTTGGATTCATTTTATATTGATGCCCCCGATACCTGCAGATTAGCCAGTTCATAGCGAGATGGTTATCATCAACAAATAAAATACAGTAGCCGTTTGAAAGTCTCCAAATCAAAATACTAACTGGCTACATTGCTTTTGTATTTGTAGATCAAAAATGAAAACAGCCTAGGATTTTAACACCTCCTGCACCTATGTGGCACTTGGCACATTTATATGCAAAGGCTTTCAAATCTTTGGGACCCATGCAAGATGTCCACAGTGGAATCCATCCTTCAAACTTTCTGTACTGTACATTACTAGTATCCCTCCAAAAGCAGCTTTTATGTCATCTGCATCAATAAAAAATTTCACATCCTAGACAGACACATACTCATCTCGTGCACAGCATTAACATTTCCCCGGGAACTTAAATAAACAACGTATTTGTTGAGCACTAATACTACACGCTACAGTAACACAAGCCGCATTTGCATTTTCCACTGAATGTCCAACACACACAGGGAATCGTCAAAATAGCTTACATCGTTGTTACTTTGTGTGTGATGATCTTCTGGTGTGCAGGAAGCTGGATTCCGAACTCTGGAAGTCATCGGGCACTCATCTGGACTGGTGGGAGACATGCAGGCGGAGTCTTCTGGTGTACCCTCTTTCTCTGGCCAAGGCTGGGACACCCCCACAACTAGTCTCTCCAGCCCAGTTGCTGTGCAGCAACATTCGGAGTCCTGGCAGCACCTTTGGTGGGTTGCCAGTTCAAGTACACCACAGCTTTCTTGCTCTGGGGTGCTGGTGCCATGACACATATCAACGCTCGTCCCAGCCACAGCCTCTGACCTGGCCAGCGGTGTCCCTGTGCCAATCTCAGACGGCGTTACCCTCTGATGCCTCAGAAGGTTCAGCAAGTCCTCCCGGTCAGCATCAGCAAAGAGTAGCCCACGCTGGCTTTGTATTTCGGTGTCTCTCTGATGGTAAGCTTGATGCCCACCATGTCGCTCTTGCACCACAAGGCCTCTCCCTGTGGCTATATGAAGGGGACAAGGTGGACACTCTGGAAATAGTTCTGGTGTCTTGTGAAAGTCACTGGTTTCTTTTTCCTCCATTGTCTCCAGTCCAAAATTCACCACTAGGTTCCCATCCTCCTCAGAAGGAAGCACAAGATTGGAAGCAGTGACTACATCATCACAGGAAGCAAGTTGTTGCAAACTGAGCAGAGTTAGAAGTTCCTGGATGTGCTGGTGATCATCTTCCGGCTTCTGAGACCATTCCAGAGCATTTGGTGATTTAGGGCTCGTGGATTGTTCTCCTAGATCCATGAGGTCACTGCCCGACGACGACACCCTGCCCTGCTCAGAGAGCCCATGTGTCGCCGAGGTTACTGCCTGAGTGTCCTTGTAATTGTAGTCGCATTCTGGAGTCTCTTCCATCACCCTGGATGTGTCCTTGTAAACCTCCTGGTGCAACGTGTCAGCTGACATTTGCTGTGCATCATACTCTAAAACAGGCGTGATTGTCCGATTACTGCAACTTCTTAGGTTGATCTGTGAACTCTCAGGCCCCAGGACCCTCTTATGGTCAGGTAGATGCCAAGAGGCTTTTCCTGAGACACTGCTACATGACTGAGTCTCTTCACTAGTGGTGGACGGGTCGGGAGGAAGGAAGGACAGCATGCTCAGATGGGTGCTTAGCTGATGTGCAGTGTTGTTAGTCTGCTCAAAAGAGGACGAGGGTTGTGCCACTTCCTCCAAGTCCATGGCTGGGGGTTCAGGGACTTCACATGAGAGGCCATTATCTCCAGGGATTGGCAAAGCCACTAGATCCGTCTGAAAATCCATGATGCCCTCTGTCATGATGACCGTTAACTGGGCAGGAGATGGGAAGAAACGTCATACACTGTAGGGGGAGAGAGAAAAAAACACAGCTTTAGAAACTAAAGGCAATGTATGCACTGTATTAACATTTGTCAAACAACAGAAGAAAACCACCTGTGCTTTGATCCCAAGTTAATCCATTAGATTTTCCCTGCTGCTAAATAGTGCGTGTCCTGATCAGGAACAATGAATGATGTGTCACAACAGAGATGTTCTGGCCCCTGCAGGGACTTATTGTAAATCAGGGTAAACTGAACAACACGTAAAAATAAGAGCATTAGTAAAGGGTTGGGATCTAAAAAAAACACCTATTCTTACTCTTAAACAACAGAAAAAGTGCCAAATGCCCGGAATACTGTGCTTTTACCTTTTGGGTGCAGGCGGGCACAGAACAGAGTAATGCAGGGTTAGACTGAGCGACTTTTACAGTATGGACAGTGGATGCAGCTGGTGCCACAGTGGGACCATCTTATTTGGACCACAAAGAAGATTTACTCCTGGAATATTAGGCAATGCCTTTTTAACCCGTACTTGCACCCATTGGCAGATATTGTTCAGAAGTTTGGGCTGTCAATAGTATCATATGCCGACGACACACAATTGGTCGTCTCCCTCGCCCCTTGAAAAGGCTCACAGTCCCGACATTATCCAGAGTGTGTCCACAATATTGTGGTCCAACCCCTTGTTCTCTCCCGGTTGGACTACATGAACTCTTTGTTCATAAGCTCCCAAATATGTCATCAAAGGGCTCCAGGTTGTCCAAAATGCGCAGTAAGGATCCTATACAATGTCACAAAATTTGCCTCAGCTAATAGTGCTTAGCTGTTCTGCACTGGCTCCTTAATGAGGCATGGATAACATTTAAAATACTCTGTCTGGCGCATAGAAGGCTTAACGCCAAAGGGCTCACAATGATAAGAACACTCTTGACCCTCTACTCCCCCAGTAGGGCGTAAAGATTCTCTACGGGTCCATTCTTAAAGGTACCTAGAATTCACAAGGCCAGATGGGCGGTAGGTCCTTTTCATATCTCATCCACAAACTTTGGAACACGTTCCCCATAGAATTAAGAAGCCTAAACAATGAATCACAGTTCAGAACAAGCATTTGCAATGCAATAGGTCTCGCATTTATAAGAGTTTGAGCTATTGGCATTGTAAATGACAAAGCCTTTTATTTACTTGTTGATTTTTAAAACATAAATGAAATGCATTATTATTTACAATGCCAATAGCTTAAACTCTCACAAATGCGAGACCTATTGCATTGCAAATGCTTGTTCCTCACATGTCATTGAGTGGACTGCAGACAAACGGAAGATAAGCACTTTCACCTCCCCCTTTGACATAACCCATGTATCGGGAATGTGGCAGCAGCTTCCAGTCTGTGGATAGATAGACGGATCCCAGTGCATTAAACCAACTAAGTCACTAGTTTGGTCTACCCCCACCCCTTCTGCTACCTGTTAAACCTCCCCACCCCTTTTTCCCCAGAGTTGCCAGCATCCGTGCCCCCCTCTGTGTCGTGTTCTGTCACTTAACCCCACTCCGATTTATACAAGCTAATACAACTCTACATTTAAGATGCAGAAATGTGCCCAGTTTCATCCAGGTCCCCTGCTCTGGGGTCCCAAGAGTCGCTCCACGAGGAGAGATTTCACGCAACATAAAACGCCACATAAACGAGTCTCCTCTGCAGTTCGCGTCTGCATTTGTGTGCGTGAATGCACATACGTGTACGTGTGTGTGCATGTGTGTCTGCGTGTGTGTCTGTGTAGGTGCGAGTATGTGCATGCACGCGTGTGTGTTCATGCTTGGTGTATGTGTGTATTGTGTGCGCGCATATGTGCATTGTTTGTGTATGTGCGTTAGTATGTGTGTATTGTGTGCAATGCCACAAGCTTTCTCCTAACCACACTTCATCCCTTTGTAGGCCGGGCCAAGAATGATCCATCACACACGGTTTTATCTGTTGCTCAGGAATGTGTAATCATGAAAAAATCACAAAGGCTACGAACCCGTAAATCATTAAAAAGTACTCCGCTTGAGTTTACAAGGCAGTAAAGCACACTCAATATTATCAATGCTTGTGTTAGCCCCCAGTTGTAAATGAGACACCACAAATAGCCACCCGTTTTCCTGCACTGTTGTATCTGCGGTTCTACCAACCTCAGTAATGCAGGTCTCCTGATCTAGGGTCCCAAGAGTTGCTCCACTAGGAGAGATTTCACACCACATAAACGAGTCTCCTCTGCAGTCCACGTCTGCATTTGTGTATGTGCATGCATGTGCATGCACTTACGCGTGTGTGTGCATTTGTTTGTGTGTGTGTGTGTGTGTGTGTGTGTGTGCGTGTGTCTGTGTAGGTGTGTGTATGTGCATGCACGTGTGCGCATGTGTGTGTTCATGCTTGGGTGTATGTGTGTGGGTGTGTGCGCTTGTGTGCATTTGTATGTGTATGTGCGTGGGTATGTGTATTGTGTGCGATGCCGTGAGCTATCTCCTAACCACACTTCATCCCTTTGTAGGCCGGGCCAAGAATGATCCATCACACAGTTTTATCTGTTGCTCAGGAATGTGTAATAATAAAAAAATCACAAAGGCTACGAACCCTTAAATCATTAAAAAATTACCCCGCTTGAGTTTACAAGGCAATAAAGCACTCTCAATATTAAAAATGCTCGTGTTAGCCCCCAGTTGTAAATGAGACACCACAAATAGCCATCCGTTTTCCTGCACTGTTGTATCTGCAGTTCTACCAACCTCAGTAATGTAAGCATGCACAAACCTTACCCAATCACAAAGAAGCGCCTTGGGTCTCGTAAAGTATGTGAAGCACTGTGCTGATAACCCATGCAGAGTAACTCATTGCGATACAGATCTGTCAGTAATAAGACGAAGTGACGTCTGTCGACCGCTACATCGCTCATAGTAACTCCCGAGGGGGTAGGTGCAGAGAAGAGCTCTCATGTTACATAGCTCTGGAACATTCTCTGCAGACCAGGGCTGCCCCTCAGTATACAAAACTTTAACTAAAGACAGGCAGCTGGGCTTTCTCCGCTACAAAATAAAAACATGGCCAGAGTCGTGTGTCCAGTTCGAAACTTTCACTCGGAGCGACTCTGTGCTTTCGCCTTTTATTACGTAACTTTAGTTTCCAATTGCAAATGCAGAGAGCTGCAGGTACCATAATACGAAGCAGCACATGCTAAAATAATCATAAGCCGGTGTCTGAGCAGAGGAAGCAAGTCCCAAATTATCACGCACAAGCTGCAAGATTTCAGCCATATCTGCACCATGCGGCCCTTTAGTTCCTTATCACCCTCCAAAGAAGGATCCCTCCTAGGCCTGAAACCCAGACTCCACAGCTGTTGCAAAAATAGCCAGGAGATCTGGGCAGACAGCAACCCCCGAAGATGGTCCAGTCACCGAGGGGACGTCATCCATATCGCCAGAAGCAGGACTGCAGTGAATGCAGCATGTCAGCATCACTTCCAAAACCAGCCCGGCACAGGAAACCATATCCTGATAAAGCAGACTGGTTGCATAGGCAACGCTACTCCCCGGCAACACGCTACCCGCCTACCAAGGAACAGGCGGAAGCGCTCACAGTGAAGAACATGTGTCTCATGATAAAAACAGGCAGATCCCACACGACTGCTGTTTTCATTTGCCCGAAGTTGTGAATCATGTAGGAGTGCACCGCACCCGTGTTCACATCCATGAATGAAAGGGAAAATGAAAATAAACCAAAAACAAGTGACGTCAGGCGGGCGCACGCACTTCTGCGCAGGCGCAGAGTGTTCTTGGCCGCGTCTCCGGCTCCGACAAGTGACGTCAGGCGGGCGCACGCACTTCTGCGCAGGCGCAGAGTGTTCTTGGCCGCGTCTCCGGCTCCGCCTGCTAATGGCGTACAAGAGGTGATGGACGGCACTGGAGTCCCTGGCCGTTCCTTGCCGCGTCGCCCCCGCCCGCCGTAGCAGCACTGGAGCCCCTGGCCGCATCGCACCCGCCCATCCACTGGGAGCCAGGCAGAAGGAGCCCGCAAGAAAAGAGCCTGGTGAGGTAAGGGGGGGCGTGTGTGTATGCAGTGTGTGCGCGCGTGGGTCTGCGTGTGTGTGTGCGCGCGTGGGTCTGCGTGTGTGTATGCAGTGTGTGTGTGCCTGTGTATGCCTGTGTATGTGCGCATGCGTGAGTGTGGAGTGTGTTTGCGCAAGGGAATGTGGCACAAGAGGGGCACGGCGCCGTGCACGCTCACGAGGTCAAATCTGAGCAAATCGGCGCTCGTGCACCCTCTTGTGTCCACATTCCCAGAAACGGGTAGCAATAGATGACTTCGCTGACGTCAGCAATGCTTCGCATTGCTTACGTCTAGCTCGACCTAAACATTCCCAGAAACGGGTAGCAATAGATGTCTTCGCTGACGTCAGCAATGCTTCGCATTGCTTACGTCTAGCTCGACCTAAAAAGGCTAAAAGCATGGCTATATCCACATTAATAGACCCCATGTTTCTCCACTTGTACCGAAGCAACGCTATGTCTTAACCAGAGCTGGAAAGCCTGCGAGTAGCCATGTACTTTACAAATCCACATAGCAAAACATAAATGCTGAACAACAGGAAATATCTAGGTTGTTTTCAAAGCTTAAGTTTTAGAGGGTGCTGCCATTGTGGGTAGATGTAAACCTATAGCTTCAGTGTGTAGGTAGTTGACATCAGCAATATCAAGTGGTTCAGCAGGACAGAGGAGAAGCTGTCTGAAAAGGACAGTGCGAGAAACGTAATATGACAATATGTAAGATTCTACACTCCAGGTTCAGACTTCTTAATTCATGAATCGGAAACATACAAATTAATCAAAACAGCTGAAAAAAGATAGGAAACGATAAGGGGAAACACTTAAAAGCAAGTCAAATACAGAACAGACCTTTCCCCAGCGAGCTCCAGGTCCTCACACTTTTTGACGAAAGAATGGTTGCTAATGTGTCTCTGAGCCTAATTTATCACTGCCTTCCTGCACACAGTAGCTCATCGAACGTAGAGCAGACCAGTGACGAAAGCCTCTGGAGGCAGAGGTGCATTCTCAGACATCAGGCGAGGCCCCCAGAAGCCACTGGGGCTGCTTGGTAATGCCTATATTTATCACCCCTTTCCACCTCACATGTGCCAGCTCTGCAGGACTCAAAGCATCCATGTGTCTGCCAGCCTGGCATGGACCCATCTGAGTGGGTAATGTAGGAACTGATCGACTGCCCAGTAGGCTCATCCGTGAGCCAAGAAATGTTGGGAGATTTCATTTGCACAAGGACTTTCCTGTCCCAAGCAAACACCGCGTTGCTTCTCCACCTCCTGTGAAGGAGTTATGCTGTCTCTCTCCAGGCTCGGAGTTGTAGATGTAAATCTTGGATTGAGAGCATCTTATGTCTTTCTCGGAATGTGCCCGGATCAGATCTGAATGACTGACAAGAAACACAACTCAATTTTAAATATTCTTCCCAATCAAGTGTAAAAGTTACTAATTTACAAATAGTCCAGCTCTCCTACCCTCTTTAAAACTACTCATCATTAGGAAAACAAGCATTGAGATACATACAAGATTTCATTTGGTATAAAAACATTAGAAAAATGTATTTTGTGGCGTATGATCTGGGGCAGGTTTTAGACAGGGGAAGCGTGCACTTCTAAGACCGAGGTCAGTGATTTATTTTTATGTTCAAGACACATTCATCCCTTCTTCTGATTAAGAGCGTTGAGTTATGTGCACGAGTGAGAACCCAATACACATTTGCAAATTCTGTACATTACCCCAGCAAAAGGCATGGCCACAACCCTCTTAAAAGGGTATTTTACCACCTCCCCTATTTATAAACATCAGTATCAGTGGCCATAATTCCATCAGTGCCGACATATCCTGTGCAGGAGACGGCCAACATTGACAATTGTACCCGTTTCCAGTAGTTTCATTGCCACCATTTAAGCCCGACTCTTTCTAATCAGCAGCACTTTGCATGCCAGGGATAGGAAGCCCTGGACCAAAACAACCCATCTCAGAATTCAGAACGCCTTTCACTTGGCGCCACAGATAGCTCACTTAGTGAGTTCTCTTGCTCACTGCTGAAATCTGTGTGCGTGAATTGAAGGTCATGAGTTGGGCCTGTCAGGATTTTCAACCCTGGTCTTTCAACCTCTGGAGGTTGATAAATTGAGTACCATTAACTTGTGTCATTTACGGCACTTACAAAAATGGGAAGACCGCAGAACTAAGTGCCATGGGGAAAAACACTCTAGTATAAGGATGGCTATGACCTGATTGGCAGAGTTCCAATTTTTCTTTGTGAGAATTTATATTATCACATCTAATGTCCCTAAGCTCCAAGTGTTCTACAGTACAGCCACCAGCACTCACAGTGTTTCAGTCATCCTCAAATATACATAACTCTCAACCACAATCGAAATAACGCTCTAAAAATAAAATGATGGCAGTGTTCAGCTTCATGAAGACCATATTGGAATTACTGTGGCAAACTATAAATGTGTGACTTCCAGTTAAACGCTCGGAGGGAAAAGTTTCAGTTTTAACCTTAGTCATCCATGGAAATCCTAGATTATCATGGCATGTATTCAGGGTACAATATAAATTATCTGGGAATAGTTCAATGGGAAATGGCTCAATGGGCAAACGATGTTACTTAATGAGCGTAATTCAAATTATTTACTTCAATTAGCTCCCTTCTAACTTGGCTGAGGTGGTGGCTAAACCAACATTTGTTCACAGTATGAACTACAGAGAACGCCACTGCTTGGGTCTTCTAAGCGCCAACCATGAGTGCTGACAGAAGAAGGCATCCTGTAATTTCTAGTAAAACTCCTTAGGATTCGAGCATCCCTCTTCACACTTGGAACTTTTCGACACAAAGAGGTTGTGATTTCAACAACACTTCTTGCAGGTTGAAGAGCATTCCATCTTTAAGTTCTTCCGCTAGGATCTGGCTTCCTTCAGCTCACTTTCAAGGTAAGTATAGGTATATACGTATAGATATTACTCCTCAGTACAACACAGATTAAATCATCCATTGCGGATGATCAATGTAACCCAACATAAAGTTTGAGCAAGGGCACAGCATTTTGTAATTACTTTTGGCTTCATATACGGTTTTGAAGTGGGACTATTTTACACCCTAATTTTGTAAAAAGCATTGGCACAACCAAGGCACAGCCAATAGGCCGGGTATCGGCTGCCAATCTTTTGGACTTGTCATGTTTTTTTGTACAACTTTTTTGAGGGAGCTGCTGGGATCTCGCTAATATATATATATATTTTTTAATTGGCTAAAATATATTTTTTTCCATGTATCAAAAAGAACACATTGCCATAGTAGTCCATGGCTCTCAAGGTACTACTTTGTATGTGCTCCTTGTGAAAGAGCAGAATGCTGTCACTCACGATGTAGTTAGCCAAATGTTGGAGAGAGCCACTGCTCCATTCTGTATGCTGTAGTGGGTAGAAGAAATATATTAATGACGAGGGCAGGCTGACTAAAAGAATGTATATTAAAAGAAAAGATTTTTTTCCCTGGATAGTCAAAAGTTCTTACCTCGCTCCAAACCTAAAAATTGGAATAAAAAAAGCTTATTGTGTAAAAAGTAGGTTTTCCTTGCTTTGAAAGGCCAGTCAAAACAAAAAAATGCATTACATTGTAAAGTAGATCTACTATTTGCGATAATCCATGCTTTTTTTCTAGTAGTGGGGAATTCATAAATCTGAAATTATGTACTTTTTGACCTGCATGGGACTTCCCAGGTCACACAACAGCAAGATAAATACACGTTTTCAAAGCACACTACTACCTGTGTTACTGACCAGGGTATGTCATTAGGTCACTCCTGGTGAAGGCAGGCTCCAGTGTATCCATTACTCTACATTTTCTTTTCTTGTGACGAGGGAGAGTAAAACAGGCCAGCATGTCACCTATCTGGAGACCTGATGGTGCGGCTTGGGTATGAAATGTGAGACGTAACGTCTGTCGCCATGTGCAGCCTGTACTTTTGAAGAAGCACATTTGAGAAGGATGTATCATTTTACAGCAAGCACTGGCAAAGTCAATAGGTTTAGCCAGTGGCGGCTGGTATCAGGGCAGAGTGGCCGGGGGATGACGGCAAAAAAATAAACTAACAAAAAAAAAAAAAAAAAAAAAGAAGAAAACCACTTACCTGCCTCTTGCCGCACTGCCGACTCTTTGCTCTTTTGCTGTACCGCACAGGCTCCCACACTCCCCTGCGGCCAATCCAGACACTGCTGTCATGCATGAGAGAAGCGTCAGGATTGGCCTGAGAGCCCTCAGTTTGTGCTCCTGGGAGACTGGGAGCCTGTGCCTGCTGTCTCGAACCCGGTAATGCAGCTCAGGGTTGAGACTTTACAGTGCACATGTCAGTTCCGACATGTGCACGAACAGCAGTGCCCAACACTCCCCCCTCCAGCCTGTCATTATCTGGTCTCGCCCCAAGACTCATTTGTGTTTAAAATAAAATGATAATAAATCTGTGTTGTTATCGTTTTCTTTTACAAGTTTTGCGATTTCCTGGAAGTGGTGGGGTGACACTCCTCTACCATAGCAGAGGAGCTGTCGCTGGCTTTCGCCTATGCGAAATCTACTGGTTTTGTCGATTTTTTTTACATGTTGCACAGCAGATGAGCTGCTGTGCAACATTTTTACTTTCAGCCATAATGCACAGGAGCTGTACAACATGTACAAAAACATTGAAAAAGCCAATAAACTTCACATAGCTGAAACCTATTGGCTTTGCCAATGCTTGTTCCCTAAAGGCGTCTGAGCACGGAGTCTGCTTGCTTGTTCCTCCATTCATCTGAAATGAAACAGCTACTCCCCCGGGAATTTTTGTATCCCTCTGGGTGTGTCAGTGTTGTGTTCTCTGCTGCATTTAGCCAAGTTGAGATCACCCAAAAAAGTCAGGCCGCACAAAAAAAGTGGACATATGAAGGAGATGAGCAAAAAGAACATTATGTTTGCAAATGCAGAAGTAAAGAAAACATGCATTTTGAATATTGAAGCCAAGACAGCACGGAGCACTGAAGACACGCGTAGAGCTGAGAAATAATGTACTCTGCACTGCAAGCACTATACATAAACCTGGTGTTGGGTGGGAGTCACCTGAAGACCTTCCTGAGCATTCAGAGGTTGAGGAAGCAAGCAGAGGAGATGGCGCGGACCTGCTTCTTCATGGATTAATTGCTGTCAATGATAATGCAGAGGTTGCAGGTATGTTCGGTGGATATGGTGGTTTTGCCCAGCTCTGGGGGCCAACATTCAGAGGGTGCCCTTGCCTTTCCCACGAGAAGTACATCTGTCTTGTAGGTGTTGAGTTTGAGACAGTTGTTGTTCATCCAGACGGCCACATCTTTAATGCATCTTTGGAATTTGTCTTTGATGGTTGTTGGGTCGTTTGTCAGGTACATGATGAGTTGGGTGTCGTCAGCAGAGGAGATGATGTTGAGTCTGTGACTCTTGATGTTGGCCAGGGGTGTCATGTATATGTTGAAGAGGGTTGGGCTGAAGATGAGCCTTGAGGCACACCGCAGGTGATGTTCTTAGGGAGCGAGGAGTAGGAAGTGAGGATTATCTGCGTTCTTCCTGTGAGGTAGGATGCAATCCACTTGAGGGCTGCACCTTGGATTCAGATCTGGGAGCCTGTTGCTTAGTGTATGGTGCGATATGGAGTCAAAACCAACTAAGTGGTTGAGGAGGATGAGGGCTGCTGTTTCTATGTGGTCTAGAAGCATTCTGATGTTGTCCGTGGCTGCGACTAGAGCTGTTTTGGTGCTCTGGTTTGCTCTGAAGCCGGATAGGAGGGATCCAGAAGGTTGTAGTTCTCCAGATGGCTGGTGAGCTGGATGTTGATCACTTCCTCAATGACCTTGGCTGGGAAGGGGAGCAGGGGGATGCGAAGGTGAAGGATACAAAATGTATGTGTGAAGAGTACTGCAGCCAAGGTTAAACAGATAGGCTCTAACAGTGTACCTCTCTTGCGGCGCGGAGCGCCCATGGAATACATACAATTCACTCATTCTGTGTGAGAAGTGCAGCCGGTTTGCAGAACAACACGCATCATCACATCCACTTATGGCTACACTTTCTAAGAAAGCTTTGGTACAGGCACTTAAGGGAGGGATTGCTGCTGTAACATAACACCTTGGGGTGGGTTTTAAAATACAACTAAGAATGGGGTGAATTACAGAAAAGAAAAAATAATATTTTTAAAGTGGAAGGGCACTGGCCACTGGAAGCAGTAATTGGTCCACGCTCCACTGAAGGATAATGACTCGAAGCTCAGGAGGAAGACCGAGCCAAGGAGAGTATAATGGGAGCCAGCCAATGGTAAGTAAAGGTAAGTAGTAGGTAGGCTCTAAGACCCTTTTAAAGTTTTTTTTTTCAATACAAGAGATTTTGCAAGCACAGCGCAAGTGCTGTGCAGGTGAAACCTAAAAAGGACTTTAGAATGGTGTTACCCAATCTTTTGACTTTGCCATCCATTTCTCCAAATGCTGTTCCGAATGGGAAAAAAGAAAATTGAAGAAATATATAAATGCTGGTTTGCTGATGTGAAACAGCATTGACAAAGGTAAAAATAAAAAAGATGCCAGAGAAAGGACTTATACGACTACAAGCATCATCACACATGCGAGTCATTAAGCACGCACATGGTCGTGCATGGTTTGAAAATAAAATTACAAAAAAGCAGAGGCAAACTGGGAGGGGTGGGGCTGTTACTGTAACATGGAAAGTCAAGGAATCAGAGATGGAGAAGCAACACACAAAAGAGAAAGAAAACAAATGCTCTCAAATGGACTGCTGATACAAATACCGAATTTAAGCAGTAGGAAGATAAAATGCAATCAATCAATCAAAGGGGTGGTAAAGTGGTTATGGTCTTTGGGAAGGGGGTAATAGAAGAAAAGGAGAGGAAGCAACACCACTAAATAAGAACCAAACAAATGAAATGGACAAACAAACCAATGGGCTAACCCAAAGCCAACTGTAAGTATTGGCCTTAATATGTATTCAACAAAATTCAGCTAAAAGATGCCTGTAGGCATGACTGAAATACCTCTGGCCTTTTTACAGAATAATTCTTTTTTGATTTGAAGTCCTTTTTTTTTTACATTCAAACCTTTTTATTGAAAATGTTACATGGTACACCAATGTTTAGGTCTCCTCTACAGACTCCTTTGGATGTCTTTTGCAGAAAGACCTATTGTGTGCAATACCAATACTTACAATGGACATAGTTAGTCCGTTGCTCATCACTGGTTGACTTTCTTGTCCATCTCACTTGCTTGCTTCTTATTTGATGGCGAGACTTCCTCTTCTTGTGATTGTCCCTCCCCTACTTTTGCCACCTAGCACGGACTCTGCACCCAAAGGGCGGGTGCCTGTAAGGTTCCTTTCTGCACTCTGCTAACTTACAAAGGCTCAATCCATTGCAGCATCCGGAGCCAGAGAATCTCGAATCCCTCTTTGGAACTCTGATTAATGCAACCACACCCCTCTACTAAATACAGTTAATCATGGTAAACGTCCTGGGTTCATTCAGGAGCTACACAGAATAACCTACACATCATGTCTAGTACAAATTAATCGTCAATAGTGATTGAGGAGAAAGTGTAGGTTCAACATACTGATGTTCAGATCAATCAGCGAGTTTCACCCCCTCCCTCCTGTGAATGTGATTGGAAAATGGAATATTGGATAACAGGGTGGACCTGCTCTAGTGGATGACAAGTCAAAACAAGCATTGGCATAGCCAATATGTCTGGCCTTTGGGACCTTATAAGTATTTAGCCATGCAGCACATCAGCCTGGGTGCTGCAACACCTACTGTTACTTCACATGCAACTGGTTAACGGTCACACACACCCAAGGATGGGCTTCCTTCCATGCTATTTAATGAAAATAGGATAAAGTCTCTTCAAATTTTAAAAAAGTGCATTTATTTAACATAGAAGCTTTGACACCAATAGGCACAGCACACTCGAGCAACCGGAAATCGGATAATTGGGGGCAAGAAAAGAAGTGAGAACCAGCCTGGATCTCAAATGATCAGGCACTCAAATACTAAAAGTATCAATTGGCAGGAAAATCCAGTAGCACCTTCAACATCTCCCCAGAAGCGCCAAACCAGCTTAAATCTCTCGCCTAAACACCAACAGAATACAGATACCCCCAGTAGCCCAACAACTCGCTCAGAGTACCCATGCAACATTAACAACCCTATCCTTGGTGGAGAACCCACCATGGTAAACACACCGCACCAGAACATTAGCTCAAAACTTTCCACAATAACCCCCCCCACAAGACATGGCTGAATAAAGGGGGTACAAGTAAAATAGCAGACCTATTTATTTGCGTGGATATTGAAATGAACTTGTGAAACAACCTTGAAAAATACTCTACACAAAAACCAGGGTACCAACAAGACTGAATGACGTAAATGTAAGGCTGGAGACATTGAAGGCAGGGTGAAAACCCAGGCATGACACGAGCAGGAGGGGTGGTCGCTATAGGCCGTCAAACGCCATGTGTGCCCGAGTCCTTGTGAGAGCTTGCAAAGGAATGTATCACCCAGGCTCAATTTAACAAAACCAAAGAACGAGCCGCTTTATGTACAGTTTTGTACACCTCCACCAAAATGCCAAGAATACGAGTTACTTTGTACGGACAAAGAAAACTATAATCTGCAGAAATGGGGTTAATGTGCGGCCTCGAAAGAGGACATTCACTCCTATAAGGAAGAAGGGGTTGCCAGAAACTGCCTTTTCTTTTTACCAGTGAGTTTACAAAAGTACACTCATGTTACTTCACCCATGCCTCTAGGTAAGCACTACCACCCAAAAATATTTTCTTGGTTCTGGCATGGTTTGTGTCCTGTGGTTTTTTTATGCCACACAAGCTGCCGCGGGCAATCCCTAGCACCTGTGATTAAGTTAACTATTAAGAATTAAACAAACCAGCTTAGTTAATGGCCCGCTGCAAGAACACCACTCTTTTACATTGTCGGTGCTTCCGTCTTCATGACACGAAATAGATAAGGTGCCTATGAACCTTTCCGCTTCTAACGTGAGAGGGAGTAAACTATTTATTTACGCGTGGAGGGGGAGCCGGGAAAGAAAACAACAAACCTTAAACATGGAAAAGGTTGATCAAGAACTTATCTCCACGGAACAGCTGTTCCTTGTTATGCAGGAAACATTTGTGTGTGCTGGTTGAGTTTAATTTTCTAGCAAATCGCTATTTGAAAATAAACATAAAACTGTGGCACCGTCTGTTCCCTGGTGTAAGCGATACCTGCAATGTCTTCATCCCGGGAGCAGCTATGCTACTTTTTGCCATGCCTATTCCTACTGCGGCTACTAAACTTTTCGATCACAGCTCCTAGAGTATTTGTGACTTTCCTCTGAACATCAGAAATGGGACCGGCTGTTGAACAGCAGCCACCACTCACAGCTGCACAAATGTTGGCTAATTAAATAAATAGAGGTGGGCGAGTCGCGCAGAACAAAAGAAAGGTGCGCAGCCACCATGCTCAAAGATGAAGCGCGGCGTGCTGCACTGCCCAAAAAAACCCCAGAATGTTGCCATAGTTAATAAATAAATCGAATGTGTGACGAGTAGAGGGAACAGAGAAAAATAGTGCAGCGCAAACCACATAAATGAAGAGAACGCCCACATGAAATTGGCGCACTCTGTATGGGGGGGGAACAAATCACCACAAGGAGGGAGAAATAAAAACATATGCACCTATGAAACGCACTAATCTATGCATGGCACTAAAAGGAACCAATGAAAAGTGCTGGGCGTGGTCAGAGCCCCTGGAGCAGATACAATATGTGTCGAGAGGTAGCACATGCGCTGCTTAGGCTTGACCTAAAAAAAGGAGATAGACTGAAAACCTCAAAGCTTTGACGGTTATTGGAGCGGTAGGAGGCGATGATGTGAAATCGAGGCTGATGTTTTAAGGTAGTAACAGGACATATGAGGCCATACACGTGCCCATGATGGGCCGACCTGGACATATTCTGTATAATCTGCCCGACTACAATACACTGGAACTTTCACCCTTGTCTAGCGCCTCTAACCCTCTTAGCACTGGACCTGTATTCAGTGCCCTTTCAGCAGAAGGGCTGAATGTCTTCAAGTTGTTATTCTTTGGCAGTTGTTTGGAATTCCTCAGAGCCCCATAAAAGCATTACAGCTTGAACAAAATGCTGGCTGCACTCTTTATCAAAGTTCTTGTTTTACAGTCATCCCATGGCAGGGCATCTCTGATGCTGGAAGTCCATGTAGTGACGTCATACGTGCAGTCGAAAAAACTGCCATGTGACGTCAGGAGTATCGACAGATCTTACCATGACGCCACTGTCCCCAACAGTCACCACATGATAGCTCTTTATAAACTTTACCATATCCTCACTCACCCTACACTTTACAGTGACGCCACTGTCACCCAAACACCGAGCAGCAATCCCATGACATGCGCGCAATAAAACCCTTTAAGGGTGCAATTAAACTCACTGGCACCGGCGTCCGTGTCGGGAACAGGAAAGTGCCACTCCGATCGTCCTTGTCCTACGGCTGAACTTCTCGCCTTCCCTCAGCCCTGCTTCCTCTATCTTCTACCATCTTACTCTTCTTCGAGGTGCGCATGCGCGCGAGGGGCATCATGGGTCGTGTAGTTTCTGCGCAAACAGGACACGCCATCCGTCCGACGGGGAGAGGTAGCGCGGGGCGTCAGCACCCTCGATGCCACGAGAGCAGTGGTTAACTACAATTCCCAGCGTGCCGCACTACTGCGTGCTACGTATCCGGAAGTGACGTGCTTCCCCAGCGCTGCATCCCTGCTCTCCATGCCCGTTACCGGCATGGGTTTGTTGTGCAGGGCGGCTTGGCTCCTGCGGGCAGCGGGGTTCAATGCGACCTCGGGCTGGACACAAGGGACGGCGCAGGCCAGGGGTTACGCCAAGAAAGCCGGTGAGGCCCGGCTAGCGGGATACCAGGGCAGGGTCCTTGTAAGGGAGAGAGGAAGGTCAAGCGAATGAGATAGGGCAGATAATCCACCTTTTTATTTTTTTTATTTTATTTAATGCGATTTTCTATAGCGTGAACATTACCCGAAGGCGTCAGAGCGCTTTACAAAAGAACAGGTTGCGATACATAAGGATTTAGGATTACATGAGTTACATAAAAGATACAAACAGGAAAAAAAATTGCAAATGTTCAAGTTGTAAAGCCACACTGGTATTTGGAAACATTAGCCCATAGCTGTATTAAAGTGACACTGGGACAGAACTTTTTCAGTTTTGAGTTTTGAATTTACTTGTCAGTGCATTGCGGGAGCTGTAGTGTTGGTTCATTTTAATTGTCAAATCACCTGCTGACAATATGTAAAAGCATTGTTGATGAATAAAACAGTAATACCCCGGTGACGTAAAGGCATCTGGTCTTCTTACTTATGATAGTTGTTGGCGTTCCTAGGCTCTAGACTGTAAAATGTTACCAGCTAAGTCCATGTCATCAGGGACACCAAATAACTGAATAACATATCCGCTACTCAAATTTACCTCATATTTTACTATACTAATTTTCAACACTAATCCTCTATAAGTCCCGGAGTAGCGTGCTACCCGCCGAAAAAGCGCTTCGACGCCTCGTCTGGCAGTAAGCGCTATATAAATGCAATTACAATACAATATCATCAACCAAGCAATTTAGTTGTACAAATCTTTGCTTCTAGTGTTTTAGTCAAATTGGTTCAGGTACAACAAGAAAAGAACCCAACTAATCTTATATATCGGAAAGAAACCCATTGGACTGGAACGAGTTTGTTTAATGGCAAGGTTAACGTTACCCAAAACACAAAAAGGTATGGTGGCTATGCAGTAATTTTTATATCCGTGTAATAGATACAAATCACTGATACTTAAATTGCCAAGATTCTGGCATGAAAAGAGGTAAGCGCAGGAGAAGAAGAAAGACCCATCTTATTGGACGAGGAGGCCTCACTCACAGAATGCGACATGCTTCATAATAGGCAACCTCTTCCCACTCTGGTAGGACAATACCACCAGGGCGGACTTTACCTCCTGATGGACCTCATGGAGGGAGTTCTTGAATAAAATAACTTCCGGGACAAGACAAGGGGATATAGATAAAGTTAAAAGTACCTAGAGGTAACCAGGTTTTCTCCTTTATTAGTGGTAACCTCCAGTGTGTCTAAAACCATCTACGCAATGGAATGAGAGCACAATGGCTCAGACCATTGTCTTATCACCAATGTTTCTGCCCTATACTAAGTCACCTTTATTGGTTGGGGGCATTTGTCGGGCCTAAAGACCTAGACTAACAAATAGTCAATAGTAAAAAGTGAAACCCTTGTACTGGAAAGACCAATGTACCTACAGCTGGGTGAGGACGGATAATAGTTGTTCCTGCATGGTTTGCCTCTTGATGACTGTGACACTACAGAGGACATGTCCCTCACCAGACTAGATGTCCGATATCCCCTTTTTGAGGGTTTATTAGTACTAAGACCAGGTAGGATTCACTCTGGTCCAGGGCACAAGTCCTAAAAAATAGAAGTGGCGGGACGCTGACTTCACGACAGGGAGTGACGTCACAAAAGGTGGCATGCGCTCAGTTGCAGTTTATAGTTATCAAGCTCCCGGTTAAATAAGTGGGGGGACGCCGTCCACCCGCGTGGTACCCCGACTCTAGCCCTGCTCTGGTCCTTCCAGTGCATTGTTTTAAGGTTTTTCCGCTTTGAGCATTGCCCCTTGTGAGTCGTTCTCTGACACTGTATTGATGTGGGTTAATGGAAAAGATACGGTCGCGCAGTGAGCCAATATCCGTACCTTGCTTCATCTCATTGGCTTCCAAAGAGCCACACTGAAGAGTATTTGAGGACAGTGTCATACTTGCTCCGGCTCATTTTGGAAATGTATTAAGCACAGTGAATGATCTGCTCAGTCTGACATGCAATAGCATGGTAAGAATGTATTTCCGCTCCCCGGTGAAATGCACATGGTATTTGTAGCCCTCCATGCCAACTCCTCCATGAAATGATCTGCATATAGTGATAGGCCTGCTTAAATTCCTCATTGATAGTTGTTGGTTCTAGTTAGAAACTTGCTACAACTTCCCTGAGTTTGGTTGAACATGGTGAAATACTTTATCTGCTTTTCTTTTGAAATATTTTGATTGCAGTGAGGACTAGCTCCCCATTGAAATGCTTTATGAATAATCAATAGTCTGCTCCAATTTATGCATTTTAAACTTGAAGGCTTCCATTATGAAGGAGCTAGAGGAGTGTGTGATATCGATTGCACCTAGTAAAATACGACACCCCAAGGATCTACTTTTATTGGGTACAATAAGTGAGCAATGACGAAATCTGCTTTAAAAAAATTGTACGCATGTCTTGCACTTTGTGCGTCAAAATGATTCTGTCCCAGTATTTAGTGGGCATTTCTTCCACTAAATTGCAGGGGTGCATTGCTTGTTGCAAAACTCGTATTATCATATGTGCCTTAGCAGGAGTTACAGCACATATCAGAATTAACAAGGCCAATCTTAATCAGGGAGAACAAGAGGCTATGTCAGCAAAGTTTAAATAAGGTGCTGTTAAGGAAGGATTCTGACCTCAAATATACTTTAGATGGTTACAAGAGGTCCCCAGAGAAGTCCCAACTTACTTTTGCATTTGAAGGGTGGGTTTCCTCACAATACCTGCATTTGGATTGCCTAAAAAAATGGGTGCTCAGCAGACCTTGGTACATGTTTAGCCAGTCCCTAGACCTGTTTTGTACACCTGGATCCATTCAATATACACTCTGGTTAGAGACCTAATAAAGTACACCAAAGACCTAGAAATTTGAGTATTCAGAATATAGATGACATCACAAACAGGGTAAACAATATTTGGAACATGTTCTAATGCCAAAGGAGTCGGTGCTATAGTTGGTGAGGGTGGAAGTTGGATTGAGTGCCAGCTGACTCAAATGTACCTTTTGTGTGCGGAGTGGAGAGGGCATTTTCTCCTTTTAAGGTTACAGTTATGCATTTGTTACGTGTAAAGAAGTTGACAATGCTTAAACAGAGATTAGTAAAATATACTGATTGGTCTAACACTCCTTGACTCGCTAAATTCTTACATCTGGCTTTTTCACACAATGAAAGTGTATGCCATTTAGATGCCATGTTTGCTGAAAGGGCAATGCTGTGAGCCCAGCTGATGTCCTATCACACTTTGTTTCCAGTGGTCAAGAGTAAAGGAAGGAGTGTAGCCAAAGAAGAATTGAAAGGGCCTGAAGTATGCAAGGACGCTGCGCTGCTCACCACGCACGCCATGGGAGTGAACATCTACAAGCAAGGAGCAGAGGTGCCACTCAAGACGGATTCCGAATATCCTGACTGGTAAGCTCTCAGTAGGTGAATGCTGGCTTGGGGTGGAGCGAGTTAGATTGCCATATTAGGAAGCACACAGCATACAGTGGTTCACAGCACACCAATGCACCGCATGCCTGAACACACAATGCACGTGTGACCACTGACAGTTCATTTCACGCTACACACTAAATATACTCCTATGCACTGAATCCCCGGGACAGCTTCAGAGAACACTCCTAGGCTTACTTCACTTTAAATGAACCTCTTTCAACATAAGTTGTTTTCACGAAGTGATCTGTTTTATATGTAATGATCGGACTTCTTTTGATTAAGGTTTTTATATTCACTATAGGAAAGTGGAATATTATGCAGTGATGCTGGTTATGCTTCACAGTATGATGACTTCACATTAACCCTAATAGGTCATTGGATTCATACTAATAAATCCCTAGCTCAGGCCTAGTAGTGTGGCACAGTGCAGTCCAGCTTTACTAGAGGAACATGTATTAAGCATTTCAAAGTACCAACATGGATGATATGTGTGAGAAAGTGGTTCTATATATACTGGACTAGAATGAAGTACAGTGTGTATAGAGTCCACCAACCCCAGAGGTATAACAGACGTAAAAGTCAGAACTGACCTTACTCTCCAAAGTGGTAGCTTGGTCGAGCAGTAAGGCAGTACCAGAGGACAGTGTAAAGCATTTGTTGTACACACTCAGTCAGCAAAAGGTTTCACACACTCAAGGACTGAACTCCAGACCAATTGTTTTTATATCCACAGATATAGTTGTTTTATTTTTAGAACCAACAGTTATAAAAGTATAATTTTCTCGTTATGAGTACTCTCATGTAATTACTTTGCAAATGAGCAATAAAGTTTGTGCACACAATTAATACAGTATTGACAGTAAGCAACACAATCCTAAAACAGACTATAGCATTGAGCTCAATGAAATTTCCACATGTAAGTACAGTTGATTACTATACAGATTACTTTAGTAGTCCCAGGACCAGATCCTAGATTCAGTCCTGGGGTCTAAGCTGAAACTAGATTAGCAAAAACATTTTAGTTACTGTAGTGGATTTTCATGAATTTAAAGCCGTTTTAAAAGTTCACACTGAGAAACTTTTCAATGTAAATCTGACAATGTTATTCAAGTGGGAGAAAATTCAGATTGCAGGTACAGTACGATCGCGTTACTTTTGTAATCCAGCACTGGTCTCCTGGGGCCAGCACTGGGTTCTTAACTTAAAACAGGTAGGTAATTGCGTTTCAGTATTTCGTATGATTTTTAAAGAATATTTCAAGTTTTCAAAAGTAGACACTTAAAAGAAATTTCATAGAAAAGCAGACAATGGGTTCCTATGGAGAAAATACAGATTACTAGTAACCCCGGTATGGATTACTTTTACGGTTCAGTACTGGGCTGAAAGGTACAGTTCTGACTTCTCCCCTGATCACAGGTGAGTATTTCGGAATTCGGCGGATTTTATATGAATATTTTCAGTTTTCCAAACTTCACACTTAGAAAAAATTTCACAGAAAAACAGTCAATGGTTTCCTATGGCAGAAATGTAGATTACTAGCGGACACTGTTGTGATTACTTTTGTGGTTCAGTACTGGGCTTCAAGGTACAGTACTGGCTTCTCTCCTGATTACAGGTGAGTACTTCGGATTTCGATATTCGGCTGATTTTAGGTGAATATTTTAACATTTCAAAACTTCACACTTAGAAGATTTTTTGAGTCAAACCAGTCAATGTTATCCTATGGCAGGAAAGTGAGTCATCGGTTTTTAGGTGAGTACTCGACTGGTGAAGTTAAGCTTCTGGGCATAAACTCAGGGGTCCCCCAGGGTCAGGTAGGTACAGTTAGTACACCCTCGGCGGCACAGGGGCGGCCGGGTGCAGAGGTAGTTAGGCCCAATGTTATCCAATGAGAGGCAGGGGGCCTTCGGTTGGTGGCTGCTAGCTAGCAGGCCACCCGGCTGTGGGAGCTGGGCTCCTGGTCACTTGCTCAGGGCAAATGGGGAAGTAGAATAGGGTACAGGTTGCACTGCCAGGGGCACTCGGGCGGCTGTGTGCAGGGTGCTTTTGAGCCGTCGGGCGCTCAATGTTATCCAATGAGGATCTTGGAAAGGGAACACAGGCTGCAGGCTCGGGGACGGTGGATCTTCAGGAGCGACCAACACTTCGAGGGGTAAGTTAGGATCTTGGTGGATAGGTAGGCACCCAGGAGTTGGGCACAGCGGGCCGTGGGGCGCCGGGTGCAGGGGTGTCTTTGGAGGTTGGGAAATCTTACCCCCTGCTGGTCACGGTCGGAGGGGTCCTTTGTCCTGAGGCTGCAGGCGTTGTCTGGTTCGTCGAGGAGGGTCCTTGGGCACTGGATTCCGAGTCAGAATCGCCGGGGGGATGTCCTCTGGGTCTTGGTTCACTCCAGCACAGGCCAGGCTTGGCGGGTGCAGAGTGTGCAGGGTTCACGGTTCCAGGCTGATGCCAGGGCTTGTTACTTGCTTTGAGCAGTACCACTGCTTGTGGGAGACCCAGGTAGTCAGAGACACAAGGCAGTCAGGTCCTCCAGGGATTTTGAGGTTGCTGACCACTGGAGACGCCAGGGTTTAGCAGGAGCAGGTTGGAGGGTCGACAGGCCGATAGGGCTGGAGCCAAATCAGTTGGTGTCTTCCTCTTCTTAGCAGCTGCACAGCAGGTCTTCTTGTTTCTTGTTCTTCTTTCTTGTTTCGGTATCTGGATCTGAGGAAGGAAGGTTCAGGGAGCCCCTAAATACTACATTTAGGGGCGTTACAGGTAGGGCAAGGGCAGGGACCAATGGGTCCCTGTCCTGGGGTGAGTACACCCCCTAGCCTGCTCCTCTCCTGTGGAAGGGGGGGCAGGAGCCTAGCTGGGATTGGGCAGGGCTCCCCATCTACAAGATGGCCGGAGCCCAGGGTCGTGCTTCACCTCGCCGCCTCCACCTGAGGGGTGGAGTTGGCAAAGGTTGGCACACCCCCCTTCCTGACATAGTTTTTCCCGCCAGTCTTCCCGCCAGAGTGGGGGTAGAATGGGTGGGGTCCAGTTGCTGGTACAGCAAATGGTCTGGAGAAGCTGTAAGAGGCGGCATGCCTTTGAAGCTTCCCCCTGTCCATCCTGTACTTACAGTGCCCAGGAATGGCCCTGGGTACTGTAGGGGCGCAGGGCTCATGCACCTGTGCCCACACCACTGGCATAGGGCACCCAGCTAGAGGGGTGGCTGATGTATGCCAGGGCAGTGGGGTTGTGGGCATGGCACACAGGGATGTGTGCCATGTCGACTCTTTGTTTAGTTCTGCACCTAGACACTCAGCCTGCAAAGGCAGTGTGTGGGTGTCAAGGTACAGGGCCCCTAAGGGTGGCACAATAAATGCTGCAGCCCTTAGGGGTCTTCCCTGGTCACAATGCCCTGGGTACCTAGGGTACCATTTACTAGGGGCTGATATGTGGCCAGAGATGCCAATGGGGTTTAGGCTCTAGTATAGTTTTTAGGGAAGAAACAGGCCCTGGGTACCTGATTGGCAGGGACCCAGGGCACACCTAGGAAAAGTGCATCAGGTATCAGGCAAAAAGTGGAGGGGGTACTGCAACAGGAACTCACTTTCTCACAATATGCAGTTGTTACAACTCAAAAGAAATCCGACACCAATGTATAAAAAAAGCAGATTTTTGTATAGTTTTAGACACCAAAGCAAACAAACATCGGCAGAGTATAACCGGAGTTACAGGTTTATAAATGAAAATGAAATCAGTGTATTTCACTCCTACAAAACGTTAACTGTGTGGTCAATGGGGAAATGGACTAGTGACAAACGGTACCTTGCTGGTCGAGTTCAGGAACTCACTTTCTCACAATATGCAGTTGTTACAACTCGAAAGAAATCCGACACCAATGTATAAAAAATAAAGCAGATTTTTGTATAATTTTAGACACCAAAGCAAACAAACATCGGCAGAGTATAACCGGAGTTACAGGTTTATAAATGAAAATGAAATCAGTGTATTTCGCTCCTACAAAACGTTAACTGTGTGGTCAATGGGGAAATGGACTAGTGACAAACGGTCCCTTGCTGATCGAGTTCAGTAGAAACCACTGGGTGTGAAGGTGAGGCGGGTCCCAGGTCCGGGTTCAGACAGTCAGGTTGAATTTTACCTGGCTCGTTTGACCAGGGTGCAGAGTATTCCTTGCTGTCTCGTGTGCTGAACAACGGGAGCTGCGGTTGCTGCTTTTACCACTTAGACGGTGCTGGTGAGAAAGGGGATGTAAGCTCTCGACAACTGGGCCATGGAGGCATCAGGTTGAAGATACAGCTGGGTTCCCTTGAGGCACAGTATCAAAAACAAAGGTGATGGTAGACTGACTGGCCGCCAACGAGCCTTGGCTGGGGCAAGCTCAGCCTTCGGTCACTTCGATGTCCGGGACAAAACGGTAGCTGTCTGAAAATTGCTAGAGGTCAGTACTACGTCTCCCTTAGGGGTGACTGGCATATATAAATAGTGCTGTGGCCTTGCCACTCATGGTGAGGGCTAAGTCGAGTTTGAGCAGTTTGCAGTGCTCATATAGTCTGCAATGGCAGGACTCCTTTCATATTTTTACTTGGGCCACTCAGGGTGGCACAATCGGTGCTTCAGGCCCTGGTGACCCCTTTAACTCCCATGCCCTGGATACCACTGGTACCAATTACCAGGAACTTATACAGGAAATGAATTTGGCACATCCCTCTCGCGTAACAAACTAGTGGGGGCCCAGGATGAAGAGTCACCCATCAAAACAAAGTTTCCATATTCATCTCTCACTGGTAATTTGTAAACGAATAAGAATCTGCGTGTTTAATTCATGAAGGGTGTTTGCAGCTGTGCTGTTGTAGATGCTCATATTCATCGCATATATGGCATACAATTCTTCTCCTGTTTCGGTAACACAAGTCAGCATCTGAGGTTCATGGAATTTGTGGAATTGATTGTGGAAGATTGTATTCGCAACATTCTCCAGCATGTTTACATGTGTGTTAGGACTACCTCCTGGTCTTGCATGTAGGATATGAAGACATCATCAGTATATTTGGAACTTTTTTGGTAGACATTAGTCTTTCGTTTCACTGTACTTTGAGTGTTTCTGATTAAATGTTTTTCCCAGTGATCTTTTCGTAACACAATCCCTCTGCTGGTTATCTTTTGTCGTAGTCATATTGGATCACTGGCATGTAAGTGCCTTCTCCCATTTAATTTCTGTATAACTACATATTGTGACTGGTTGAAAATTAAAACTGTCTTCCTGCCAGTCGTGGTTGCATCATTACTAACTATTTTTGTGCTACTTGAAGAGAGGGTTTTCTCTAAGATCGTAAAGTGCAACTGGTGCATTGTGCATAAAGTCTTTCCTTGTGAGTGTGGATCAGTGTGGTGTGGAGGTTCATGATTACTGCTCCATATAAAAGAAAGGCTCAGAAACACCTTTGTATTTCTAAGTTGCGAGTGTGCGTAAAGATATAGGTAAATGAGGCCATTTCACTGTATTGTCGTATTAGGATTGCTGCCAATTCAATCTGTGAGGTATGTTTGTAACCCTCTTAGTTCTTCAATACATAAATCGGAGAAAATATGAAATCACTATTCTGTCCTTAGAAGGCCCAGCAGTGAAAGATGTCTCACAAGAACTCAAAATCCAAGCAGACACCCTGAAACAAAGGCACTTTCTGGAAGGCTCACTGTTGGTGATTATTAGAGATGCACAACTGAATGTTTTCTTTTCTTCTCTACACTGGATGGTCCCTTTGAGGCATCTTTGTCATCAGCTCTACACATAAGACCTAGAAGTAGTGTCCCAGGCATGTGAAGACTCTACTGTGGAAAGAAAAAGCACTTCCATTTTAACAATGCAGAACGTTATACGTTTGGGCTTCCAGTCTCAATGAGTACAACCTTGATTGGAGAAATGTATCCGACCTACCACAAGTGTTACAATTGCCGGCCCACATTGAGATTTGGAAAGCAATGAAACAGTCAAGCCAAGGACCAAAAATGGCTATTATAAGCTTTTAAGATGTGAGCATCCATAGACTTTTTTTGACTACTACTTCGAGATTACAATCTTGGGAAACCAGTTTTGGACATTGGACCAGACCATTTGGTCAGCAGTTTGGTCCCCGTATGTAAGGCTGATTGCATAAGCACAGTGGCCTCTGGTTTTCATTGGTTCCGCTTCGGCTTGTTCTTATTAAGCTGCAGTGTACTGTGCACTTAACAGCTGTTTATTGTTGTTATGCTTTGTGTATCACCAGCATAATTATATACTGTTAGTTTGAAAGACTGGAACCGTGGAAACGGAGTGCAAGTATGCAAAAGTTACAAGCATTGGCAAAGCAGTAGGTTTTGCCTATTTGCTCTGCTAATGTTTCTAACCACGGGCAGCCACTTTTTTAGAAAAGCAAAAAAGCACTTAAAAAAAATTATACATATGAGCAAGTTGGGAAGGCTGTGGGGGAGACACAACATGTCGAGTGGGGCGTGAAGCAACACAGTGGGTGAGGAAAGAAGCAACATGATGGGGGCTAGGAAGAATGCTTTGGGGAAAGCAACATGGAGCACAGGGAGAAGCACATGGGTAAGAGAGCAACACAGGTGTGGGTGGAGGGTGAGAAGTACTTGGGCGAGAGACCAATTTGGAGAGGTAAGAAATGTACATAAGGGAGACAGCTGGAAAACACATTCGCTCTCTTGGTGTATTTAAACAAAAAGAAGTAGTTCCCTAAAAGCGAGCAGAGGAAGCATAGAAGGCAGCCAGTCAAGGAGAGGGGAACGCGACTATGCACCATAGGAAGAATCCGCAAAAGATGGATGGGCTTAAAAAAGGAAAGTTGTCCAAGAGAAAGCAAGCAAATAAGACTGTCATTCAAGCCAGCCAATGGTAAGTAATGGATGGGCTGCAAATCCCTGTATGTTCTTGGTAAGCCCACAATATGTTATTTGTAATCAGGCAGCTTTCACTATCTGCTAGGCTCAACCTAAAAATAAGGTGGCAGTGCTGTAAAGGTACCAAAGGAAGGTGTGGGATTTGAACAGTGTGGGATCTCCTAAGCAGTGGATCACATGAAAAGAATGACAATTTATGGTCCCTTACTTGTACACGTGCTGACAGTTTCATGTCATATGGTCCACAGTGTCAGTGTATATGCGACTTCATCTGCTTGCGGGTTTCCTGCTTTAAATATGTCTCTGTCCGCAGTGGCTTTCAGTCCACCTGTAACTGCTTTCAGCCTTCCGCTCTCCGACTCTCCAGTGCCTGCTGTGTGCTATAGTTTTACCAGTGTATCAAGTTCCCTTTTGTGTTGTAATCTATTATTCACATGAATTTGAGATGCTTATTTCTGAGCTTGGGTGTTAGATACCGAGCAGGTGAAGTTGGTGCCTGGTGTTATGGAGTAAGCATTTTCTTGTTGGCATCTATGCCTCCTTGTAGTGTCCCATGCAAGCATGTTGTGTGCCGGAACCATGCCTGCTTACTTACTTATGCCTACTACCCCTCCTGGGGCATTCAGGCCTCTAGCCATCTCTTTCCTGGGCTTTTCTTTTAATCTGACTCCAGGTGTAACCCATCTCCTTGCAGTCAGCCTCGGGGCCTCGGCGGCAGGTGTTTTTTATCCTTACACTTTTCCTTTTCCCTTGAGGGTTACAGGTCAGGGCTTGCCTGGCGATGTTTGATATGGGCTTGCAGAGGGTGTGACCTATCCGGTCCCAGCGTCTTTTCATAATTTCTTCATGAGCCGGAAGTTGGGGCATCTACTGCCATAGGTGGTTGTTGCTGATGGTGTTTGGCCAGCGGGTTTGGAGGAGTTTCCTCACTCAGGTGTTGAAAGTTTGGACTTTGTGTGTCGTAATCACTATTGTCCTCCAAGTTTTGCTCCATACAAAAGGACTGATTTTATGCTGGTGTTTAAAAGCCTGACCTTGCTTTGCCGCGTTTGGTTCTTGGCGCTCCAGATTGTATTTAACTGAATGAAGGCAGCTATTGCTTTTCTGATTCTTGCCTTGACGTCGGTGTCTATGCCTCCCTGCTCATCTATGACACTTCCCAGGCACTGACCGTGCCTGCTAGTGGTACTTATGTGTGTATGGTATCGGATAACCAGATATGTAATTGGCGTTCACCCAAGAGTGCAATAGAGCGAGGCACTGATTTGGAATACTACGCAGTGTATGTGACAGGAGACAAAAACAAGATAAAAAGCAAGGTTTGATTTGTTTCTACTTTTAGTTAAGTTACAAATATTCAGCATTAACTCAACCCTGGTTAATTTGTAGTTTAATATTTTTGTTGGATTTTTAGTAAAATCTGTACTACACTGCAATAAGCAAAATCAATAAATACACCAGTTGAGATAACGACCCAGACTTAAGTGATATGCGTGTGTGTGTGTGTGTGTGTGTGTGTGTAAAAGTAGGAAATGAATACATAGAAACTCAATAAAGAAAGCATTAAAAGGTTAAATGCACTTCATGTTATATCGCTTTAATGAAGATCTGTAAACAGATGGGGCAGGTAATATCATGGACAATATCAGTTTCCCATTAGTATGGTAGTCCAGAGCAACACACAGCATCATCTGATCCTTTTAAATATTCTAAGTCCCTTTGGAACAGGCTGTTAAGGTACTGAGGTTAGTTTTGATAGGTTCAATTTCTCAGAGTAAGAACGGACCCTTATGCCCCGCAGATATTTAGAAACTGTTATTATGCTTTCCAAAACAACAAGAAAAACATATTACATATATATATATATATATATATATATATATATTTTTAATGAGTCCAGGTTGCTAAAAAAGGAATATTGCCACTTGAGCCACCTCTACAAATATCTCTCCATTTTCCTTTGAGCTGGTAACCAGAGCGAGAGAGCTGCTGATTCGGGCCCCCAGATCTACAATAGTGCTCCCTGCTGTTTTGTCTGTGATACGGGGGTAGAACAAATAGCATATTAAAGGATGCTATATGTAGCAAGTCTCTATTAAATAAAATAGATGAAAATTAGTATGATGTTTGTAAGGCTTTGCGTAAAGGGCTTTGCATGTCTCCTAGTTGCTGTAATGGTAGCATGGGTTTTTCTGTTTAAGGTACAAAATAAGCCACCAGATCATACCCAGTCATTATAGCAGATGTCTGGATGCCGGGCATGTGAGCTTTTTATAAATCATTAATTCATTACTTCAGAAACTAACATCCAGATGGTGCTCGACACCGAGAACCAGCCATTCCGAAAGACTCGTCTTTGGTAATCGAGAAGCACCCAACCAGTGATGCAGGACTAGTTCAGTGCAAGCTTTACTGTTTCCCTCTAAGCCTTGGTGTGACTACATCCTGGTGCCTGTGCAGCCCTCCATAGGGACTTCATGCGAATGAGTGTTAGATGTGTGTAAGTTGTCTGACTCTCTGGGCATGCATTATCCAAAAGGCACATCTATTGGCTTTGTTAATGCTTGCTGGACATTGATAAAGATGCTGAAGCGATGAGTTTTTTTTCTTCGGTTTTAATGATCTAGCAGATCCCTTTATTTTTGTTGCTAAGGGTCACATCCCACTGTACAGTGCCAGTCGCTGCAGTTCAAGGGCATCCAGTGAATTTGTACCTGGGTGCATGAACCCTGCGGTGTTGGTACATGCCGGAGATGGAAGTGATTTGGTATTAATGACTTGTCTGCTTTAAGTTGAGGTGGGCTATATGTTCATTGCGCTTACGTAGAGTGACATAGTAAAGGAGACTTCATCCACAGTAAAAAGGTCCAGCACGCCTCCCTGGTTCAGGCTGCCCTGAAGTCATTGGCACCAAGAAAGTAGCAGCAGCTATGTCGGAGTCCCTCTGCAGAGCAGGAATGTAGTCCTTGTGCTGCACAGGGTCACTAGAACTCCTCTGTTTTTTCTATATTATCCAGATTTGCTAGTCTCAGGACTTGGCCCACCCTTACTTTTAAAAGTGTGAATAAGCCCAATTTGGGAATCAGATCTTGGTCAGAGTTAATGTAGTAGAAGTCAAGAGAGTGATTTGGTACGTTTTCTGATTAAAGCTGAAAAGGGCTTTTGACTGTAGTGTGCAGTGCTTGTGAATGTACACAGTTCAGTGTTGGGGATACAAGCTCACAAGATGGACACCTATCAGCCTCAGGCTAATGACTCTCTAAAACGAGTGGGCTGTCTCCAAACACCCTGACTCCTGCCCTGTGTATCATCTCCCCCCAACCCCCTCCCACAGTCTTCAACTCTCCAAGGCACACCGCATACTTCCATCTCCTCAAGTGTACTCGCACTTCATCACATAAACATCACACCTTGTGCACACGCTCACATCCTCGGAGCCTCTCAGTGATGTCCAACACAAGTCCGGGAGGAGTGGAGTCATGCCTGAAAAATGATTCACATTTACATCCATTGCTTGTATCTCGCAATATCCTGCAAAGTAAACCATACACGGTTGTGACCCTCGTGAAATAGTTGGATACTAGTGTCCTTGGTATGCCTTCCCTTACCCTCCCAGCCCTCAGTTGCACACTCACCTGACCTTTCACTGATCTTGGCCCCCAGGTATCCACTTTTACTGGCCCCCACAGACTTCTATGGCCACCCTCTTTTTCTCAGACACTTTATTCTCCTCAGGTACCCTCTTACACAGGTTGTTTCCTGTGGTAGGGTCCTCCACCCTTGCACTCACACATCGCTCCACCTCTGCAGGCTGACTCTCCCACCTCGCTCTACCACCCCTGCACCGGACTTCACTCCTTCAGGCATACTTCCCCCCCTCCCCCCCTCCCCCCCTCACTTAGCACCTCAGGCAGACTCTCCCACCCTTCTCCCTTCCCTCGTAGTGATCTCAGTTATGACTCTCACCACTGTTTTTTTCCCCAGGCTCTTCCAAGTTAACCTGGGACCACCCAAGACCCTGGACGAGCTGGAACCTGAGGATCCCCGGTACTGGGCACTCCTGCGCAAGCACCACATGTGGCGTAACAACAAGCTGAGCAAGAACAAGAAGTTCTAACATGGGGGCGAGAGCCCAGTGGAGAGGGTGGGAGGGGGACCTCGATGAACCTTGGGTGCACATGGACTGGAACCTGCACCTTGCAGGTGGAATAAGCTGTGCTTTCTTTCCCTGACCCTTTGTAAATATTCATTTATATATGCCGGAAACAAATAAAACGTTTTGATAAGGCCTGGTCTCATCTCTCAAGTGTTGAACTCCACACTGCCAGGGAACATGTTCTCTTGTGTGGCCGATTGCTACCACCTTCGCTTTGTCCCCTGGCCCTTGATTCTTGTGAAGGGTTCTTGTCAACAGTAGGGAGTTCACAAGCAGACTCTAAGGTATTAACTAGAAGTCGGACGAAGGAGGCGTGTTAAGAATGTGGGCTTTCTGCTTATTGAACTATCGGGGAGCTGGATGTCGCAGGACAATCCGCAGCAGTGAAAACAAGTGTTTCATTTTTTATAACTCTTTGCAGGTGACTTAACCTTTCCCGAAGCCTAAAACCTTGAGAACCTAGAATAATTTTTGCACAGTCCTTCTCCCACCACCGACAGCACGATCCATCCATGTTAAACAGGCCAGTGACGTCACTTCCTGGTAATCTTCGATTGTTTTCTGCTATTTACATTCTTGCAACCACGGCTGGTGTCATATTTCGACAGAGGCTTCCTCGAATAGAGGGAAACTGAGATTTCCAGTCAAGTTGGGACTACCTGGCAAGTCAATAGTTACCGGCCACAGCAGTTAGTTTTTAGAAGCGTTGTTTGTTGTCCAGTCACTAGCACTTGGCCCGTATGACTTCTTTCTTCAGAGAGGGCCCCTGAGCGTCTTGCTTCACACCTTCAGTGTCTGGCGCTCTCTCCCCGGATTGGCAGCCTTAGTTTCCATTTTTGTTCAGGCAGCCTGTCCTCTATTGCATCTCCATGCTGCAGCCTGTAGTTTTGAACATCTGTCCAAGCATTCTGTATATTTCGGTCCATCGAGTCGCGTTCTGTTTCTCTCTCTCCGTGCTAGCACCCTGGGGGTTTCTGTATGGTACCCAAAGCCATGGTGAGTGATTCTAAACCCACCTATGTCCCCAGTCTATTTGGCCTTCAGCATTCCTCCCTAAAGATTCTCTGAGAGAACTGTGGAACCTGATCGTGCCACCTGGGTCACGCTTCAAAGGGGTTCATATTTTTGTTCTCTTCTTTCTTCATTGAAGACTTGTTCATGTCTCTGAAATGAGCCTGCCTGAGATCTGACCCACAACTGAGAACAGTCTATCATTCTGTGCTCCAGGATTCCATGGGACTGAATGAGTGTTCCAGTAGAACTTGCGCTGCTATCGGAATCGCCATAAAGGTGCTTGTGACAATCTAGTACATTGTATAGGGATGTGCAAGGTAGGTCCCAGATTGGTGCCAGATTTTTCAAAATAACCCCACAGCAAAATATTTCAAGTTAGTTGAATTGTATGTACGTTGATCTTACACAGGTGTCTTGATCATCAGACATGGATCGGGCCCTCGTGGATACTCCCGGGCATCCTGGTGTAGTTGGTATGCCTTGAGAGTTCTAAGGCCAGAACAGAAACAGCAAGCCAAGTGCCACAATTGACCCATGAACACTGGAATATGACCTTCATCTGTTTCTTCAAACCCCCTTCAGCAGGACCTGTTCTGATGACAAACTTGTTGTTACTGAAACAAAATCCTACTGCAACAAAGAAAATCTTGAACTGAGTGAGGAGACTGAAGACTTAAAGGGGGTACCTTCCATTACAAGGTTGTTGGGGGTAGGAGCTATTATGAACAACACCACAAGTGGTCTCGGCGGGGATGTGATGCTGCAGAAGACTGGCGCTCACATCCTTTCCGGGGCTGCCTTCTATGTGTGCGGCTTCTACACTACAGAAATGCATGCTATGTTGATGGAGCTTCCAGCGGTGCTAATAAATGAAGTTGTAAACAGAGGAACCGATGTAAAGGGTGGAGAAATTGGTTGCTCCTGGCCAATCGCGGAGAACGAAAGAAAAGTTCTTCATGCAGCTGCACATGCTCAGATTCAACTTGGCTCCTAAGAGATTGTTCATCCAGGAAGGAACAGTGACGCACCTTTCCAGATTATCCACATTCTCCAAGAATCTGGTGCTGATATCTCCAAAAAAGACATGCCTCATCTTGACAGAATGTTTGATGACAAGAAACTGCTTGGATTGGCTGATCTGGGGTCTAACCTCTTTGGTGCATACATATCTAGTTAAAGAAAGAGTCATCCTCATAGAAAGTTCTTAATTAGAATTTTTTTTAATGTTGAATCAAATATAATACAGAACAGATATCTTACATCAAAGGAGTGACGTCCATTAAAACTAATAAATAAAATTAATGATAACATGGTAACGCAGTTGTATCCAGAGGCGCTCGATCACTATAAAGAACAGCATGTGAAAAGATTACGTTTATTTGTTCAAGCTAAAAGCTACCCTGGTAATGTGCACCAAGTGTTAACATTTAGATGAAAAACATACAAAGCACTCCTTAACCGTCCATAGCTTTCCTGTGTCGAACAACCATTTTTAAAATGAGTCAATGAAGGCTATGAAGAGAGGATGTTATTACGCATGACATCCAAGCTAACATTAGTCTAATGAAATATGAAGGGCACGGATATTGTCATATACTCACTAATATGATGCATAACATGTTTTAACACTATTCAAAAGTAACTTTATTCGAGCATAAAAGTACAAGAAACATTAAAAAAATTATATACACAATCATTTGCACAAGAAATAAAAACATTCCAAGTACTATGACGACAAACCGCTTATATTAATAGAAACATAAAAATTCATATAGCATTACCAATACTTTATCAATTATCAGCTTGCGCCAATAAAAATAAAAAAAACAATAAAAATTCATACAACACATCTAAACTTCTTTTTTTTTTAAAAAGACCATATTAAAATGCACATCGACAATCGACTTCTTCCTGAAGATGATTAAAATCATGTAAGTAAAATCACTCCCCTCATCAAACGACTTTCTTTACCTCAAAGATGAGGCAGGAAAGCAAGTTATAACGTATGTAGAATGTTCATCCAGAAGTGACTAGGGTCACTAGGATGGGTTGGTTAGATTGGAGGAATTTGCTCCCCTTGACATATCCACTCTCCAGCGACTACTGGGGAACCTTAAGTCTGGACCTCCGGCCGATGCCGCTCCTCCCACCACCCTTAAGATGGTTTCGGAGACTGTCTCCCCACTTTTACGGGATGTAATTAACCGCTCCCTTGCAGCTGGGCTGGTGCCAAATTCCTGTAAACAGGCAAGAGTGAAGGCACTCTTAAAGAAACTGAACTTAGATCCGGGGGATTGGGCAAACTATCGTCCCATCTCTCTGTTACCTGGTATAGGTAAATTGGCCGAAAAGCATGTCAATTCCCTACTATCCACTTTTCTGGAAAACAATAATGCCTTACATCCCACCCAGACGGGCTTCAGATGTAAGCAAGGCACTGAGACGGCCCTCATTGCCGTAGTCGAAGAAGCGAGAAAAATAGTGGACTCTGGAAGCTGCGCTGCTATTATTCTATTAGACCTCAGCGCGGCCTTTGACACGGTTAATCACTCGATAATGATTCAGAGGCTGAGTGATGTGGGGGTATCAGGGATGGCTCTTAATTGGCTTCAGTCCTTTCTCACCGACAGAACCTTTGCTGTCTTTGAAGATGAGGCAATTTCAAAGCAGATTCCCTTGCAGTACGGCGTCCCCCAGGGATCCTCATTAAGCCCTACCATGTTTAACATCTACATGAGGCCACTGGCTCAGGTGGTTCTTCCCTGGGGGGTCCAGCTGGTCACCTACGCCGATGATACCCAGTTGGCAGTCTCCCTTCCAGACATGGCACCTCTGGCATTAATCTTTCTTCATGCTTAAGTAAAGTACTGGAATGGATGGATGCGTCATTTCTTAAACTTAATGGCTCCAAGACCGAAATAATGATGCTGGGGTACATGGCCCCCAACAATCTAGATCCTTGGTGGCCTAGCTGCCTTGGGCTCCCCCGTCCCCCAAGAAGCAAATCAAGAGTCTGGGCGCCTGGATAGATCCCAACCTTAATTTTCTGGTACAATCACGTAAGGTTGCGGCAACTTGTTATGGTCTGATTAGACTGCTAAGAAAGATCTTAAATCTTCTCCCTTTTGAAGCCAGGCGTCTGTTGGTCCAGTCACTCATTTTGTCGCGTCTTGACTACGCGAATGCAGTTTACCTGGGCGCCCCTCAGGGAACTATTAAAATCTTGCAGATAGTACAAAACTGTGCTGCACGATTGTTAATGGATGTGCCTAAACGGAGTTCGGCCAAATCTGCATTACGCCAGTTGCACTGGCTTCCAGTGCAGCAGAGGATTTGGTTTAAGGCTATGTGGACTGTCCATAAGTCCATTTCTGATTCCGGACCTGCCTTGATCCAACCCATGTTTCAACTCCATCATATCCCCCGGACCCTCAGATCGAACCACAAGACATTTCTGACAGTCGCTAGGATTAAAAGGACACGTATAGGTTTTTCCCTACATGCTGCAAAATTTTGGAACCAGCTCCCTGATGCTATTCGACTGGAATCAAACCATCCTAGTTTCAGGAAACTGCTTAAAACCTTTTTGTTTCCCTGAGCCGGAGTAATGACTTGGTACTTAACGCGCTGGGATGCCTCCGGGTAGCCATGCGCTATATACATGCGTAATCATTCATTAAGGCATGCTTTACTTGGACAAAGTAATTACAACAAGCATTAGGAATGCATTAGGGCTCGGGTTTGTTTTAAGTTGGAGATAATGGCATTGTAAATGGCAATGTGTTTTAGGCACTCTGCACTACCACTCTGCACTCTGCACTACCAATCTGCACTCTCAATCTGCACTCTGCACTCTCAATCTGCACTCTGCACTACCAATCTGCACTCTGCACTACCACTCTGCACTACCACTCTGCACTATCACTCTGCACTATCACTCTGCACTACCACTCTGCACTACCACTCTGCACTAGCACTCTGCACTACCACTCGCACTCTCAATCTGCACTCTCACTCTGCACTCTGCACTACCACTCTGCACTCTCACTCTGCACTAACAACCTGCACTCTGCACTACCACTCTGCACTCTCACTCTGCACTCTGCACTACCACTCTGCACTACCACTCTGCCCTCTGCACTACCACTCTGCACTGCCACTCTGCACTACCACTCTGCACTACCACTCTGCACTACCACTCTGCACTACCACTCTGCACTAATACTCTGCACTCTGCACTACCACTCTGCACTCTGCACTACCACTCTGCACTCTGCACTACCACTCTGCACTCTGCACTACCACTCTGCACTACCACTCTGCACTCTGCAATACCACTCTGCACTACCAATCTGCACTCTGCACTACCAATCTGCACTCTGCACTACCAAACTGCACTCTGCACTACCACTCTGCACTACCACTCGCACTCTCACTCTGCACTACCACTCTGCACTCTGCACTACCACTCTGCACTCTGCACTACCACTCTGCACTCTGCACTACCACTCTGCACTCTGCACTACCACTCTCCACTCTGCACTACCACTCTGCACTACCAATCTGCACTCTGCACTCTCAATCTGCACTACCACTACCACTCGCACTCTCAAACTGCACTCTCACTCTGCACTACCACTCTGCACTCTGCACTACCACTCTGCACTCTGCACTACCACTCTGCACTACCACTCTGCACTACCACTCTGCACTACCACTCTGCACTCTGCACTACCACTCTGCACTCTGCCCTACCAATCTGCACTACCACTCTGCACTACCACTCTGCACTACCACTCTGCACTACCACTCTGCACTACCACTCTGCACTACCACTCTGCACTACCGCTCTGCACTACCGCTCTGCACTACCGCTCTGCACTACCGCTCTGCACTACCGCTCTGCACTACCACTCTGCACTGCCACTCTGCACTACCACTCTGCACTCTGCACTACCACTCTGCACTCTGCACTACCACTCTGCACTCTGCACTACCACTCTGCACTACCACTCTGCACTACCACTCTGCACTACCACTCTGCACTCTGCACTACCACTCTGCACTCTGCCCTACCAATCTGCACTACCACTCTGCACTACCACTCTGCACTACCACTCTGCACTACCACTCTGCACTACCACTCTGCACTACCACTCTGCACTACCGCTCTGCACTACCGCTCTGCACTACCGCTCTGCACTACCACTCTGCACTGCCACTCTGCACTACCACTCTGCACTCTGCACTACCACTCTGCACTCTGCACTACCAATCTGCACTCGCCAACAGACACGGCGGACTCGTGGAAAATTAATGAAGTGACCTAGAGGGTGAGGATGGGATACTCCGCTACCATCGAGTTCGTAGAAGAACAAGATTACATACGAAAAACAAGCAGCACAGAAAGCATCACTTTCGCGATCGCAATTGTTTAAACAAGCAGCACAGAAAGCATCACTTTTGCGATCGCAATTGTTTAAACAAGCAGCACAGAAAGAGATCACTTTCGCGATCGCAATTGTTTAAAAAAAAAACTGATCTGATGCATGTGATTCTCTACATTGCTGGCCGGCTGTTCATGCGCGCACACAGAGCTGAAGGGAAAAAAAAACAGCAGTGCACACGCTCCCAGCACCATCTGCCTTCAATTACCGGCACCTCGGACAGCTGGTAATTGAGGATTTATGTATTCTTCTGCGTGTGTCCGAACACTTTATGCAGGAAGTGGACATTGACAAATTCCTAAGTCCTATGGCGTGCTGCCTTACTTAAACACAGCCTTGCCTGGACCAATTACCATGCACATGGCAAAATACCACACGCAAAAAACGCGCGCTTTCTGGAATGTGGCAGCCCGGACCCCTTTCAGAATTCTTTTTTTTTCTAATACATAAGAGCTCGGAAACTCCGCCCCCACTTCGTGGTGACGTAGGCCCGAGCCCTAAAAAGGGGGTGGTGATGGACAGAGTATCTGAGTTAATCAGAACACTCCTACCCAGTCAACAGATCAGGGCTTGATCCATCACCATTTTTTAGCTCACTGCACCATCCCAGTTCCGAACCTGGCTATATGCAAATTAGTCTGTCTCTGGCCCAGTGCATCATGGGAACAGGGCAGACCAAACTACCAAGCCAATTCTTCACTGGAAAGGAAACAAGCTTCCGGGGACCGGTTTCTGGCATTACAGCCGTCTTCGGCCCGGCTTGCTTGAATCCTGATGGTGCAATGAGCAAGGGACTCATGTCTGAGCATACCCTTCCACACTCATGGTGGCCAAAATAATTACAAAAAGGGGGTGGTGATGGACAGAGTATCTGAGTTAATCAGAACACTCCTACCCAGTCAACAAATCAGGGCTTGATCCATCACCATTTTTTAGCTCACTGCACCATCCCAGTTCAGAACCTGGCTATATGCAAATTAGTCTGTCCCTGGCTCACTGCACCATCAGGATTCAAGCAAGCCGGGCCGAAGACGGCTGTAATGCCAGAAACCGGTCCCCGGAAGCTAGTTTCCTTTCCAGTAAAGAATTGGCTTGGTAGTTTGGTCTGCCCTGTTCCCATGATGCACTGGGCCAGGGACAGACTAATTTGCATATAGCCGGGTTCTGAACTGGGATGGTGCAGTGAGCTAAAAAACGGTGATGGATCAAGCCCTGATCTTTGGACTGGGTAGGAGTGTTCTGCTTAATTCAGACACTCTGTCCATCACCACCCCCTTTTGAATCGTTTTGGCCACCACAAGTGTGGAAGGGTATGCTCAGATGTGAGTCCCTTGCTCACTGTACCATCAGGATTCAAGCAAGCCGGGCCGAAGACGGCTGTAATGCCAGAAACCGGTCCCCGGAAGCTAGTTTCCTTTCCAGTAAAGAATTGGCTTGGTAGTTTGGTCTGCCCTGTTCCCATGATGCACTGGGCCAGGGACAGACTAACTTGCATATAGCCGGGTTCTGAACTGGGATGGTGCAGTGAGCTAAAAAACGGTGATGGATCAAGCCCTGATCTTTGGACTGGGTAGGAGTGTTCTGCTTAATTCAGACACTCTGTCCATCACCACACCCTTTTGAATCATTACTTGGACAAAGTGCAAAGTAAAAACACCCATCGGAGGGGGGGGGGGCTCATAAAAAAACACACAAAATTACAAAGTGTAATAGATCCTGAAGGGAACATTTATCAAAAGTACAATGGCATTTTGTACACCAAACATCTGGTTTTTGGAAAGGCTAACACTGTATGGAACTGGACAAACCTGAATCTAGTAAGGAGAATTCTATGATGAACATTAATATTGGTTAGTGAATAGGGCTCAATGGCAGGACCTGTTTTGATCGGTGCATGGCTACGAAACCATGGGTTTTTCCAGCTCAATGGCTTCCCTCTCGAATGACCTCCACTGCAAAAAGTACCCCAGGTCCAGCCAATGTCCTCTTTAGCGATGGAAGAGGACAAGTGAAACAAAGAAGGCCTGCCTAACCTAGCAAAGATGTCCCTAATATATATTGACCATTTGATTGACCTTCACCCGTCAAGCTTCAGACAGTCCTTAATTATTTCTCTGCCCAGATGGTTTTATGGTCTTACCCAAATATTAAGCCATCTAATCAGGGGGCGAAGTGCAATAAAGTCCGAAAGATAGAGCAACCCTAGTTCCTTGTGGGCCATAAGAACAGAAGTAGAGACTGGTACTGCCAGTAGGCGCCTACAAAAGCGATTTTCAACTACTTGGAGTTCCCTCACATTGACATAACCTCCATTCATGCCTACCATAAGTAGCTACTGGGAAAAATTTGGCCTGGTAAATCTTTATCAGGACATTCAGTGATTTGTTGCCAATTCTGGTGGAGACTGAGAAGAGTACGTCTAAAGTTATTGAGAGAGCTAATCTCTTAGCTTTAAGTAGTGGGGTCCAAGTGTTCTGGTCACCAACAACCACACCTAAAGATGTGTATCCCTGCACCCTAGACAGACAATGGCCCTGTACTTGGAAAGACCTTGACGTGGTCTTTTTAGGTCGCAGCACCATTACCTGTGTTATGGTATAATTGATGTTAAGATCTAAATGATTCGTCTAGCTCACCAATAGGTCTAACAGGGTCTGGAGACTCCGTGCGGTTCTAGCCAATAGAACAGTATCGTCTGCATATAACAATGCAGGGATATAGCAAGAATCTATTCGGGGACAATCCACTTGCTTATCAAGTAACTTGGCCCCTAAATCATTCACCTACAGGGTAAACAAAAAAGGGGCCATTTTACACCCTAGCCTACCTAACACCACTCCTCAAAAGAAAAGGGTTTGTACAGGGCACATACATGTTGAACCGGTCGACTGCCTTCATATTCTATGTAGCTCACTAAGAAAATACACGATGGCTGGATCCAGGCCCGTATCCAACAAAATCTGCCTCAATTTAGATCTATTCACTTTGTCGAATGCAGAAGACAAGCCAATATATGCAACAAACAAAGAGCCGGATTTTGCCACAGTATACTTGTTGATCAGCATATAAAAATGTAAACACTGATCACTAGTGCCCAGGCCCGGTCGGAAGCCATACTGGAGGTCAGACAGAACAGACCCATCCTCTGCCCACGACATAGCCCCCCTCTAGGATCACCCTGCCCGTTACTACAACGTAGAGTCTATCAAATAAATGCGCCTGTAGCAGCTAGGAAGGACTCTAGAGCCCTCTTTGTATACAGGGATGATAATGGACTCTCACCATGAGCGCTGTAAACCGGCACACACAACTAAATTAAATAATCATGTTAACCCCTTTGCTGTGGGGGTAATTCCCCCATGACCCGGGGGGAGGGCCGCGGTGCTCATGATGAGCCCAGCTCGTCATGAGTCACAGTGGAGCTGCGCTCATGACGAGCTGGGCTCGTCACGACTCCGCCCACTGATTAATTCGCCCGCACAGGCGGGGAATTAATCGCGTGTGGGCGGACTGCGGCCTTTATGACGAGCCCAGCTCATCATGAGCACAGCTCCACTGTGACTCATGACGAGCTGGGATCGTCATGAGCATAGAAGAGGTTAAGATTGAGGCCCTCAAGCTCGGTGGCAACTTAAACAGGTCGTCAGGAATCACATCAGGGCTGGGAGCCTTGTGGCTTGTCGTACCTACTATTGCTAGCTCAACCTCCTCTACTTCAAATATTCATTTACCTTGCGGCAGGACTGTCATTGGAAGTCCATGCAAGGGCACATAATCCTTCAAACCATAAACATCCTTGAAATATGCAGTTTATTTTTCAGGAGATATGTGGGAGGAGATGGCATGACCATCACCAGCGCTGAACAGTGGGCGAGGTTAGCAATCTCCCAAAATTGGGCACTATAAGCCTTTGTTGCCGCCTTCACCAAATCAAACACAGACCTCCTCTCTAAGTTCCATTTCCCCCCCTCTATGATGCTTTTTTGTATAAAGCACGTCTCATAGTTTGCAGTCGATAAGAGACTGGTGGAGAACCCAAGAAAATGTCTGAGATTTAAATTAAGGTGCTTCATCGCCTGTGGTTAAAGCTTTCACCGGATGGATGTTCGTCAGACACATGCAGTCTTCTTTTCCATAACACGACCTCTTCATTTCAAGGCTGTAATCATCCTCCTTGTCAGGAAACGCAGATCAGGAGGCAAGCCTTTTTGCCATCTCTCAGCCAAACTTTGTAATTCCCTGCCCCTTGCTTTAAAATCACCCCTAACCCCTCTACCTTCGGAAAGAAACACAAAATCTGGATTTTCCAATCCTCTTCCTCCACTGGGCAGAAGCATTCTCCCTTCCCCTTTGCCCCAATACACCTTGGGGCTTTCTGTATGCTATTCAAAGCTACATTACACCATCAAACCTGCTCAGTTGGATGAGAAGGAAGCCCAAAATGTAGGCTTGTTTTATTCTTTGGCATATATAATTCCAGGATAATTCTGCCCGGACGATCATTCTGGAATTTTGTATGTAATAGACCCGGATTAGGAGGGTTACCGGGTCTACCCCGTGTGTTTTTAAACAGATTTTATTCTGTGGAGCAACTTCTTATGTTACAGCTGACTGAGTGTTGTTTTGGTTGTTGGGAATGGAGAGGATGCAGGTAACAGGCGACTGTTCACAAAGTAGCAGAAGTTTCTAGTTCTGGAGTTAAGCTGTTTGGTAAGATTAGTAATACTAGGTGGAAAACTGCAGAAATACAGGAAATACAGGAAAAATAGAGCCTCACTGAAACTTCTTCCCCTGGGCTCTGCAGAATGAGAAAAGTCCAAATGTTCCCAACTAGAAATTCTCAGGATTTTTTCCCCCAGAGAACCTTTTGCACAGAAATGTTCACAACCACTCATTCACGTGCCCGTGTTGCGCCTTGCTGGTGATTGCATGTGTGTAGGGGTGTAGCTATCGTAAGTGCAACAGGTGTTGTGGCACTGGGTTCCAAGGGTGAAAGGGGTCCCAGGCTCCACAGAAATAGATCCTTTTTACTGCCCACTTTCCTTCCTTGCATTAGGGCCAGGTGTGCCTTTGTCACCTCACTGGATGCTTGTGTCTATTGAAAAAGGCCTGGAAAGGACTAAAACGGGTAAAGCCAGAGACCGAGACATTTTATGGAATCTGGAGCCTGATGTATCAAAAAGGTTTTCGCGTTCTGTGTCTGAGAAAATGCGTTCATACATATGTACCCTACTGCAGAGGTTCCCAACCCGTGGTCTAGGGATACCTTGGGGTCCACAAAGGCTCATCAGGGAGTCCACGACCGCTTCGAAAATTAAATTGAATAATATTAAGAGATTAATAAAGTGTATATAAATGTAGCTAAAGCTAAATGTAGAACTGAACATTTTAAAACATACTGTAAATGTGAAGGAAGTTGAAGTTGGAGACTGAAAATTAATTTCGTTTCCTCAGATTGATTTGTTTTTATTCCTGTGTTTTTTGTGTATTAATTTGCAGTTCAAATTATCGACAGTGCTTAGGCTGGGGCCCTCGGCTAGCAGTCATGACTCATTGGGGGGGTCCCCGGACTCCAATAATGATTTGGGGCAGTCCCTGGTTCCAGTAATGATTAATTGGGGGTCCCCAGAAGGGAAAAGGTTAAGAACCACTGGCCTGCTTTTAAGCTTCTGTTTCACTTTGCCTGTGCTGCCAAGTCTTTCCAGGAACCAGATGTCAGCCAGAGGCTGGGATGAGGCACACACAAAGGTGGCAAGTCAATACAGAATGCACCAGAGGAGAACACACAAGAGGCAGGGCGTGTACCGTAAAGGGAGGCACCTGGGAGGGACGTGCGTGTCTCACTTCCTCCAACACCAGCTCGTGGTTAGTTGCAAGCCTCACATCTTGGAGCGCAGTCTCACTGATTTGCTGTAAGTCACACTGGTGAGTAATTTCACTCTAGGTGTGGGTCACAAATCTCACTGCAGTGTCTCACTTTTGGTATGGTTTCTCTCATTAAGTCTCACTCTTCTCCTTTCTTTGGAGCATAGACTTGCTGTTTACAATATCCACCCACACATTAGTTATGTTATTTGTATTTGTAGCGCGCACAGATACTCCGAAGAGTGTCCCGGCACGAGCCTTGAGGAGTGAGGAGAGCCAGTTTAGAAAAAGAAGAATGTTTTCAAGTTTTTTTTGAATTTTTTTAAAGCATGGTTTGCACTGATATGATGTGAATCCTGCACCTTGCTGCACAATCTCACTCATGTGGGGTGACATGGAACACAGTGCTAGTTACTGAATGCAAGGTTTATGCATTGATGCACAGTCTCGCTCATTGGGTGTGAAGCCCACGTGCTAATGCAGTGTCTCACTCTTTTTGTATGTGGTGCAGTCTCATTCACTGGGAGTGCGTCTCACTTTCAGGATTACAATCTCCCCTGTGCCCCATTCAGCTTTAACAGAGCTGTGCATGGTGGATTTTGGTTGCTGGCCCCTCAAATCTCTCTCCTGTGGACTCTTGGCCTTGAGATCTCTGCTTACCCCTTGTCTGAGGGCCACAGGGCTGGGATTGTGAAGTGTCAGGGGTCTTGGGGCAGAAGGGCAAGAGGCAGGATTTCTAAAGACACTTCTGCTCTGCAGACAGGCCCCAGTGTCTGCTGGTGTGGGTGGTCTGGCTGCTGTGGTGTGCAGGAAGTGGCAGGGGGGAGTTTACGCAGACGAGTGACTCAAGAACCGAATAACAGCGACCTGAGACCGACAACACATCATGGTGAACATAGTGTACAGGAGGGACATGCCAAGGTGTCCATCCTAGGTCTGCTAGCATTTCACATTGCCAGGGTAACCACTGATTGTGAAACCAGTTTCCGTTTTAGTCGATGTATGACACTGACTTTACGTGGCTATTCCGCAAACGTAAAATGTTGTCTCCTCAATCTACGGGGGAACCACTGGACCATGTGGACAGTGAAGAGGGCAGTCCCGCCAAGTGTCACGCATTAAGTGTTGGACTTACTCTATTCCATTGCAATGCCATGCATTATTGCTATGAAATGTATGAGTCCGGCAATTATAGTTCCTCCCTACCTTTGTATTACTATTGCTCGAGGCACTCAGTGCTCCATTTTATTGGGGGTCTGGTGGAAGTTGAGACTTTTTTAAATTGATAAAATTATATATAGAATAGACGCTTTTAGACAGCTCTTTTCCACTGGTCTGTCAGTGTGTCATAAACATTTTTGTTCCGCCCATCCATTGTGTACATCTTGGATCAAAGGGCAGCTCACTTCAGCTATTGGATAACCTCTGTAGGAGTGACAGCATGTTTCAAAATGTGCACTTACAAAAAGTAGTCCACTTGTACAGTTTTACATTTTTATTTGTATGAGGTGTCAGTCTGCTGCTGTCAAGTGCCCTGGGACGACCTGGGTTTAAGGGCAGTTGGTGTTTGCATGGATAAACCAGTATTCAACAAGGCCCCTTTCCAGAACGACCAAACGTGGGTCATGTCTCTCCTCTCTTGAAAAAATTATCTCTCGACCCAGAGAATATGAACAACGACCCACAGTCTCCACACTTCCATTTTGAGGCAAAGTCATTAAAAGTTGTGTTGCTTCCCAGCTGACTTCACATATTCGAACAAACAACCTTAGACTCTTTCCAATCAAGTTTCCACCAGGGCCACAGTACAAAAACGACAATCCTACAAATAGTCAACGACTCCCTTAGAATCCTTGACTCCGGGAACTCCTGCCATCTGGTCCTGCTGGACTTCTCCGTTGCATTAGACACGGTCAACCATCTGTGCCTCTTTCACACTCTTGAACAAAGCATGGGCTGTGGAGGCACAGTCCTCAATTGGTTCTTCTCTTACCTAACCAACTTCTCCCAAATCGTGAAAATGGGCAGCTCGTTCTCGAGACCAGTCAAAGTTCATTAAAGGGTCCCTGAAGGTTCGATTCTCTTACCAACCCTCTTTAACCCGTACCTAGAAGCACTATGTGTGATTCTCAGAAACGCTGGGATTTCTAACCATCATCTAAAACTCAACTCAACTAAAACAGATTTTCTTTTGATCTCACCAACGAAAACAAAAACCCCAGTACAGGAATGGATGGGCAACTTTCCCGCCCTGGATGGGTGCTCTGCCATTGTCTAGAGTGCTAGATCCCTTGGTATCACCCTTGACAATCATCGAAACCTTCACAGCCACATCTCGGCCATGGCCAAAAGCGCACAACACCAATTCAGGCAGCTGCGTAGCATCAGTCAGCTGAACTTGGAACAAGACCTCGAAACAGTGGTGCAGTCTCTCGTCCTCTCCAGACTAGATTACGGAACCGCCCTTCTCTCAGGGATTCCCAGTTCATCTAGGCCCACTGAAAGCAACTCTACATGCAGCAGCGCGCCTTGTGTTAGGTCTCAAGAAATGTGAGCCTGTTAACCCTCCAATGGCTTTCCATTAAAGCTCGGGCCCAATTCAAAACCGCCTGCATTAACCACAGAGCACTGCACTCCTCTCCACCCTCCTAAGTGAAAAACTGGAAATCTCTGGAGCAAATAGGGGTTCCGGAAATGCCCAATCCCTGCTCCTGGGGCCCCTCCACCATCAGTCGAGAACGGTACTGTAACAAAGTAAGAGGACACACAAGATGTAGTTGAGTAGGAGGTATTTAATACAACCTCATCCAACAGCCAAAGGATCTCAACTGTCAAGTAGAGAATACAGAGGGGAGGAACATAGAGGGACCAAGGTTCCACGCTGGACATTCCAGCCGGGGAACAAGTGACTTCATTACAATTCTTCCTCTTGACATTTAAATAAGTAACAACATGGCTGAGAACAATTAAACATAATCACGCAAGTGCAAAGGCCACCTGCGAACTCTCACACTCCTGTGAGAAGCAGCAGACTCCTGAACAGGAACAGAAGAGAGACCTCCAGAATGGGACCTGTCAGAAAAAGAAGAATCACATCCAGCAAAGTGAGAGAGACGACTGTGATTCCATATATGACCATCCTCTGTCTTAACAGCATTTTTGAAAAGTTTCACAATGGTTCTAGGAGCAGAGAACTTCGACCAATTTTGACATCCAACAGGTGTTTTTATCTTAACTTTCTCCCCAACTTTAAAATTCATAACCTTTGCAGACTTTTTATTTTTTATTTTTTATTATATCCTTATTCTTTGTTGTCATTGAGGTTGTATCTTCTTATCTTGATCCTTTTTCTTCATCCAGCCAAGCGTCGCCAGTGTAACAAAGTAAGAGGACACACAAGATGTAGTTGAGTAGGAGGTATTTAATACAACCTCATCCAACAGCCAAAGGATCTCAACTGTCAAGTAGAGAATAGAGAGGGGAGGAACATAGAGGGACCAAGGTTCCACGCTGGACATTCCAGCCGGGGAACAAGTGACTTCATTACAGGTACACGAGCCAGTCATTCTCTGGTAGCGTCACAAGAATCTGGAACTCCTGAACCCTATCTTCGCCTAATATCAATCTTCTCCTATTTGGCTGACACCTGGGTTAATCACCCTCGACCATACCGAAATACTCTATCCAGGAGACGAACTACCTTCGTTGTGTCTCACCATCTTAATCGATGCTTGAACCATGCACCTCCCTGTCCAATGGCTGCTTTTGTCCCGGTCGCAGCTACCGATGCAATGTCTGAATGTAATTATTGTAACTGTAACTTGCTGTGCCCTTGTATCATGCAACTGCTGTGAAGCGCTGTGATGCCTTCGGGTCAAGTCTGCGCTATATAAAATTGCAAAGTAAATAAAATAAAATCTTGAAACCATCCTTAGGTGGAGGCTGCAATGTTTGGGAAGGAGGCAGCACACCCTTTATGGAGGGCACGCAGATAGATGAAAGAGAGAGGGGCCAAGAGATGAATATTCACCATGCCAGGGGGGAAGGGGGCAGACCCCCAGGGGCGCGAGCTGAAGCCAGGAGTCAGGAGTGGCACCTAGCCATTAGGACCACTCCCAATCTAGATGCCAGGTCAACTGCAGGGCAAGTGGGTGTTCTCGGGGGCAAGTATCCGCCGCACAGTTCACACAGTTCAAGCAAATGTGCCCTGTTGTCTCGTGCTAGATCGTGCCAACAGAACTAGCCCACAGGCATGGCACCCCTTGTAAACTCTTGACTTGCCGGTGCCAGGACCACCGTGCTGCCCACTTCAGCTTTTCCCTGGTTGTATAAATCATGGTGTCTTGTTCGACTGAACGCCATTTTGTAATTCACTGTAATACATGTGCGAGCGTTATAGTGAAAATGTTACTTGGAACGTAGAGACCTAGGTTCTAATCCCGGCTGTTCGCTTGACCAAACATGTGATCCTGGGCAAATCACTTTAGCTCTCTCTTAGATACGTATAAGGTGTGTATGTAATATAACAATGCAGTGTGCGCATCAAGTTTTCACTTGTTGGCCTGTGCACCACATTGTGTACCTGGAAACACTACACACACCCGGTTTGTGCCCATTGCACGTACCTGCGGATGTGTCGCAGAGCCCGTGCGCCATCTACAGGGCGAAAGAGGAAGCGAGAGTGGGCGAGAGCCGTGCCCTGGAGGCAGAAAGCGAGCGTCCCCGGCTCCGAGGATTTAAATAACTCGGCCTCCGTAGCCGAAAGAGGAAGTTCACGGGGTGCAAGGCGGTGCCCGGTGGACCAGCCGGGGCCTGCAGCGCCCCGAAGGCATCTACGGATGAGAAGGCGCTAGCCGAGAGAGAAGCTGCCCGGGGTGAGTCTACGTGATGTTTGATGGTGTAAAACACTAGTGCTGTGTGCCTGGCGCAGAATGCACTTGTATAGTCAGTATAGGGTTTTCAACAGACCCCACCCCACTGAGACATGTTGCACCTTCCGACACCACAGGGATTGCTTATGCAGTGGAGAGTAACGAGGCGCTTTATAGTATTCATTCATTACTGAGCCACTTACACACATTTTAACACTGTCTGAACAAATATATCACCCCATTAAATCGATTTAACACCCAATTACAGTCATAAGCAACAGATAGGTGACCAGTCAACCTCGGCGAAGGGTCTTGCATTGCGTTGCAAAACTTATCGCTACATTTTTAGTGTCAGCCTTTTGAAATATAATTTTTTGTTGTTGTGAAAATCGACGGATTTTTCGGCAGATGAAGGATTATGTGGCAACTCCACAATTATGCAGAAAACGCAGCATACAAAAAAATCGCATAATTCCAGTGGCCCTGAGTATATCCAGTTTTATCAAATTCACCTTTGGAGTTGGGGAAGAACTAGAAAGGGTTTAGAAAGTAGAGAGGGTAGAACGAAGGGAGAATATAGAAGTGTGAAAGATAAGTGGGGGTCAGAGAAAAAAAGGGAATTGAGAGAGAGATTGAGCGAGATAGTCAAGGAAAAGAAAATTAGAGAATGACGGAACAGGGCAGGGGAAGGAGGCAGACAAAAGAAAAGGCTAGAGGAAGAATACACAGAAGAAACAACAGCGAGGGAAGAGAGAAAGAAGGGAGAAAAAGCAGAGAAGGTAGGAATTGAAATGTGATCATCTTTATTCTACAATGATAAGATATCAGAAAGGCAAGGGACACAATGTAGGCGGGGTTTCATTTTGTTCAATTATATGTCCTGCATAGAATCTACTACTCTAGAGCGCTGCTGGCTCGGATTGGTAGATGCAAGCGCCTGTTTTGCAATTGAGGATTGTTGATAGCCCGGCACAATGTTGGACAATCATGGGGTTCCCCGAGTTTGCCTCACTTGGAAGGATGGATTGCAGTGCATGATAACACTTACTTCAGTAGTAGTCTTTCATTTTTCACCCTTGTTGGTGCAGCCTGTGCTGTGGTACTCCAGGTGTGTGTTTCTGGATTCATATCATCATCATCAGTAGAGAGCAGCAAGTCGTTTTGGGGGTGCCAGAAATGCTGCCCATAGTCTTCTCAGCGCTCTGTACCACTCTCTGGGTCTAGTGCATCAACAGAAGGTCCTCAGCTCAGTAGCTCAAGGGAGCCTTTTCAAGCTGAAGGAGGATGGGAGCATGCTGCCTCGCATCCCAGAACCCAGTTTGCCCCGATGCATCATGGTAAATGCAGTGCACGATAACACTCACTTCATTAGTGTGTGTATGTGTGTGTGCTATACAACCAAGGAACAATTGATACAGCCCTGAGGAGAACTGAATCACAGAATAGAACATACTTGTTAAAAGAAAAAACAAAGGAGATTGATGGGGAAAATAAGATCAGACTAATAACCACATTCTCTACCGGAACCAAACAAGTGATGCATATCCTACGAAAAAACTGGCACATCCTACAGACGGACAGCACAATAGCAAAGATTGTGGGCGATCATCCGAATGTCACTTACAAAAGAGCTAAAAATCTGCGGGACAAGCTAGTTCACAGCCACTTCCAAGCCCCAAAAAAACCTGAAAGCTGGTTGAAACCCAAAGGCTTTTTTAAATGCACAGGGTGCAAAGTTTGCGAAATTGCATTTAAGAAAAAAGAAACTCTAATGGCGAACAAAAGAATGTGGAAAATTCAACAGCTGATAAACTGCAAAAGTCAGTTCGCAATATATATCATTGAGTGCCCATGTTCATTGAAATACGTGGGCAGCACGAAAAACGAACTAAAAAAACGCATCTTGGAGCACGTAAGGGCAACAGTGAACTGCGACCGAAGCAATGCTGTCGCAAAACATATGGAGAAGGAACATGCCAGCAATTGGAAGTAATTAAAATTCTATGCAATCGAAACGGTGGGGCCTCATCCGCGTGGCGGCGACCGCGAAAAAACCTTAAGACAAAAAGAGTCGAAACACATTCTGAACTTCAGAACCATGACCCTGTATGGCCTGAACCAAGATGAGGAATTGCATTATCACCTCTAATAACCTGTTCCACACTACAACCATCTGAACTTGGAACTTTCAAACTTGATTGAACCTTATTTCCCGTTAAATTATGCATTGTTTTTAAAGTTACGCACAATCACACTCACATTACATTATGACATATAGCACCCCGCCATAAATTAGGATACATAACTCCACACTATCTTTACACACAATTAGCAAGCCACAACTGCGCAGCAAAAGGATGTCACCATACAGACTCAGATCGGCAAACCCACTAGAAAAGCTAAGTGACAGTAAGAGTAATTATACCATGACGGCACAAACATATTGTCAGAGACAGGAAATTCGAGTTAGCACTGCCATAACACTACTAGACCCACTGGAGGGGAGAAGTGTACGAAAGAGTAGGAACAGGATGAAAGGGTCCAGCTGCGCAGGGGGCAAAGGGACCCATTAGAGGGATCCTTATTGTAACATCTTAAATAATTAATGTGGCTCACAACATGAGAGAAGTTAATCATAAACTACATAGACCATAATGCTTAACGGGAGGTGCAGGAAGTGACATGCATTAGGTCTCTTCCTGTTTCACGAACACACACTTTTTTCAATATGCACTTTATTTAAACACACAAATCACTTTGTAAAATATTCTCGTGATAAAGCGGCGTGTGCCGCGAAACGCGTCGAGCAGTGGTGCTGGAGATACTGCTATGAGAATAAAACAACAATAAGCACAATTCGAGTATTGGTGATTTGTGGTGGAGAGAGCTGGGAGTGCGCAGGATACTTTTTGCGTGCGCGCAAAAAAACAGATGTATTTTCAAGCAGCAAGGCTCTGCTGCACCTGAACTGCACCGCCATAAGAGCGCCTGAGAGTCCTAACTGGGGCCATTTCTCTTGGATATATATACATTGAATGAAGACAGGCGAATATTGAGATTGGCAGAAAGAAAATTGAGACAACACCCATCATCCCCGGAACTGAAATTAGAAATGAATACAACAAAAAGATCCTTAACTCCAAGAAGGAATTTATTAGATCCGAATTAGACAACGCCAAAAACAGACCACGGAAATTATTTGAGATCTTAAAACAGCAATCAAATAAGCTGGCCAAAACTGCCCAAGAAATCACAATAACGCAACTAAGCTGCGAAGAATTCTCAAACTTTTTCACTGACAAAGCTAACACTCTGGAAAGAGAACTCAAGAATGCAGCAGACAACCTGGAACTCCATACACCATCATTAGACATTAACACAGCGAAAACTGTGGATAATTCGATAAAAACAAGGCACAATGGGACACTTTCAAAATATTGGATCAGAATAGCATTGCTAAAACGCTATCAGACATCAAACCCAATAATCACTACAATGACCGACTACCTTCAAAATGCCTGAAAGAAATCTGCCATACAGTGATTCCAATATGGACAGAAATTGTAAATGCCTCCCTATCCCAGGGGAGACTACCAGAATGTCTAAAAACAGGACAAGTAATACCGATCATCAAAAAACCTACGGCGAACCCAGCAGATCCAAATAACTACCGCCCAGTAACCAACATTCCTCTTCTTGCCAAGCTAATAGAGAAATGTGTGCAAAATCAATTGAGCCAACACATCGACAATTTCTCACTATTGGATGAATGTCAATCGGGATTTAGAACTGGACATAGCACGGAGACGGCGATCTTACACATAGTCGATGATGCACTTCAGGCATTAGATCACAATCGATCCTGTCTGCTTATCCTACTTGACTTGTCTTCGGCTTTTGACACGGTTAATCATGAAAAACTATTGATCAGACTCCGTGAAAGGATGGGAATATCTGGCAAGGTGCTAAGTTGGTTTGAATCCTTCCTACAGAATAGAACCCAAAGATTTCTGATCAACCAAGCTCTTTCACCCTCAAGCCCTAACACAATAGGAGTTCCACAAGGATCTACATTATCTCCCTCATTGTTTAACCTGTATATCCAACCATTAACAGAGATTCTCCGAAATTCCAAAATATCCTACCACATGTATGCGGATGACACACGGATATACATTAATATCACATCCCTGGAAGACATCAATGTAAAGAACGAGGCCCTTAAAATGACTCTAAAATGGCTAACTTTTAATAATCTGAAGCTAAACGCACATAAAACATAATTCTTACTTATCTCGCCACAAAAGAATCAATCAGAAGTGAAGGAATGGTCCAAATTGATCACCGCACTAAATTGCACCCCCACCCTAGTTGACTCAGCGAAATCACTAGGGATCACATTGGATGAAAACCTCGACATGAAAGCCCCCATCAAAGCAATGGCAAAAAGCGCCCGTTTTCATCTGAACTACTTAAGAAAAATGACACCATATTTAACCGACGCGGATTTAAAACAAGCTGTGCAATCACTGATCATTTCGAGGATTGAATATAGAAGCACAACATTGGCAGGGCTACCAAAAATATCCACAGCACCATTAAAAGCATGCCTCAATGCAGCAGCAAGACTTATCACAGGATCGAGGAAATTCGACCATATCACCCCTCACCTGAAAGCCTTAAACTGGCTACCATACGAAGCCAGGATACAGCTAAAGATGGCGTGTATCACCCATAAAGCACTTCATCTCAATACTCCCAGATATCTTGCCCAAAAAATTGAAATATCCGGAGGAAGCAGACCAGCTTGGAGTGCCAAGGAACTGGTACTGAGACCACCCATTTTCAGGAAGAAAAAAACCTATGATAGAGCATTCTCAGGAGCAGCCCCTAGAATCTGGAACTCACTTTCCCCGAACATGAGAAAAATTCCAAACTTAGCAATTTTTAAGAGAGAAACCAAGATATTTCTAATGAGTAAGTTCCTTCCATAATCATCTTCTCAAGGCGCTAACTATTTAATTCAGAGACGTCTAAGATGTTAAATTGACTGGAGAACATAGAAGAAACAGGAAAAGACACTTTAAACAAGCATATAGAGGAAGATTGAATACTCCTAGTATAACTATTATCTAACCTACCTAAAGCCACTGTTTTTTCTTAATGACCTTGTAATCCTTATCAACCATTATGATAGTATTCCTAACTAAAACTGTCTAATGTAATCTCGTTCATGTAACTGTGAAGCGTTCTGATACCCAAGGGTCTTGTTCGCGCTATAGAAAACTGTATAATAAATAAATAAATAAAACAATAAATAAATATATATATATATATACACACACACAATGGATATTTCCACTTGTTGACGATTAATGGGAGGTTAACTGATTGAAATCAAGATCTGGAATGTTCTTTCTAGATGTTCGATATGCTGCATGTTTTAGATATTTGACTCCTAATACTGCAAGATAAACTCAGTTTTATGGTATTTTTGTACTATCAGTTTTTTGTTTTAATAACTCCTATGAACTGGAGATGTTAACATTCATCACACCAGCACATCACTCACACTGAACCTACCAAAGGGGCCAAGGGTGACGGAGCTGGCCCAAAACTATAGCGGGAACTAAAGGTTTCTAGTAGCTAAATAGTGGGCACTGTAATCACAAGACCTGACTTCTAATCCCAGCTTCTTCACTTCACTAAACCATGTCATCCTGTACAAATCCATTCACCTCCCAGTTTACTTATTTGCAAACAGACTAATAGCAAGGTGTGAGCAGAATTGAAGAAATTTCCCATAAATAGTATGCGTAATTCTCACAAGGACTACGTTTTAAGTGTACTGCGCCTAGGAGGTCATCTGCCAGAAAATCATATGCGAGATACAACCTTGCATACCATAGTCCCGCGAGATGCTAGCTCCAATGAATTGTCCATACAGTTTCTAAAGACATACAGTGAAGGTTGCTACTGCCCACTTCCAGTTTCACAGTTCTTGCAATACATTATCTGCTTTAATCAAGCCACTTTAACAGAAAATTACTCCAACAGTATAAGTGTTAGGAAAACTAAAATTGCATGTACTAAGTAGTAGCCCAATGTTGCTGCTGTACTGTTTACTGCCCTATTTCAATTCCTTTATGCCTTGTTTTTAATGTTTTGTTTCCACCCTTCACTTCAAGACTCAACATTTAGGTGAGTCCCTCTGGTGTAAACCTTTCATCTGCACACAGTACGAAATAATATAGGGCGTTGTGCTGCATAAGAAAGGCCTTTGGGGAATAAAAAAAATATTTTTGCTTATTATGATGTGTTTTAATAGCCTCTTATATCTGAATGCATATTTTTTGTACAAGAATTTTAGGCATGGGACGGCACCTTTATAGGAAACAACAGATTTTGGGAGGGCAACCCTGTGGTATTAGTATAGAAATTAGGGCCGGACAGGCCTTATATTCCACCAGGCATTTCCTCGGGGGGCTGGAGCCCTTGAAGGTCGGTTTTGAAATCCCAGGACTGCTCCTGATGCCTCTGTCACTTTCTCCGGCTCCCTGAGGTTACTTGCAGCAAGTTCAGGGAGTTTTCAAGAGCAAAAGAGGAGGGAGGGGAGGGTAGATAAAAAGGAATCGAAGAGAGAGAAGGAGAAAGAGAGAATGGATGTATGGAAAGAGAGAGATTGCGTGAGTAGAGGAAGGGAGCGGGGCTGGTTTGAGCATTTGAGCCAGGACTGCTTTTGGTTCCCCAGTCCAGCCCTGAGTCAGAAATTGCAGATTCTCTTTCCTGTATGACACCGGCCATTCACGAAAGAACTGACTATGTCTCAATCTTTCTCAGGGAGTGCAATAAGACACTAGAGCTCACTTCGGCCAGCTCTCTGCACCTCTTCCTGTCCAACCATGTGAAAAAGGGAACTGAAATTGTTCTTTTTCTACAATTCTAAGACACTTTCTTCTGAGGTTTCAACTCACACAGCGTTTGTCTTTCCTGCATCCGGGTGACTTAACCTGTTACTCCGGGCTGGGGCACCTTTCCAGGCCTCCTCTGTCTCTCAACTCCATCCTCTAGTTCTTTTCACTACTTCCCTCCTTCCCACTATCTCCTCTGTTTGATTTTACCTTTCTACCTCAACCCACTGGTCATAACCCCTGTTTCCCTTTTGCCTTTTCCCCTTTCCCCCCTTCCTCGTCAACTATTATTATGAGCATAGTCTCTTTTAAGTTTTTATCCGCCTACAAGCTTTACTCCTAGTAAGCTATATACTTATGATCTCTTCCCTTGCAATCTCTTTGTTTTTATATTTTGTACATAATTCTGTCTCACCCTGTTTACTTTATTTTCCCTGTTGTAAAGCACTCTAATGACCCTGCCCTCCTTCATGCCCTATATAATCTATACACTTGTAGGTTTCCCCTTATTGTGTCATATATGTCTTCTCTTCCAGAACTGAAGCATCTTTCCTCACCTGCACAAGGAGCCAGCATGTCAGAGTGGAGAATGCCTGTTGGCAGCTTGAGGGAAGCTGTTCTCGCGAGACTGAGCGAAATACTGGACTGCAGCGACAGCACGCGAGGCTGGAGGAAGCTGGCTGAAATTGCTGGTACAGAGAAGCAGTTCAAGTGCAGGTAGGTGGCAGGCTGGGCACCCCCGGGAATTTGCAAGAGGACCGCTGCACCCCAATGCCAAGCGGATAGTGCAGCGCCCCGTACCATACTGTCAGTGGGTCTGAGAGAAATTTCCCTTATGCAAGCGTAATGTGAGTTAATTTTGGTTTGCACTCAATACACCAAATTCTGGAAATTACACCATTAATCCACATGACGTTACTACAGTGTGTTTACTGCAACATTTTAGTATTGGAGCATGGAACACGTGAAGGACCAGAATGCGACCAGCTGTTGTTCACAGCTCTTGTGTTATGTTGCGCTGTTTTGGTATGTAATGCCTTCTCGTGTCCAAAATGGACACGGATGCATTTCAGGCTAAAATATAAAGCTAAATGCTGATTTTGCGTTATTTCGCATTATTACGCAAATTACATACATGTTCGCACAACCCTAGCTGTGAGCAGCTATGCGGAAAGTTCAAGGCTGGTTTTGTGGTAGTTGGCAGAGAGCCCAAGGCCAGTCTATGAGATAGGGCTTAAAGAGCACAAGGCGGGATGTGAGCCGCCATGCGGAGAGCCCAATAAATGGCTGTAAGCTGCCATACTGAGCGCCCAAGATGTGGCTGTGAACTGCCATGTGTTGAGCCCACAGTACAGCTGTGAGCAGATCCACAGAGAGTCCCAGGCCTGGCTGTGAGCAGACACACAGAGCGTCCAAGGCCTGGCGTGAGCTGCCATGCAGAGAGCAGAAAGCCTGGCTGTGAGCTGCCATGCAGAGAGCAGAAGGCTGGCTGTGACTGCCATGCAGAGAGCCGAAGGCTGGCTAGGAGCTGGCAAACAGAGAGCAAGAGTCCTGGCTGTGAGCTGCCATGCAGAGAGTCGAAGACCTGGCTGTGAGCTGCCATGCAGAGAGCCGAAGGCCTGGCTGCGAACTGCCATCCAGAGAGCCGAAGGCTTGGCTGCGAGCTGCCATGCAGAGAGCCGAAGGCCTGGCTGCGAGCTGCCATGCAGAGAGCCGAAGGCCTGGCTGCGAACTGCCATCCAGAGAGCCGAAGGCTTGGCTGCGAGCTGCCATGCAGAGAGCCGAAGGCCTGGCTGCGAGCTGCCATGCAGAGAGCCGAAGGCTGGCACGAGCTGCCGTGCAGAGAGCAGGCGTCCTGGCTTCGAGCTGCCATGCAGAGAGCTAACGTCCTCGATGTAAGCTACCATGAAGATTGCACAGAATCTTATCCCATGTGGAAGCTGCTACTTCAAGAAAATCTTATTCCTGCCTGCCTGGGCGCTTCCTCCAAGAGGGTAGAGTGCCTCGGCCCACAGTATGATGCCGCCCAGAGACAACTTGCCTGTAGTACCATTTTAGGTCTCGGCCTGCGAAAGACTGCGCACATGCGCAGCCAAGCTGGCGAGACTTAATGAGATAGAGTGAGTTTCACTAGCGAGGTTAAGCCCCGCCCCTCTTTTCCATTGGCTGGCGTCACCGTTCATGCTAAACGGTGGCCTGCCATTGGAGAAGAGGTCCTAGTGACGTTCTTCTTTCTCTTTAAGCCCCGTCCTTTCAGACTGGCTTACTTGACTTACGTTTCTGGTAAAAGCTTTCTTATCTTCTTTATGGGGCCATCTGTTTCGCCCCAAAAAGAAGATAAGAAAGCTTTTACCACAAACGTAAGGCCTCTTTGCCCTTTGTCACGGACCCTGACGCCGTTTCCGATCATCGCTGGACCAGGACCACGAGGTGAGTTTGGAGCACCACGCTGCCTGATACAGCACCCCCCCCCCCCATCCTACTGTTTAATGGCCGCGCGGCTTAGCCAAATATGAGGCATTTAATTGGATCATGTGCGACCTGGCGCCCAGGTTAGGCCGGTTTTCATCAGGCCGCCGATTTGTGTGGGGTGGGGGTGGGCCTTGGGCACGGAGAACCCAGTGGTGCCCCTACCCCTTTTATCCCCAGACCCCATGCTCCCCGCCGCAAGCAAGTGTCCCTGATAGTGGTGGGGCGTACCTCCAGGGCAGGCCTGTTTTCGAAGAAGCGCCTGAATTCGGGCTGGGCGAGTGGCCAGCCGCCCAGCCCCCCCACCACTACCACGAGCGCTCTGAGCATTGTACTTTGATGTTGTGTGGTCTGGCATCCCGATTGTATTATGCCCCCGAATTTTTGGTATGGATTGGGGTGGGAGGGGGCCTCGAGCGAGGCCCCTGGTGCATCCCCCCTAGAACCCTCGCCGCGAGCGCTGGTCCCGTAAGTGGTGGGGCCTGACTCCGGGTCAGCCCAGTTTTCAAAGAAGCTCCCAAAAAAATTTGAGTGGATCGGGGGTGGGGAGGGCATCGAGCACGGCGAGTGGCTAGCCGCCCAGCCCCTCCACCCCTTCCGCGAACACTCTGTGCATTGTGCGTTGATGTTGTGTGGCCTCGGCCCCCGAAGTTTTGGTATGGATTGGGGTGGGAGGGGACCTCGGGCTCGGCGAGTGAGGTGAGGCCCCTGCTGCATCCCCCCGAAAACCCACGCGAACCCCCGCCTGCCGCCGCGAGCACGTGTCCCTTAAGTGGTGGGGTCTACCTCCAGGGCAGGGCTGAGTAACAGCACATGGAATTAACCTCTTCACCCTACATGCCCCGCAATTTATTCTTGCAGCTAGCCCATACCAGTAGCCCTCCATCACAAAGGGTTTGCCCACCCAGGACTTCCCATCCCCTTGGGGGTCTCATCCACTCTGTAAGAAACAAGGAGCTAGGCCACCCCTACATTCCTGCAACCATGCAAAAGCAGCAGGAGCTATGAGGCGGGAAAATCTCAGAAGGTCCTAAAACTGAAATTAATGGTCTGCATAATACATGGCTACCTACGATCCCCCAGCCTTCTGAGGGGTGCTACTGAGATACAATGGAACCCTATGCACATATTGCTCGAAAATAAGCCAATACTTCCCTATACTCGAGGGGCCCCTGCTCTGCCTATACAGGCCTTGAAATAAGGATTCGGGGTTTGAGGTCTCACCGGATTTGGGTACCAGGTGCAAATCTGCACCCATCTGCGGGTCATCCACCCGTGGAGCCACCTGGCGGAAATCCGTAATAGTCGGACCCTTCCGCCCAGTAGCCCTGCCCACCGCTGGGCTGACTCCACCGCCCACGGTATGAAACGCAGACAGACCACCGTGTTCTCACGTGCTCCTGCTGTGGTAAACTTGCGCTGATACCGTCCTCGCAGTATTTATTACCGTCTGGCTGCAGGCTGTTTTGTCTGGCAATGGAATATCCCATTGAGAAATACATTATTTTCTAAAAATCAATGTCAATCGTTCGTATTTTTATTACTGAACCATACAGGTCAAACAGTCAGCTGCAACCAATCAAACCGATTCATCGGTCTGTTCGGAGAGCTTCATATTCGGCCATCTGTAGGAAATCAGTTTAGATGCTTAAGGCTCAGTGGCCCACCTTTAAAACATTATAACTCCTGTTCTCGCGAGAGTAAAAAAAAGAAGACAGCGAGAGACGTAGTTGTGTGCATGGAAAGCAGGGAAAGGCACAGCACACTGATATAAGAGACTGGCACAGAGAAATTACAGCATTGGGTATATGTGCCTATGTAACTAAGAAGAGGGAGCCAGAGAGAAGATGTAGGGAAAGAGACAGAGAGAGAGGCCTAAGAGGTTGCAAGTTGAAGGGATGTGTGGGCAGCAGGGACGTAAGAAAAGGAAACAGAGGGAGAGAGAGGAGAAAGAGAGCAAAAGAAGAGAAATAAAGGATAGGAAGGAAGACAGAGCGGAAAGACAGACGGATACATATGCAAGGTGGCTAACAGCTAGAGAGGGGGAGAAATCAAATAGGGAGAGAAACAAGGTACGGATGTAAAGTATGGAAAAAGGCAGACACAGAGGTGAACAGAGAGAGCGCAGAGAGAGTGAAAGAATAAATGAGACTGAAATTAGATACACAGAAGAAAGGACAGAGGCGGAGTCACGGAGAGGGCTTGCCATCCGAGACTGATAGAGGTGCAAATCCAGGGAAGAACATATACACACAAACATAAGAGTCACAGAGAGAAAGAGTGGCATGGCCAGATACACAGACAGAGGTGGGGACGACAGGAAGGGTAGAGAGACAGAGGAAAATGAAGGCAGAAAGAGGGCAAGCGAGGCTTGAAGAATGAGGTAGGATAGGGAGAGGGTGTCAGTGAGAGATGAAAAGAGACAGAATATGAAAAAGTCAACAAAGAAAAAAGTGTCCTCCCCCCGCACCCCTCTTTGTGACATAATCTGCTAAAATGCTTTAAAATGTTTTCAGTGTGTGACAGGAAGGGCGGGTCTGGGAGTAGTGGGGCTTTGTTTATGGCTCTGGCGGCCTCGTGACGCAGGGTGTTTACCTCAGCACCAAGTGATGGACCCCCGGGCGCACAGTAGCAAATGAGCTGTCAGCGCCTCCACGGTGCTCCGGATGCTTCTTCACAAGTAAGTTTTAAACCACATTGGCTTTTGGAATTATGCTCTGGGGCTCTGTGTATGTGTGTGTGTGGCTATGTGTGTGTGTGGCTCTGTGTGTGTGTGGCTCTGTGTGTGTGGCTCTGTGTGTGTGTGTGTGTGTGTGGCTCTGTGTGAGTGTGTGGCTCTGTGTGTGTGTGGCTCTGTGTGTGTGTGGGTGCAAATGCAAAAGGTCTCGCATTTGCGAGAGATTAAGCTATTGGCATTGTAAATGACAATGCCATTTATTTATCTGTTTTCAAAACCAACACATAAATAAAAATGTTGTCATTTACAATGCCAATAGCTCTAACGTTTGCAAAGGCGAGATTGTTGCATTGTAAATGCTTGTTCCTAGATGCCAGCAAAAACAGACAGCTCCTAAGTGTCTTACTGTGCTTGCGCCAAGTGGACATTGCAGAGAGCAGGGCTGAACTGACTAGTTTTTCAGTGCCTAATTTGTAAAACAATGAGTGCCTGTGTCCCATACACTGCTCAGTAGTCCGCTGCCGGAGCTATTAAATGCTGGGCAGTCTTGAATTCACATCAGTCCACTGCCAGGCACTCCCTGCCCATTTATCCCACTGTTGCAGGTTCCTGCTTTCTGCCTTTGTGACAATATAGTCTGTCATTCTCTTCTCCATCTTTCCAATTTTTGTGTTTTTCACTCTCTTGCTCTCTAGAAATGTTTGATGTGGTAAAATAAGTGCATGGCCATAGAAATTGGTGCTGGGGGACCCCACCTGTACCCACCGGCTCAAATTAAGCACTGATCTTATACCATCAGGCTTTTCCGCGAGCGGCGGGAGCTATCAGAGGCTGATTTTAGAAGGTCGCCGGCTAGACCTGTTTCCCTACCCCCACCCAGACCTTCCCTTTACTTGCTGCTCTTTTTAGGAAGTAATGAGGGGCCAGTCCAGGGGCATAATGAAATGAAATGAAAAATATATTTATAAAGCGCTCTAAACCCAAAGGTATTAAGGTGCTAAGCCAAAGAATGACAATCCCCAACAGAAACCTGAATATCCCAAGCCCGATTTTAGGAAGAAAAGAGACAGGTTTTAAGGTTTTCCCCTAAACAGGGAGAAAGAGTCTAATTCCGAAATGTGAGTGTGGCTAGCCTGTTTCACGGGGGTTAAGGGTGTGAGCATATGTTCCTCCCTTCCGAACAATTTATTTTAATAAATAGGATGAATCCTTGTAATGACATAGCACAGTAGTCCAGATGTATTTGAGTGAAAGTATTTATTTTATTTTCATTCATTCACCGCTTTGTTGATCCACTTCACTCTTTATTTAATTATAGATTTTTTTTAGAAAAAGGAGACAGCCGACACGTGTTTCGCCCTATGTTGCAGGTAGGGCCAGGTCTTTCTCAAGGCTAAACAGATTCAATAATCTTACAGTCTGGTGAGGATGGAATACATTTCAATATGTTTCAACGTAACATGTGGAAACATCCAGCATTTTAGAAGTTAAAAAAAAAAAGTCCTGGAATAAATCCGTGGTTATGGTGCTCCCGCGTGTCCCACAGCTTGGCTGCAGCGTCCGAGAGGGAGCTCCCTTATGCTGTAGGACCAAAAATGCCAAGCAGAGTACCTTAAAGGAAATACGCTTTCTGATTGGAAGCCAGTGGAGGGCGCGAATGCCCTCTCTGTTTGGGAGACGTTTAGGAATGTTAATAATGCAGCTCCCTGCAGCCCCTGTGCAGCAGACGGGCCACTGCCTTCAATGGGCCCCTATTCAGTACATGGTTAATGGATATGTTAGCGATATGGGGGTCTGGGTGGGGATGGAGGGTCTCATCACATTCTGTAGGTAGAGGGGGCGTAATGTAACTTTAGCACTGGGCCAGCCTTGCATTTGCCAGAGCCGCGTGTCCTGGTCGCTGCTCTTGCCTTGTTGATGTTTTGATGTCTTCTTTTCTCCCCAGTGACGAGGAGCTGGAGTCCTGCTCTCTGCGAGTACTGGAGCCTGGCGGAAGTCCCAGCCGGTACTTCCTGCAGCTGCTGGCGGAACGAGCCTGCACGCTCCACTTCCTGCTCTGCTGCCTGGACCGGATGGGGCACGTGGAAGCTGTTGCGATCCTGCTGGACCTGGGTACGTGCATCACTCCTTCACCTTTAACCTGGTCTCTGAGAGAAAAACTCTGACCCTGCTGACCTCTGTATGAACTTTAACCCGTTTTCCTATGCAATGTCCTCTCACCTGCCTCCCCCACTTAGCTGACTTTCATTACCTGGGATGGCCTTTCTTAAATTTACACCCGGGTGCCCTTTTTCTGCCTTTGACCTAAAATCTGCATTCACTCAGTGGTGATATCCTTCAGTCCTAAGACCATCCTCTCAAGGCAATCGCTCTCTTTGCTGACAAATTTCTGAAAAAGCAAAGTGTTCTAACTTTTCAGCCTCCTTCTTCATCAGAAGGTCACCACTGGGTTTCTTGGGTGGGAGGCCAAGGGCGCATATGAGGATTTGAGTTTTCACATTTTATATCTGTCTGAGCGAGGGATTTGTTAATAATGTCAGCCAGGGTCTCACATTTGTTGACAGACTTATTAAATACAGCAAATGTTATTTTCCATACACTTGTCCAAAATACACCTTTAAGAACATGATATCGCTTTAAGAGAAATCCATTCTTTTATTATCTTTTCAGCCTTCCAAACACTGCTCACATTTCCTTACGCATGTTTCGCATGTGTACTTTTGATTCGCTATACAATTCAGTCAGCATTTAGGTTTTGCATATGTCTTACATTTTAATATACCCATTCCAACATTTTGCAGCCTCAATTGACTATAAAATTATGCACTAAGTAAAAATAATTAACATTATTTTCACCCTTATTTGCACAGTCAACCATGTACAATCAAATACAGTGCAGGCATTATTACAGTGTTTAATATTACATGGTATATACCACTTATATTGTATGCTTGCCACATAAAATAAAATTTGATTTGTAACTTTTCCTTACTAGCTCAAAATCTGGACATATTGAAACCAAGTTCGTCAGCGCCTGTGACATTCATTGCACATAGTCACTTTCTGCCCTAAACTCTCCCGTGCACCTGGGTTTACTTTACAGGGCACCTGTCCCATCATAACTTTCAACTTCTTACTTTGATTCATAGGTATTGGAGCATTTAGGGGCTCTCCTATGCTGATATGTTCAGTAACATTGCATCAAGTCAATTTATTTTTGTGATCCCTATATTTTTCATTATTTAAAAACAAGCCTCACCCCTTAACCATAAAATATTTCAAATGCTGCATCTTAGACGCGGGCCCAGTGAAGGTAATACATCCATAAGTCAGGTAGGGTCTCAGGATTTGATGAAAAACAAAGAGTAATTGATGTAAAGCATCGAAAATAACTTGCATCTGTGCAAGTGTGTGCAAGTCCATAATACTTTAAACATGTGGAGGGTGCAGGAAGAGATCTAATAAGTAATCCTGAGGAATGGGTTAAGAGAGTCATGTACGTACATACATTACAATGCAGTTGTCAATGCATTGTGATAATGAAACTCTTTATATAATATGAACTGGTACAAACGCTGTTTGCTCAGTTTCATATTACAAAAGCAGCAAAACTGGTCCAAAATCCATTTGCTCAATTTTTCATTAGTGCACTTGTTCTAGCCGCCAGTACCCTCATTTTCAAAGATGGATGCAGTCGTGACTATGATGCGAACTGTTGATGGTGGGGTGCCAGCAGGGCTGGCTTTAACGCTGGTGCGAGAATCATTTTCGGCGCCCCACACCCCAGGACCGCCTCCTCGGTTTCTCTCAATACCACCGGGCATAAGTGCCTCTCATCTCCCCAATCATAAGTTATTGCTCAACACACTGCCCCCCCTGAGTTTGTTGCCCCCTCCACAGGTCAGCGCCCAGTGCGGTCGCACTGTCCTAAACTGCTCAGCCCACTCTGGGCACCCCGGCTTTAGATCTTGCGATCACAATTTCCATCTCTTGCACTGGTCCAGCGAGGGCTTACACGTTTAACTCTTCACAGTACAGGAGGGGTTTCGCATTGTGGTGCAGCCGGAGAGCCAGATGACCATGGAGGGAAGGAGGGTCTCACTGACCTGCCATGCAACCGGCCCCCCTGGACTCGGCTACCAGTGGTTTTGCGGGAAGCAGGAAGTAAGTGAGTGCACACCTTTGAGTTGTTATTTATACATGTTTAGCACAGGGGGCCATGCAGGAAACCTGTCTTCATGTCACATTCTAGCAGCAGACCAGTCATTGTGGCCCAAAACCCAGATGTGGGCGGGTGTGGGGGTGTCCATCGTAGATCCAGGAGGGGAAGATCCTTGTCAATTTTTCAGGATATCCACATTAGATACATTTACATACAATGATTATAAAACTTGACCCAGCCCGTGGTTCTTCAGAAAATCAGACATGGATCTGGCGTGATCCTACAATGGACACAATGGTCTGAAGCAGCTTTGACGGGATATTGCGAGAACTTTAGATGATTTGGAATTGTTCAACGGCACATTATTTCTGGACAAGCGCTTTTGTTAGTCTAGTTCATTAGTGCTTGTATAAGGATGTAAACCAAAAAAAAGGTATCTCGGCGACTCATAGGGTCGTTTTGGTTCTTGATTTCTCTTCCTGGCTTTTCTGCGTGTCATTCCTCCGTGTCTCCAACTTTCCTTAGACCACAAAAGGCGCTTGCATTGAGTGTTTGTTAATCCAGAATTTGATTTTCAGAAAGTGGAATAATTTGTTTTATCCATCTCTTGATGAGATAAAATAAGAATATATTTTGGTTTCTAAATAATAAAATAGCATTTTTGACAGAGTAAGCAGATACTTAAATATGAAAGGATGGATGTGAAAAATATGATTACATTATTATTCTGAAAACTGAATTTTATGGACTATATTCCTTCTTGCAGATCTTCCTTTAGTGTGCGTTCATCATCATGGTTCTTCAGTTGACTTCTTACTTGTTGGACTTTGTTGGTTTCACAGTTATTTGCGTTCCATGGTCATGTGATGAATGCCATGTTCTTAAGCGGAACAAGTGTATGTTGTCAGCTCATTATTCGTTCTAACTCAATGAAGATGTTGTTTAGAAATAAATCTACAATACATTATAAGGGCTTGAACAAATGTAAATAATGCTGGCGTAACTTGCATAATTTTGGGAATTTTGCATTATGCTTACTACACGAAGTTCCTCCGTTATGCCACTGCGTATAATTACACGCCATTCGTGGTAACCATTTACAGCGACCGTGCAAGTTGCGTTAAATATTTAAGGGGAACACGTGAAAGCAACGGAAGGCGTTCCTCTGTTGTTCGCAATGATTTTGTTTGAAATGCGTACTTGCTGACGCACTAACATATTTCATGCTAAAATATAACACAAAATGACGGATTTGCATTTTGCGTAATTACATGGAATTGTGCATAGTTACACAAAAGAAAATTATGTGAATTCCGTAGACCTCCTATCACAGGTTGTGTCTGGATTCCATCACAGGCTGACTGTGTGATCCTGTGCACAATATTGTCTGTGTGTGGTATGATTAGTAACTTCTTGTGATGTGTAAGTTAGCTCCTCTGTTGCCCTTTGCCATTTCCTAGCCTCAGTCTTCACAGGAGCTGTCCTTCTCCCATTTTCCAATCTTAGCCCTCAGTGGTCAGATTCTGTAGCTTATTGAGTGTTGACACCTTAAGTACATTGTGCAACACACATAGGAGGTGCACTTTTATATTGAATGAAGGCTGGCCTCTCAGCTGAGATTCTTCCACATTCAGGCTTCTAAGTGCTTTGTCTAACAGATTAAGATTGTGTGAGACTCTTATCTGGTGGTCATACCGGTGACTTAAGAGCCATGAGCTTTAGTGGTGCAGCTTCTAGGCAATATGTGTAGGAAAGAAAGCAGGCGACAGGTCATTGCCTTCGTCCTGAATGGTTGAACTACAGTGGCAGCTGCTTTTAAGCAAATCATGAAGCAGAAAATGTTGATGATGCTGTGTTGTGACCCTTTGTAGGCTTTGGCCTCTTTGCTGAGATTTGCATCTCTTATCCTCTGGCCAGGTCTCCCACGCCACATCCCCAGAGCTCGTCTTCAGCCCGGTCACCTTGCAGTCCAGCGGCTGGTACATCTGCAGAGTTCACCACGGCACCAGGTTCATCTTCTCCAGGTGGGCTCAGCTCCAGGTGAGCCGGACCACCAGCCCCAATACAGGTAGGCCGCATCATAGGGGCAACTGCGGAAGGCAGGGCCAAGAATCCGGGATTAGCTCGAAGTATTTTTTGCCTTCTCCACCTAAGTTATAATAAGGGGGAAGAGGTGGGGACCGGGTATCTCTCACCCTTTCGTTTATTTTTATTCTTTTGATATTTTAGAATAAGAGTATATAAAATACCATTCATTATTTTAACTAAACGTTATTTTGAGCAGTTTCTGAATGCTTTCTACTTTATTTGTGATCTATTTTATCTACTAAGTCCCCTTCTTTCCTCACATAGAGTACTGTCCTGTTCAGTCATCTGTGATCTGCACCTATGTGAGGATAAGTAGTGGGCAGCTGTGTTATGGTGTGGTTGCTAAACTCCTCGTATTGTGGTAAATTAAATTACCTGGTATCTAATTTCTATGCGGTAAAGTTCAATAAAATAGTTCAATCAAAATAAGAGACACAGAGTCCGTGGCGTCTGAGTTTTAAGGGGTTTTATTCCATAAAATGGAATTGGTTCGAACCAGGTAGCATGATCCATCACCACGAGGGTTCAGGAAGGGAATCATGGACATGTACAATGATTTATTAACAGCACACAGTATATATAATATCATTACAGTGGTGATGGGTTCAGAAGGCGTAACGGCTGAAAGAAAACAAGATAAGAAACATGTGCGTAACAATATGTAATCAGAAGGCGTGCACAAGGGTGAACACGGAGGTGGGTGCCAGAAACGTCACATAGAAGAAGAAATATTTCAGCATTTCAATCATAGAAGTGACGCAAGTGGGTGGATCCCTAGAAGAATCCTGCAGTGTCAGCAGAAATATATGGCAGAGATGCGCACGCAGCAGCATGACGTGTGACTGACGTGGAACTGGAGGGTGAAGGGGACTTGACATTTAACGCTAGGATTAGAGACAGAAGTCTGGTGGGTCAGATCAACTTGTTCCTAAATCATATCTGGTATCTTGTGTTTGGAGAACTGTATTATCTTAAAAGAAAAGGTCTCTCGGGCAGAGGCTATTCTATACTGACTGCTAATGCGTGTATGTGTGTCTACGTGTAATGCGAGGGTCATGGGCCTACCATGGCAACAGGAGCTATGAATTACGTACATGGAGACAGAAAAACCGGGCCCTTTACTCTGCAGCTGGGGGAATGTTTACCTAAACTACTAGACAGGAATGTATTTTCGAGGAGCGGAGCAGATAACTTGAAGGCTGAATACAGTTTTGGCAGGCAGTCAGACAGAGCCGGGCACCACTTGCCGCGCAGGGAGTAAGTCAAAGTTCAGGGATGCAGATGCAGGTCCTCGCTGCAGTTTTTAGAGGCAGAAGTCAGGAAAAGGCTCGATGGCAGAAATCAGGGCCTTCGCCAGAGCCATGAAAACATGAATGTGTACCATGTAAAGACGGTGGCCCGGCACACTTAGGAACTGAATTATTGATCCATTCATGGCGGATCAGAAAGAGGACATGTTAATGTTGGACGCAAATGTATTTGCGTCTTCATAGCGGGTTATGGAGGGAACTTACATGCACTTTAAGCACATACATGGAGCCGTTGGGGTACATAGTAGGGGACACAATTGAGCATAAAAATTCATATTACCTCATTCCCTCCTTGTCCCCTACGGACCCTTCATGATATATCAATCTTCATTAATCCATCTATGTGTTCATCTAACATCATTTGCTCTTCCTTTTTCTGACGGGAATTTGAACTTGAACTTGAATGGGGAATACATGATGTGGCGCACAAACCGCATATCGTCGGCCCACATTGTAGACATAGGCAACAACTGAATACTATGAGAAGGGCTATCCCTAGGAAGGATAGGACTTTCCATCCCCAGGTGGATAACACGCTCCAGAACCAACCGGACCAAGTCCAGGTGCCTGGATTCTGGTGTATCTGACTAGCAATTTGGTGAAGACGGGTAATGGCTTTATATACTGAAGGTGCATTTTGTGGAATGAAAATACAGCAACTCGATCCGATGACTCTACAAGCTCCGCCCCTATCGGCCAAGATGACGTCAAGAACAAGACGATTTTGAAGGACAACAAGTCTCATAGCAGACTGTTCCTCTGTTAAATTGCCTAGGGCGGAAGTAGTTTCATTCACTACTGCTTCAAGGGTTCTGGTCAATCTACGTATCAGTTTACTATTCGAGACAGTACCTAAGTAGGGAAAGAAACCTTTATTGAAATCTGTATATTGCTCCCATGTAGTTTCAGTATAATCGACAATCGGGAGTTCTCTCTTGTGTCTAGTATGTACTAGGTGGGAGTTCCTATGATAGTCAGGTGGGGCTAGAAAAACAGGTGGCAGAAGGAATGCAATGTAACAAGTACCATCCCAATCTAGGGGTAAACGTATGTATGCTGTATGGCCACAAACAAAATAGGAATGACGGGAAGCTTTGAACGTAGACTTGCCTTTATCACTGAATTTGACTACAGTGGTACATTCGCTATGACCTAGGTGTACTGAACCATTCTTTCTGACACATAATTCACCTTTAACAGGTAATACTGACATAGAGGGTAAGTCTGACTTGGTTTCGGACTCGACATTCAGAATCATGAGGTTAAGTGTAAAATTACCTAATCCATATACTTCGTTTTCTAGATCGGTCCCTGTCCTTTTGGGAAGACCCTCCTTGTCAGGGAAACATACTTTGTGCAGAACAGTGTTCAGATTTCCCCATACCCAATTGCCTTGGTAAACTACGGAATCAGAATCTAAGGAATTTATTAAACTAAACCATGCACCACAGGAACCATTGTGTGTGAACGGGTATGGAAAGAGGGGCAGAACTCCCTTGTATCTCTGATAGGGGGGGAGTCTGCCACATATCCAACAATTGGTAGCATTGCTGGCCTGATGGGAATGTTGTAACATACTAATGAATGTATTGTTGCGCAGCGCAAGTCTGTATGACAATTCATGCGGGGGTAATTCACTGAAAGTGTGCTCGGTAGTGACATTTGAAGAAGAATGTGTATGCTTGAAAATAGGGTAATACAAGTTTAACAGTATACTTGCAGCAATAATCATAAGACTCAGAAAAAACATAATCAATAATGTCACTATGCAGTGACTGCGGAGAGATTCACAATATTCACGTTTCTTGAGCTGTTTCTGTCTATCTCTCTCTCTATCGGGGTCTAGCGGGAACATGTCAGAATCAGGTCTAACCGATTCACCTAGGGGAGGACTTAAACAATTAAACTGTCTGACTTGCTAGACCTCAGTTTGGATTTATACTCCTCGGACGGAGTTTTCTCTATCAGGGGAAGTTTAGAGTCACTGAAATCTGGGCAGTCCTTAGAGGGGGAGGGCTGAGAGTCTGTAACTGGAAGCAGTCCATGAAATATCTTGACGTGGCTGGAGTGGAGCCACCCTTTGCGGCCCTCGACCTTGATTGCAGTCCTCGTGGTTAGCAGGACAAGTTTCGGCTCCTGCCAACGGGGCTCCAGCGGACTCCTCCGATCAAAGTTCCTGACGAGGACATGATTCCCCGGAATAATCCCATGTGGCTTTACATCGGTGTTGTCGGGAAAGGCTGCAGCAACCTGTGAACGACATGATTGTAGTGCAGACATCAAGGAGGCAAGGTAATCTGTCAGCATATTACAGTCAACATCTGTGATTTTTCTAGGCAGAGGAGTCCCCCACATATTCGGTGGCCTGCCAAAGACCACCTCATACGGGGATAGCCCTGTTCTCGAATGCGCTACCATCCTCATGTAGAAGAGGGCAACGGGTAATGCAACTATCCAGTCTACGCCCTTTTCTTTGCAAATCTTGGCGAGACGAATTTTCAGAGTCTGATTGTGACGTTCCACGAGACCTGCTGCCTCGGGATGTCGGACACAGTGAAACTTCCATTGATAGCCGAGCAGGAGTGATACCTGTTTCATTAACTCGGACGAGAATGGCTGACCGTTATCTGAATACACGACACGGGGCAAACCGTACCGTGGGAAAAATTCACGTACCAGCTGCTTGGCAGTGGTCGGAGCAGTGTAATCTGGGACTGGATATGCTTCTGTCCAACGGGAAAGTGCACAGACAACTACGAGGACATATTTAAATCCTCGACAACGTTCCATCTGGATATAATCCATCTGGAGGACTTCAAAAGGGTGATCGGGAGGGTGAAATCCACCTTGCTCTACGGGAATGCCTTTACCTGGGTTGAACTGACAACAGATCATGCAAGTACGCACTTTCTGCTTTGCTGCTGCTCGTAAATGTTTATTGAACCAAAGGTTTTGAATACTGTCTAACATGGCTTTCTCTCCTAAATGTGCAGGACTATGTGCTGTGGTAATAATGACCTGAACCATAGAGTCGGGGAGAAACCATATGGCCTTTCCCTTCGTCATCCATCCCTGTTCTGTCTGGATCCCTCCCAGTTCAGTCCATTTCCTGATTTCGTCTGGTGTAGCATGTGTCTGTATGTCGATTACATCTAGGGCGGGATCCCTAACTGTCATGCAATGAGTTGGCGTCGGGACTATTGTCTTTGTCAAGTCAGGTGTGTGAGTCTGTGCTGTGCGCTTGGCTGTTCGGTCTGCCAGGTCGTTGCCCTGGGAAATGTTGTCAGTGACTTTAATATGTGCTTTACACTTCATGATGGCTATTGCTGTAGGCAAATGTATTGCTTCTAACAGAGCTTGAATGAGGGGACCGTGCTGGATCTTGGCACCGTGTGAAGTTAAAAAACCTCGTTCTTGCCAGAGGACTCCGAAGTCGTGTACAACTCCGAATGCATAACGGGAATCTGTGTATATGTTAACTTTCTTGTTCTTAGCTAGAGTACAAGCTTGGGTCAGAGCAATGAGCTCTGCCGCTTGGGCTGACAGGGTGTCAATACGATGTGTTTCTATGACATCAGTTTCTGTTGTTACTGCATACGCAGCCACTAACTCTCCTGTGCTTGTTCTCATACATGAACCATCCACATAAAGTGTCAGGTCTGGATCTGGTAATGCGGTATCTGTCAAGTCTTGTCTGGGTTTCGTCATGATGGTAATGACTTCGACACAGTCATGTGCCAAAGGGTCTGTCATATTTAATGGCAAAAGTGTAGCTGGATTCAATGTGTTACAGCGTCTGATTTCTATGTGTGGCTGAAATAATGTCAATTCATAACCTGTTAGTCGTGCTATAGTCAAGTGTTGAGTTTGTGTACGGTTTAAAAGAACTTCCACAGAATGTGGAACTTGTACTGTCAATTGGTGTCCTAACACTATAGAATCACTTTGTCTGATTGCTAGAGCTGTTGCTGCTACTGATTTCAGGCACGCAGGCAAAGCCTGGGCTACTGGATCTAATGTGCTGGAGAAATAGGCACACGGTTTGTGTGACCCTGCTTGGTCTTGAGTGAGGACTGATAATGCAGTACCTTCACGTTCTGTGACAAAAAGTGTGAAAGGTTTGCTGTAACTTGGTGTCGCTAAGACTGGTGCTTGACATAAAGCTTTCTTTAATTCGTCAAAAGCCTGTGTATGTTCCTGAGTCCAAGGGAGGACAGTCGATGACGCTGCCTCCTGTGTTGTCAACTGTATAAGTGGCTTGGCTAGGAATGCATACTGAGGGATCCATTGTCTGCAATAAGAAGTGAGGCCTATAAAGGCTCGCACCTCCTTTTGTGTTCTGGGCTGTGACATATTTACAATTAACTGGATACGGTCGGGTGTTAGCTGTCTCCCCCATTTGGACAGCAAGTGCCCAAGGTAAACCACTTGCTGAACACAGAATTGCAACTTCGAAGGGGACACCTTGTGTCCCTTGTCAGCCAGAGAATGTAAGACTGTCAGTGAGGCATGTTCACATTCGTGTTCACTTCGAGCGGTGATCAACAGATCATCGACGTACTGGAGTAGGGTAGTGTTGTCAGGCATGTGGATACTGTCAAGCTGTCTTTTCAATGCTTGGCTATAGATGCTGGGGCTTTCTGTGAATCCTTGAGGTGCGCGTGCGAATTTAAAACTTCGACCATTTAAACAGAATCCGAAAAGGTATTGGCTGTCCGGATCAATGGGGACACTAAAGAAGGCGTTCTTCAGATCAATTACAGTAAAGAACGTGGCTTCAGAATCAATTGCAGTCAATAAAGACGATATGTCTGGGACCACAGGATACTGTGGCACAATGCATTTATTCAATTCGCGCAAATCGATCACTAATCGATAAACTGGTGGTGCGCTTGGATCAGTGCGTTTAAGAATCGGAATGATAGGGGAATTGCAGATATTGGAGTCGGTCTCTACAACCACTCCTTGGGCAATGAGCTCGTCAATGATTTTCAGTAAAGCCACTACAGCATCTGGTGGTAACTTGTATTGGCGAATTCGGGGTAAGACAACTCCTGGCTTGAGTGTAACTCGATATGGTGTAATGTGCATACAACCTACATCAGTTGGGCTTTGTGCCCATAACTGTGCAGGAACATTCTGTAACCTGGGATCAATATCTCTCAACACATAGTGACCTTTAAAGTCACGTAAAAATAATCTAACTCCTTCCGGAGAACAACATATGACTGCTCCTAGAGCCTTCAGTGTCTTGATACCTAACAAGTTTTCTGGACATGATTTCGTAAGCAATAAGTCTGTAGTTTGTGATAACGGACCAACTGCTAGAGGAACTGGTTTTGATACTTCATTAATAATAGGTTTTCCTGAAAAACCAAGGGAAACATTCTGTGAGCCTGAGAGGGGTGCCCCTGGAACCTCGTCGTGACTTATCGTTGTTCTGCTTGCCCCTGTATCAATCAAAAACTTTCTATCTTTCCCTAATACCTGGCTATGTACATAAGGACCCTCTTGATCTACAGGAATCTCAATGAGAGGCAAGCCAACTTCCCTCTCTAGGCTGTTTCATGTGTATCGCTGATACTCGGGATAGTCAGTTTGTGCATACTGGTACATCTGCTGAGTTGCATGTTGTGTTGAGGCAATTGGCTGTGGCTGGGGTACTGCTACGGTCTGTACTGTCTGTTGTGGAGCAGGCATAGGCTGTACATTCTGGGGTGCGTGTTGGTGGACCTGATCCTGTCTAGGAGGACGCGGTCTCTCCTTAGTTTTGCCTGTTGCTATATTGTATTTTAAAACAGTGCATTCATTTATATAATGGCCTGGCTGTTTGCAGTAGTTGCAAGTCCCTTTAACGGGAACTGCTGACTTATTGGACTGTGTCATGCCGTTTTTCTGACTGTCAGCTGGAACTGACTGAGCAACTAACATTTTCATTTTTGTGTCTTTCATACGTCTTTGTTCATGATCATGTTCTTCCCTAACTCTGTTCTGGTGGTACTGTAACATTTGTAACATCTGGGAAGGCGTGTTTGCTTGCCATGTGCTCTCGACTTTTAATACACGATTCTTAACTTGAGGCAAGGAATTCTCTACTAGTTTCATTACAAAAAGATGTGGGTATGACTCGCTACTCGGTTTCAGGCCACTATTAATAATAAAACATTTCTCAAACCTAGAATAAAAATCACTAGTGTCTTCATCGGGTTTCTGTTTGCAGGCTGAGATTGCACCCCAGTCTTCCTTTTTAGTAGACAATAATCTTGGCAGAACCTGTACTAACAATCCTGGTAATGCTTTAGTTTTGTCCCCAAGCCCTAGACCTGGGGTTCGAGCCGTTTCTTCATTCTCTAATGCAGCCCAATCAATCTTTTGCTCTCCTACCTCCCAGTCTTTTTCTTTGAGTTTCTCGTAAATACCGGCAGGCAGTAATACTTTCAATATTTTCATAATGTCGGGATAGGTATAGTCTCCCATAAGTAACATGTCTTTTATTTCACGGTGAAAACCTGTTGGATCTTTATCATGACTAGGCACTATTTTCTTCATTTCTAATAATTCCATTTTAGATAACGGTGTGTACACGAAAACACGTCTAAGGGTGTCATCGGCATTCTGGACTGGATGTACTTCTCGTAAGGGATTCTGTCGGTCGAAGTAAAACATTTTCCTTTCTGGGGGTGGGGCTGAAACAAACTGTGGGTTCAAGAAAGCACTATATCTGTGTCGCTGTTCTAGAATTACTTTAATTAGATCGGTACCTAGACCTCTCCATTTATTCATGAGTAGTTCTATTAGTACATCAGATAAGGGACCTGGATCAGAACGTTGGCATTTATACAATAAAAGAAGGTGTTGTATCATGTATATACCAGCCAGTCGCTGTTCGTCTGGGGACAGATTCAAAAAGGTTTGTGCTACTGTGTCATCATTATACATACTAGAATTGTCAGCCCATTGCACTGCTGACCTGGCTAATTCTTGTTCATCCATAGAATTGAGTACGTGGTACCCCATCCGATGTTGTAGTACTTTATCGGCAGCCTGAAATAGATGTTCAGGCGTTTTCGGATTTGACATAGCAGAGTGAAACAGTCGCTTGCTTTCTGGGCGTAACGTTTTATCAAAGGATCTACCCTTACCTACATAGGCTATCGTGTCTTGACTTATATGCTGCGATGTTTCTACTGTTTTCTCTGGTTCATCCTCCTCCTGGGAGGAGGCTAGATCGTCTGATTCGAGTGGCTCCTCAGTTTCTCGACGAGCATGTATATCTATGATTTCTTTACGGACCTTTCTAACCATAGCATGTATACTTTTCTCTCTATCATGTTTACCCTCAGCCATGTTCTGACTCCATCTGTTCAATTTATCCATCTCACTTTGTGGAAATCCTGCCTGATCTTGTTCTCTTATCAAACAATTAACCAAAAATCGCATAATTAAACCTTTGTTCTCAATTTTCTGACGTGACATGGCGTCACCAACACTCTCGGGTCCTTCTCCTGTTCTAATAAAGTGATACATTTTGTCTAGATGTTCTGGCATTTCTGGTAGCATTATCAGATAATCTGTAACTCGTCTTAAGCGTAAGGACGCTAACAACATGGGTCCTGACGTACCAGGCACAGTGTCGTATCTACAATCTGTAAGCTGTTGTCTGAGCTGTTCTGCTGCGGCACCTTTAGGTGTCCGCGCCATTGCAAAATCTCTCATTGTCACTCGATGTAACTGCGGCGGGGTTCGAAAACCTCCGGATGCGCCTCCTGAGCCGGAGGCTTGACCATAACCTGGCTGCGTTGGGACCTGAACTAGGCCCATCCCAAAAGGATTAAGAGTATTTATAGGGGGTGCAAGATTCGGAACAGGAGGGTTAGGTGGGAGGACCTGGCTGTTGCGGACCCGGGGGCTGCTGATTATGGGGTGCAGGTACATGTGGGACGGGTACATGGGCAGGTGCATGAGTATAAGCTGGAGCTGCATCATCCAAATAGGAAGAAAGAAAAATCTCTGCTGCGGTCTTGTGACGTAATTTAGTCGGAACCAATGGAAGGGGCAGATTCTTTGGTACTTCTGGGGTCGCCTTGGGCAGGCCCTCGGCCCGAACTGGATACATGCCTTTATTAAGCGTACTCAGTTGTCGGTCTACTTGTTCTGTTCGAACTCGTATACCTTCCTTGACTAATTCGTTTTCTCGAGTCTTCTCTGAATCTTCTCTATGTTTCTCTGCTTTTCTGAATTCTTTTTCTGTGCGTCTATGTGATTCTTTACGCCATAATTCTATGGCGTCTTTCTGTGACTGTCGGGCTTTCTTTTTCAATACTGCTTCCTCTACTCTCATGATGCACTCGGCATCCCATGTTCCTGAAACAGGCCATCTATATTGCTCTTCTAAGTGTTTGGTATAATCGACCCACAAGTCTAAGTACAGTATGGCACCTAAGCCATGCTTGTGGTACATAAAGTGCCCTGGTGTGTCCCTAGGTGGAACAGGCACTGCTTCTTCTAGAATCCCCTTTCTAGTTCCTATCTGTCGTAACTTACTGAACAGCGGCATTTTTGAACCTTGATACTTGATACTTACTCGAATTCGAACACCATAAATACAATATACACAGTAATGCAGATCAAACAATCACTCATACCACGACATTAAAACCATATATTAACTAGTAACATTTACTTGATGTACTGCTAAACAGCACAGATACACTGCTAAACAGTGCAGACCGGGTCTATGTACCCAAAACCCGTCTCGACCGGGGCAAACTAATGCACCCGTCTAGATGCGTCCCCAGCAAAGGTACTCACCGGGAAGCACGGAACAGAAGGCCTCGGAAAACTCGACACTGGACTGGACTCGACTCGACTCGTGACGTAGGTACTTCGGAACTGGTGGGCCTCAAGACACCTCGGACCTTGCACTCTCGGCTGGACTCGGGTCGGGATCCTCCGCACTCCTCACCGCCTCGTCTGGGTATCAATTGCAGTCTCAGTCACCTCCGTTGGCCTGAGGGAGATACAGGAAATCCTGTGGATGCGCATGAGTGTCCGTCCGGCTGTGGCAGGGGACTAGGGCTGCAACGCACCGCCGGCGCGTAAGGTGGGGGAGTGTCCCATCTGGGGTGCCATTCACTGTGGTAAATTAAATTACCTGGTATCTAATTTCTATGCGGTAAAGTTCAATAAAATAGTTCAATCAAAATAAGAGACACAGAGTCCGTGGCGTCTGAGTTTTAAGGGGTTTTATTCCATAAAATGGAATTGGTTCGAACCAGGTAGCATGATCCATCACCACGAGGGTTCAGGAAGGGAATCATGGACATGTACAATGATTTATTAACAGCACACAGTATATATAATATCATTACAGTGGTGATGGGTTCAGAAGGCGTAACGGCTGAAAGAAAACAAGATAAGAAACATGTGCGTAACAATATGTAATCAGAAGGCGTGCACAAGGGTGAACACGGAGGTGGGTGCCAGAAACGTCACATAGAAGAAGAAATATTTCAGCATTTCAATCATAGAAGTGACGCAAGTGGGTGGATCCCTAGAAGAATCCTGCAGTGTCAGCAGAAATATATGGCAGAGATGCGCACGCAGCAGCATGACGTGTGACTGACGTGGAACTGGAGGGTGAAGGGGACTTGACATTTAACGCTAGGATTAGAGACAGAAGTCTGGTGGGTCAGATCAACTTGTTCCTAAATCATATCTGGTATCTTGTGTTTGGAGAACTGTATTATCTTAAAAGAAAAGGTCTCTCGGGCAGAGGCTATTCTATACTGACTGCTAATGCGTGTATGTGTGTCTACGTGTAATGCGAGGGTCATGGGCCTACCATGGCAACAGGAGCTATGAATTACGTACATGGAGACAGAAAAACCGGGCCCTTTACTCTGCAGCTGGGGGAATGTTTACCTAAACTACTAGACAGGAATGTATTTTCGAGGAGCGGAGCAGATAACTTGAAGGCTGAATACAGTTTTGGCAGGCAGTCAGACAGAGCCGGGCACCACTTGCCGCGCAGGGAGTAAGTCAAAGTTCAGGGATGCAGATGCAGGTCCTCGCTGCAGTTTTTAGAGGCAGAAGTCAGGAAAAGGCTCGATGGCAGAAATCAGGGCCTTCGCCAGAGCCATGAAAACATGAATGTGTACCATGTAAAGACGGTGGCCCGGCACACTTAGGAACTGAATTATTGATCCATTCATGGCGGATCAGAAAGAGGACATGTTAATGTTGGACGCAAATGTATTTGCGTCTTCATAGCGGGTTATGGAGGGAACTTACATGCACTTTAAGCACATACATGGAGCCGTTGGGGTACATAGTAGGGGACACAATTGAGCATAAAAATTCATATTACCTCAGTATGCACGGATGTACGTGAACACATCACCGCTCCCAGTAAATACCTGCCCTGGCTTCCCTTTTGTCTACCTCAATGGCTTGGGCGTCATCCTGCTACAGCCACTCAAGCATCTTACAATCCATGCACATTTTCTGTTCTGCAGTGATACATTTGTAAAACAAAAACTGCAGGGGCACAAAGCTTTTCTTAGGAACCCACCTCTTTCGCTGCCTTATGGTGTTGCTGAATAATGAGGCTGCTGGTCTTGATTCCACCTCCTTCCTCTTTCTTCCACCGCCCTACACTTCCTGTCGCTTTATCTCATGAACACCAAGACTCTCTTGTCTTGATTCCACCTCAAACCTTTCTTCCACCCTACACTTCCTGTCTCTTTATCTCATTTTTATTTTATTTTATTTTATTTTATCCATTTTATTTTATCTTTATTATTATATATTATAATTATTTATTATTATACTGTCTCTTATCTCAGGAACACTTGGTGTCTGTGTGCCGAGTCTGAAAGCCTGTTCCTTGTGTAAATAAATAGCTTAATCTTTGAGTGTAAAGAATTTAGAAGATGTGACCTTACATTTGAAAGTCTATTTACTCATGCACAACTTTAAGAGCACAAAAGTGTAAATGACAAATTGGTAAATCCTACAGTACGCTTCAGCGGCGTGGATGACCTGGAAACTTTGGGAATATCCACAAAATCATGAACATCCAAAGATCTTTAATGACCAATGTGAACTCCGGAAACAGTCATAGATTTGCAGGACTAAATCCCTGAAATTGGTTAAGAAGTCAGAGAAGGTTTCTCCACAGGGAAAAACATTTTCCCAAAAGAGGAAAAAAAGTCTTAATTGCACACGAGTAGCATTTCCCTTAATTTATTGTAAACAATGTACAACTACGCATATGGAAATGCCTCCACTTGAACGTAACTTGGAATCCACAAAAAATGTCCCAGAGTAAGCCTGGGAACCTGTAATGTTCAGGTTTGGGAATCAGGCCCTGAGCTTTTTTATGCTTTCATTCTCTTAGACTGTGTCCTCCCCAACTCCTTCCTCTTGGTTACTCTATAGCCACTCATGCCCACTCCTAGAAATGTAGCCCTGTAGACACTGGAGGCAGGCGTAGCAGTCGCGCTCAGCCCATATGGTTGGCTGCGTCTTGCCACGCTCTTCTTTGCCCTCCCACAATAAGCTTCGATCCACTGACATTTCCAGGTAGTACCTATGTCCCTCCTCGATAGTCCAAGCAGCCATTCATATATGTCTCTTTCTTAAAGATTAATACAGTTAATGGCCTGGCATATCATGGAAGGATACGCTTCCATGGCCTGGCATATCACGGAAGGATACGCTTCCATGGCCTGGCATATCGCGGAAGGATACGCTTCCAGGGCCTGGCATATCGCGGAAGGATACGCTTCCAGGGCCTGGCATATCGCGGAAGGATTTGCTTCCAGGGCCTGGCATATCGCGGAAGGATAAGTTTCCATGGCCTGGCATATCATTGAACGATACAATTCCATGGCTTGGCATATCACGGAAGGATACGCTTCCATAGCATGGCATATCATTAAAGGATACGCTTCCATGGCCTGGCATATCACGAAATGATACACCTCCATGGCTTGGCATATTGCGGAAGGATACGCTTCCATGGCCTGGCATATCATGGAAGAATGCCAACACAAGAAGAGAGGTCAGTGGTATGACAGCAACCACATGAAGGAGCAGAAAAATAGGAGAATAGATATTACCTGACCCAACTTAGGTAGGTAAGAAAGCCCCCACACACCGACCTGGTCGGTGTCATGTTTCATCATCGGGCCCCACCAAAAAGGTCGAGTACCTATTTGGTGTGCTACGACGCCAGATTTACTGCGGAGCGGGTTTCGTGAAGTAGGCGTGCAGTGAGAATACTTTAAAAGTGTCTAATGAGTATCAACAAATACTTCAATAATAGATCCCTCAGACACAGATAAAAATTATGTGTTAGGAATTTTAGCCAAATAAAATGGTTTGGTTAATTCCAATTAGTATTAATATCAGTCGACATGTTTCAGCCTATGAAACGGTGTAAGTTTACCAGGCATTCTTCAGGACTCATGTAGTGTGATAAACCCTGGTGGTATGAGCACCCTAAGGCTCACCCTTACCTAGGGACGTGCAAGTGAAAATATTTTTAAAAGTGAAAAAAGTGCAAAAGTGGAAGGAGCAATTGCTCATTCCTGGTAACTCCTGGTTTAGGAGGATTTCCGCACCTAAGGAAAAAAAGGGGACAGACATACATAAAAGACAAAACACACATTAAGTAGTTGGTTTAACGCGTACATCTGTGGTGCTCCAAACATGTGGGAAAATCGTGTATGGCGCATAAACAATATAGTTATCACCAACCTCAATACCCCTAGGGAAGATACCAGTAGTACTCAGGGGTGGCGTGAACTTGAAGTGTACTAAAAACAGCTAGAAAGCTATAGTGGTTTAAAAACACTGGAGCAGTCTACTCCTATGGTAGGATCAATGGACCAAAAGGTCTGTGACCCCACCCATCACCGACGAAAGAAGGTTATTAAAATATCTCACTTTTTGGTTAAATGCAAAATGCACCATGGGTCACAGGAGGGGGGTGGAGGCTTACTTGGCACACCCTGTAGGACAAAAACACATAAATACCGCAATGCGAGGAGTTAGAAGTTTTACTTGTCTAAGAGGGTACTTATCTCGGAATAGCAGTGGATTTGCAGCTGCAAGCGGTGGAAACTCACGCCCTCAAAGCCCGACTAAGAAGGTGTCCTGACTCTCCCTGCCTCTCCTTTTGTTGGTACATATCATGGAAGAATACACTTCCTTAGCCTGGCATATCATTGAGGATACGCTTCCATGGCCTGGCATATCGCAGAAGGATACACTTCCATTCACTTGCCACTGATGCTGTAATGTGGCGCTGAAATTTTCAACTTCAGAACTTCACAAGCTTGTCCTTCTGTTTGCGACATGTATCCACTGTTCGTATGACAGGCATGCACGCCTGACTTGTGAGCATGTCAGTGCTTGCTAATGTGTTATGGCCTCAATATCATTTCTAGTGCACTTATCTTTGTACATCATATGTGTCACTCGGCCTCACACAGCACTGAGCTCCCCGCCACTGCAGTCACCAGTGTCCGTGAAACCATCTCACTCTTCTTGCAGTTCGCCAACAAAGTCAAGTCCTTGGCAGTTAACAGGCCTCACTCCCTTCAATCCACTGACGTCACTCGCTTGATTTGTGACCATGGTAGACGTGTTCCAGGGGAAAATGGTTGAGCGAGACGTATTTTGAACTCCAATTCAACATATTCTTCTTAATCCATTGTTCTGCTTATAACGCCATAATTTATTGTTGTTTCCTGTGGTGGATCCTAGCGGAGAAAAGTTACTCTTGATACTGGCAAAATAGATTTCATAAGATTTGATGGAAATTGCACAGGTTTCACAGTGGAAAAAACCCACTAAATTTATCTTGCACTCTGTGTGATGTGATGAATAGCTTTTACTGCTGTTGGCTTATGCCTTCTTCTGTCCTATCAGCGGGGGCTTTACACTTTCCGTGGCTGCTCCACATTTCTGACTGTCCAGGATTGGTCAAAGTGTAGCCTATGTCTTTTTGCTGTTCTCTTTCAGTGAGTGGCCGCTTCGGCTCAATCGCTGATGGGCTGTGTATCCTGAGGCACCCCCAATCCTGCGTCCTCATGGAGGGGGACCCGTTTAACCTGTCCTGTTTGGCCGTGGCAAACCCGCCCCCTCAATACCAGTGGTTCAAGAACGAAGCCCCCATCCCAGGGGCAACGAATGCCTCCCTTCAGGTGAGCTTGAGAGAAGGGAGTTCAGAAGGCAGAGGGAAAAGCTGGGTGGAGTGAGAGAAAGGAATGGGTTGAAGAAAATTATGTAGTGATGAGAAAGAGACATTGAAGAGTTAAGAAAGGATTAGCAAGAAATGGGCATGAAACAAAATTTGGAAAGAGAGTGCTAAGGAGGCAATATGAAAGGTGGGAGTGCAAGAGCATTGGACATTGATAGTACAAAAGGAGGGGTGAAGAGCGCCTGGGTGGGGAGAGTAGAGACAGTGGGAGATGGTTTCCTCTTCCTTCATCAGTGGTAATAAACAGCATATTGCTGCCTGTGGGCCTGCACTTATGGTTTAAGAAATGCTGTTTGTTCATGTGCAGAATTGCTATTCCAGGGTATTAACAGCACACAATGCATTAAATCGGTACAGTTGGATAAAATTACATTAAGTAGGCCTTATGAACATGGGCCAGTTGTTTTCGCCTGTAAAGTGATGGGTTCGATTCATGAGACATGAGGCAGTAAGCAGTGGTTTCCCAAGCCACATAAGCTGTTGCCTGGTAGTAACACAGCATTCGAGGATTGCATTGTAGCGATAGAAGAACAACTTCAATACAATAGATGGAAATATATTTTATCGGGCCTCATTTGTACTGGTTTTGTATAAATAAATGAATCCGTTCTAAATTCTCTCTCTGTCTCTCTTTCACCCCCTTTCTCCTGACTCTTTTGCACTCTCTCTCTCCATGCTCTCTCTGTCTCTATCCCTCTCATCTCACACCCTCCACACGTTGCACTCTGTTGCAGGTGAGCGCGGCGACGACAGCGGAGCGGGGCAGGTATCGCTGTAAGGTGTACAACCTCTTCCATGAATCCTGGAGTTCAGAGGCGCAGATAGAGATTGGTAAGTGTGGGAGAGCCCGGCCCATCCTGAGTGTGGGTGAGCTCCGCCCATCCTGAGTGTGGGTGAGCTCCGCCCATCCTGAGTGTGGGTGAGCTCCGCCCATCCTGAGCCCCGCCCAACCTGAGTGTGGGTGAGCCCCGCCCATCCTGAGTGTGGGTGAGCTCCGCCCATCCTGAGTGTGGGTGAGCTCCGCCCATCCTGAGTGTGGGTGAGCTCCGCCCATCCTGAATGTGGGTAAGCCCCGCCCATCCTGAGTGTGGGTGAACCCGGCCCATCCTGAGTGTGGGTGAGCTCCGCCCATCCTGAGGGTGGGTGAGCCCGGCCCATCCTGAGTGTGAGTTCGGCCCATCCTGAGTGTGGGTGAGCTCTGCCCGTCCTGAGTGTGGGTGAGCCCCGCCCATCCTGAGTGTGGGTGAGCCCCGCCCATCCTGAGTGTGGGCTGACACCGGTGATTGTGGGATCTGAGACATCATAACTGGAGTTATGTTGCACACTTTTTACCTGCTGCACACCTGCTAAATACAAAGCCTTGTAGTGCTTTACATGCTGAGGGTATGTCTAGGAGCAGATTAATACATGAAGTGTCTTCCTTGGGTGATGTCCATGGCTGACCATACCCAGGCTTGAGCGTGTGGGGTTGTGTTAGATATCCAGTGTTCCCTGTGGTTGTGTTTCACTCTGACTCTTGCAACATTCTGACCTCGCAATCTCACAATTCTCACAGTCCAGATAGCAGGTCTCACATTTGGCAGCACGCTTAGACCTTCACCCCTAGCTTCAAAAAATCTCATGCTATAGAACCTCTGACCTCCTGTCAATTCTCTCTCCCACAGCCATCAGTTGCCCCCATAGCCCTTACCTCCTGCTCCTGGACAGTGTGACCAGGACCTGTGATCGCATAACTGACCCCTGTGCTTTACTCTCTGTTTCCAACCCTCAGGACCACGACTGTTCCCATTGGAGAGCACCAGAAGAGAGGCGACGGCTGCAGGTGTGTAAACATTCCCCACACATGCTGGGGCCTGATTGTGACCTCTCACCTGGAAGTGGGTGGGTAAAGGAGAGGCCCCTCCCTCACAATGGACATGAGTGTTCTCTTGGCATTTACACCTCTTTGTCGCTTAAACTAGTATGGCGTCTCTCTGTTTTTCAAGCAATCAGTTGTCCTCTTTGTCTCTCTTGCAGACACGCTTCATACTCCCTCCCGGACCTCTTTCTTGTGCTTCCCAGACTGGTCATCCTATGGCGCGCCCATGTGTTCTTTCTTACATGTTTCGTACGTGTGAATTTGTTTCGCCTGGAGGTGTCTCTCAGACTCGTCATCCAATGGCACTCCCATGTGTTCTTTCTTGCATGTTTCGGACTGCTGAATCTGTCTCAACTGGAGATGTCTCTCAGACTGGTTGATCCAATGGCACTCCCATGTGTTCTTTCTTACATGTTTCGTACGTGTGAATTTGTTTCGCCTGGAGATGTCTCTCAGACTCGTCATCCAATGGCAATCCCATGTGTTCTTTCTTGCATGTTTCGGACTGCTGAATCTGTCTCAACTGGAGATGTCTCTCAGACTGGTTGATCCAATGGCACTCCCATGTGTTCTTTCTTACATGTTTTGTATGTGTGAATTTGTTTCGCCTGGAGATGTCTCTCAGACTCGTCATCCAATGGCACTCCCATGTGTTCTTTCTTACATGTTTCGTACGTGTGAATTTGTTTCGCCTGGAGATGTCTCTCAGACTCGTCATCCAATGGCACTCCCATGTGTTCTTTCTTACATGTTTTGTACGTGTGAATTTGTTTCGCCTGGAGATGTCTCTCAGACTCGTCATCCAATGGCACTCCCATGTGTTCTTTCTTACATGTTTCGTACGTGTGAATTTTTTTCGCCTGGAGATGTCTCTCAGACTCGTCATCCAATGGCACTCCCATGTGTTCTTTCTTGCATGTTTCGGACTGCTGAATCTGTCTCACCTGGAGATGTCTCTCAGTCTGGTGATGCTGTCTCAATTCTTGCCTCTCATATTTCCTCACTCCTTGTTTCTGAGAATTGTTTCCCTCGCACTTGCATGTGAGTGAGTGGCCATACTTCCACTCTTCTATCAGTCTCTCAGACTGGTCATGCTGTCTTGCACCCAGATGTCTTAGTCTGATGGTGTCTCACTTCCCCTTTCCACTCATCCTTAGATGCTATCACACCCCTCATGCTTGTCCTGTTTTGATGCTCTCATAGTAACACCTGTCTCTCAGACTGGTCATGTTGTCTTGCACCCTGATGTCTTAGACTGATCGTGTCTCACTTCCCCTTTCCACTCAGCCTTATGCTCTCATGCCCCTTATGTTTGTCCTGTTTTTATGCTCTCATAGTAACACCTGTCTCTCAGACTGGTCGTGCAGTCTCAGCCTCACATGGCTCTTGATCTAGTGTTGTTGCTCCAAGCTTGTGTGTTTGATCTGGGGTTCACTAATGAAACTTTGTGTTCTTTTGCAGAACCAGCCCCACTGTTAGGTGACGCTGCCAGAGAACTCTACGGTAAGAACTCTATGGTAAGATGGCGTCGCGGAAGGAGGCTGGGAGGCGGAGGAGAGTTGGAACCTGTCGCTGACCTGGGTGTGGAGGTAGAGGATTTCAAGGCTTCAGCATCTAGATTGGTTACACTCTTCCATGTGTGCTATTTTTTTTGTTTAAATATTATTATTAACACCTTAACCACTGCGGCAATTCCGGTGTGCGGCGTTCTATTGAGTGGGAGTCGGCCAACGGATGTGCGCAGCACTACGGAGGTAGTGCTCGCGACGACCGTTGGCCGACGGACGCAACAAAGGGGTTAAACAGTTGCTCAGTTCTACAAAGCTAGAAAGCGTGTTTCTGCTATCGAGATGAATACATTGTTGATGTACTCGTTCTACCCTGCCGTAAGGAGTAGCACTTCCCCACACTATTTTACATGCACATTTGGGGGTGGAATTGTACAGTTTTTAAAAACTCTGAGAGCGTGACCTCGCTCCGACACATTCTATCCCTTTGACTCCTCTCTATAATTGCGCCAGATTTTCTCCCATTTTTTCGGGCAGCCCCATCTTTGGTAGACCACTTGTTCGTTATTTTGACACCAATCCACATCTGTCGCCCAGTTTGCAACCCATGGTGCTCTCCATGCCCCCATGCGCGGGCTGTATTCCATTTTGCGGTCCCCGACATAGACTGCAGCCAGATATTTTGACATCTAGGCCACCCCTCATCCCTGGATATACATAAGATGTACTGATATTTATTGTGAGAAAAAAAAGCTGTAAACTTGCACAGCATTCACTCCCTGGTGCATTTTTACTCTGTACATGTTTTTTGCTTGTGTTGAGCAGATTTTGTGTGTTTTAAACTACACACCTTAATGCTGAGCAACAACTTTTTGCTTTGCTGGTTAACACTTAGAACAAACTGTGGTTATGTTTCTTTTTGTTTTGCACAGCATCCACGACCTGCTACTGTTGTCGTTGCCAACAAATATATGTAATTTATGAAGACATGTACGGGTGCCTGGAGGTTTGTAGAGTCTCTGGCTGGGAAGGCAGTGGAAAACAGTTGAAAGTGTTTTATTGTTTTTTTTCTGCACTTGTTTGAGTGGCCACTTCCTGTGCCCTTTTCAGAGCTTATATTCATGCATCCAGAGGGACAGTGAATTATCTACTGAATCCACATTGCAGTTGTATGCCTCGGCACACCATACGTTCGGAGGGTAAGAGCGAAACCATGTGGATGCGCAGTTCGCTCTGCGCTAGGCAAGTGTGAGTGATCTAAAGAAGAAATTGGAGAATTTAAGCAGAAAAGCACGTGTCAAGCAGAGATTGTTACATGAAAAGATACTCACAACTCTTTGATCACGTGACCTGTGCTTAACATTTGCCCAAGGAGAACAATTCTCTGAAGATCAACTAGTGCAGAAAAAACAGAGCAACTATATAACATCTAAAGAATCGGTGGGTAGGTGTCTTTGAAAGTAGAGTAGGGCGTACGGGTGTCTGGACAGATTCTGACACAGTATGGCCTTCATTACGAGTCCAGGGCTAAATTCTGATCCCTGTGCAAATATGTGTAAGAATTATGACCTCTGTGAGAATTATCGCGGCCTCACAGTTTTCCCCTGATAAATTCCAGCAGGTAAACCTCTTTGAAATTTATTGGGGCGAATAGGCCTGGAAAAAAGGCCAAACATGTTGAATTCGGTGTGTTAACCACATGCGTGCGGCCGTTTTTCATGCTGTATGCGGCATTATTAAATTTACCGCGTTACATGACGAGCTGAGCTCGTCATCAGCACACGGTAGGTAACGCTGATGACGAGCTGAGCTCGTCATCAGCATGGAAGGGGTTAAAAACAGATTCAGCAAGTTATGCCTCGTTTCCATGTGGAAAACTCGGTATAGGAGGTATTTTCCACTCGTGGTAAATACCTCATGCGTGGAGTAGCAGTGTTTACAACATGAGATAAATACCCTACCTTATTCCAACAAACTTGTAATGGGGCCTTTGAACATAAACATTGGACTGGAATTTCTGCCAGGGAAGGGACAATAGGGGTGGAAGGTAACTGGCCAGTAAGGGGGGAGGGGACTTGAAGGGGCGTTTCTTTGACCCTCCCCATCCTGGCCAGCTGTGGAGGGGGCGGGGCCACCAGTCAGGCACTACCCACCTGACTGCCCCAATTAATAAAAGAGGCTCATGAGGCTGCCACTGACATCCTGGGGAGGTTGTAAAACTCATGATGGACATCGGCTCCCCAGACCCTGTAAAGACGAGCTGGAAACCTGCTCTTTGAAGAGCTTGCCACCTCACTTTGTGCCACTGTGTGATATCGGCTTTCGCCAGGAGACTGTATGAAAAATGGCCAATATTGTGTGACACATTATGACATTGTGTGAATTGACATGTCTTTTCTTAGGAGGTCTTGAACTGTGGCAACCATTGGCAGCACCAGGAATCAGTGGAGCTTCCTGGTAGCTCCATCACAGGGAAAGGCCTTTTGTGCCAGCGGCATCACTGCCCCTGTGCCAATGTAGCACTGCCCATCTTGAAATAAAAATGTGTGCCTGTTATTCCCAGCCAGACATAGCTGAGTTCGCTTCATGGAAACTGTTTGACCACTTCATAGTCAATGGGGTCAGGAAAGCCATCTTATTTAAGTCCTGGTGCTCAAAAATGAGTTCAGGTACGAGGACCGGGCAAACACCTGCTCAAATTATGCCCAGCCGTGAGCCAGTGTTAGTCCTTGTGGACATTCAGAGATGCAGGACTGTTTGGAAATCTCAAAATCCCCTCACGGCCTTTTCGACCATTGTGCGGGAGGGCACAAAAGCTGTGAGTAGGAAGAAAGACGGGTCACCTACTTACCCCGGAAGTAATCCATACAGTGCCAGGAGTTCAAGGGTATGATGCGTACAGACAGCATATAGAGAGGGGAGCAGAACAAAGAGTGGATAAAGATTGGATGGTAAAGCCAAGCTTCCAGAATTGTATGTGATATTATAAAATCAAAATGTTAAAAATATCTAAATAGATTTTGGACTAAAACATCAAAAAAGCCTTGTGTTTTCTATAGTTGACACTAACACACTTTAGATTGAAACATGAACGTCGAAATGAAAATAAAATATTTCTCAAATGAATACAATATAAGAGTCATTAGGGGAAATCATCTGCCCCATTCTTTCGGATGAATATTTTTTTAAGGAATAAAGCGCCCCAATTAACAGAAATCTCTATTGTGGGCAGAGAATACATTCTGAAAATACTATTGAACAGTGGCTGCCCAGCTTGTAGGGCGCTGCTCCTGTAAATGGGACCGTATACCGCTAAAAGTCTTGTATAGTATTCAAAGAAACTGTGCACGTTTAATTTTTAGCTGGACTAAATTGTTTGTTTTCTTCTTCAATATGAGTATCCTCTCTGTTGTTTAACTGTTAAATCTTGATACATCCCTGTCCATACATTTTTCAGTGTTTTTAAGTTTTATATGATTATATTTCAATATTAAACATGTGTTTCCTTGATTGAAAGCCATTTCACAGAGTGGTGTTGCTGATGGTGGCCTTGGTTAGTCTTTTGGTTTGTCCAGGGTCTTGCATTGAACTTGGGGATAAAAGTAGAAATGGGGAATATTTTAAAGCCAGCCCAATATTGCACAAAGTGAGATAGTCCTACCCTACACAGTTGAATTAAGGGAGCTTGTTCCCAGGAATTTTAATTGAAACAAAAATGGGGCCAGGAGTTTTATTGAAGACATTTTTCTAAACAGATTGGGTAAAATTCCACACTATTACAGTCAGTTATGAAAATATATCTATTAAATATTCCCATACTTCAGTTAGCCCTCTTTCTCTGCAGCAACAAATCTTGTATGTACTTATACAAACATTGTACGTCACTGGCTTAGATATGCTTCTTTTGGTTTGGATGCACTGAAGATTCCTGAAAACGTGCAGCCCTAAAAGGCAGTGCCTGTTCTCCAGCTCTCCATAGGCGTTCCCTGTTTCGCGTATGGCCCGTACCGCTCTCTGTGAGTAGGTGCTCCTAAGAAGGTTGACGTTCAAAGTCCCTTGTTACTCATTTGACCAGGGAGGATGGTCTCTGGTGAACCCTGTGAGAGGCCTGCACGCTTCTTGTGATTTCAGCTCCTAGTGCTCTGTGTCGAGGCTCATGAACCCCCATCTCACGTACGCCAAACGCCTAAAAGGACTGTAGTTTGCAATATTCGCTGTACTTTTTAAGCCACTTACATGTCTTCATCTGCTGTGTTTTTGCATCTGTCTTGAGTAGCCACAGATAAGGTGGCGCTGCTGATCGGTAACATGTCCTACCAGAACCACAAGGAGCTCCGAGCCCCCATGGTGGACGTGCACGAGCTGACCAACCTCCTGCGGCAGCTCAACTTCAAGGTGGTGTCCCTGCTGGACCTGACGAAGAGCGAGATGGGGGCAGCCGTTAGCGAGTTCCTGCTGCTGTTGGACAAGGGAGTGTACGGTATGTGATCAAGGGTGCCATCTGATGGGGCACGTCGCATAGTCATGGTGATCAGTGGATGGTGGTGGGGCATGTGCTACTTGATGAATATACAGTCAATGTGGCTAGTCTACACTCTGCAATATTGCATATACACCGTGGACCAGGGTGGTAGATGTACGCAACATCACATATATTCTGTTTCCAGCTGTAGCATGTATTCTGCAACCACATCATGTATTTTCATGCATACACATATGTATATATTTTCTACAACTTAGCATGCTTGCTGTGGCTGGTGGCTGCATAGTCTCTGTCTCATCAAATACATACTGGGGCTGATATATATAAATATATATATATAAATATATATATATATATATATATATATATATATATATATATATATATATATATATATATATATATATATATATATTTTCCCCTTATGTACTGGCCGCACCTCTAGTTCATAATCTACCACATCATATGTATACTACGGCTTGGAGTGGTATAGACTGTAGCACAGTTTTGAGGGTTCCATAAACACTACCCTTTTGCCTATATAGATTCTGACCAGGGCGGTGTGTATTCGTCCGCCACATCAAATGTGTTTGGTAGCTCGGGTCTATATATATTTCCTGGTGTCTTTGGTCACCAACTCCCCAGTTTAAGATGAGAAAAGTAGTTTCAGAGACCCCTGTACTGTGCATGGATGGGAAAAATGAGGCGCTCTTTCTTTTATAAGACCTCTGCATTGTCTATGGAATTGGCTTTTTTATACCTGTATGTGTTAAAATGTCCTAATCACTGCAGGCTAAAGCCAAATGGTGTTCCTCATAATTTGCTCTTAATTGCATAGTACTCTTGCAGGATACCTAAGTTAGCCCAGTTGCATAACGCAGCCCTGCACTGCCACATAATTCCAGTATCTCTGCCTATTCCGAATTAAAGGGGCCGTCCAGTGACTGAGGGGGAAAGGCCGTTCTCTTCTCCAGTCCCATAGGCATTCCAGGCTGTTGCTTTGTGTGGTGACCTACGCGTAGGTTTTGAGATGCATTTTTGTTTGTTTGGTGAGGTCTGCTTGGGTGTTGAGACATACTGTGACGTCATTCACCAGATGACCCCTTTAAACTAGGGGAATGGGCTCTTGCAAGTCGTGTGGACAAGAGGGGGTCCAGCTGCTGATGTGTATTCTTTTGACACAGGACTGCTGTACTACGCAGGCCACGGATATGAGAACTTCGGGAACAGCTTCATGGTGCCCACTGACGCCCCCCGCTCGTACACGTCTGAGAACTGCCTGTGCGTGCAGAGTGTCCTGCAGCGGATGCAGGAGCGGCAGACTGGCCTCAACGTCTTCCTGCTGGACATGTGCAGAAAAAGGTGAGGACGTGTGACTGTTCCTTGTGGCAGCAGCTGTTCTGTGGTGGGTTATCAGCATTCAGACACAGATCAGAATTTCCCCGTGGCTTTACACTGATGCAGCTTGTCCCCGTGGCTCTTCACTGGTGCAGCGTTTACCTGTGGCTCTACATTGGTGCAGTGAGTTCCCGTGGCTCTACGCTAGTGCAGCATGTCCCCGTGGCTCTACACTGGTGCAGCGTGTCCCCGTGGCTCTACACTAGTGCAGCGTGTCCCCGTGGCTCTTTACTGGTGCAGCGTGTCCCCGTAGCTCTGCACTGGTGCAGCGTGTCCCCGTGGCTCTGCACTGGTGCAGCATGTCCCCATGGTTTTACACTGGTGCAGCGTGTCCCTGTGGCTCTACACTGATGCAGCGTGTCCCCGTAGCGCTGCACTGGTGCAGCGTGTCCCCGTAGCGCTGCACTGGTGCAGCGTGTCCCCGTAGCGCTGCACTGGTGCAGCATGTCCCCGTAGCTCTGCACTGGTGCAGCGTGTCCCCGTAGATCTAGCTCTACACTAGTGCAGCGTGTCCCCGTGGCTCTACACTAATGCAGCGTGTCGCCATGGCTTTACACTGGTGCAGCGTGTCCCTGTGGCTCTTCACTGGTGCAGCGTGTCCCAGTGGCTCTTTACTGGTGCAGTGTGTCCCCGAGGCTCTTCACTGGTGCAGCGTGTCCCCGAGGCTCTTCACTGGTGCAGCGTGTCCCCATGGCTTTACACTGGTGCAGTGAATCACCATGGCTCTACACTGGTGCTGCTAGTCCCCGTGGCTCTACACTAGTGTAGTGTGTCCCCAAGGCTCTTCACTGGTGCAGCGTGTCCCCGTGGCTCTACACTAGTGCAGCGTGTCCCTGTGGCTTTACACTAGTGCAGCATGTCCCGTGGCTCTGCACTGGTGCAGCGTGTCCCCGTGGCTCTGCACTGGTGCAGCGTGTCCCCGTGGCTCTGCACTGGTGCAACGTGTCCCCGTGGCTCTGCACTGGTGCAGCGTGTCCCCGTGGATCTGCACTGGTGCAACGTGTCCCCGTGGCTCTACACTGGTGCAGCGTGTCCCCGTGGCTCTACACTGGTTCAGCATGTCCCTGTGGCTCTACACTAGTGCAGCATGCTCCGTAGCTCTGCACTGGTGCAGCGTATCCCGGTGGCTCTACACTGCTTGCACGTGTCCCCGTAGCTCTGTACTGGTGCAGCGTGTCCCCGTGCCTCTGCACTGGTGCAGCATGTCCCCGTGGCTCTACACTAGTGCAGCATGTCCCCGTGGCTCTACACTAGTGCAGCATGTCCCTGTGGCTTAACACTAGTGCAGCGTGTCCCCGTGGCTCTGCACTGGTGCAGCGTATCCCCGTGGCTCTGCACTGGTGCAGTGTGTCCCCGTGGCTCTACACTGGTGCAGCGTGTCCCCGTGGCTCTACACTGGTGCAGCGTGTCCCTGTGACTCTACACTGCTCTACACTGGTGCAGCGTTTCCCCGTGGCTCTACACTGGTGCAGCGTGTACCCGTGGCTCTACACTGGTGCAGCGTGTACCCGTGGCTCTACACTGGTTGCAGCGGGTCCCTGTGGCTCCACACTGGTTGCGCGTGTCCCTGTGGCTCCACACTGGTGCAGCGTGTCCCCGTGACACTGCACTAGTGCAGCATGACCCCGTGGCTTTACACTGGTACAGCGTGTCCCCGTTGTTCCTTACTGGTTCAGCGTGTCCTCGTGCCTCTTTACTGGTGCAGCGTGTCCCTGTGGCTCTACACTGGTGCAGCGTGTCCCTGTGGCTCTACACTGGTGCAGCGTGTCCCTGTGGCTCTACACTAGTGCTGCGTGCCCCCATGGCTCTATACTGGTGCAGCGTGTCCCCGTTGTTCCTTACTGGTGCAGCGTGTCCCCGTAGCTCTATACTGGTGCAGCGTGTCCCCGTTGTTCCTTACTGGTGCAGCGTGTCCCCGTAGCTCTATACTGGTGCAGCGTGTCCCCGAGGCTCTTCACTGGTGCAGCGTGTCCCCATGGCTTTACACTGGTGCAGTGAATCACCATGGCTCTACACTGGTGCTGCTAGTCCCCGTGGCTCTACACTAGTGTAGTGTGTCCCCAAGGCTCTTCACTGGTGCAGCGTGTCCCCGTGGCTCTACACTAGTGCAGCGTGTCCCTGTGGCTTTACACTAGTGCAGCATGTCCCGTGGCTCTGCACTGGTGCAGCGTGTCCCCGTGGCTCTGCACTGGTGCAGCGTGTCCCCGTGGCTCTGCACTGGTGCAACGTGTCCCCGTGGCTCTGCACTGGTGCAGCGTGTCCCCGTGGCTCTGCACTGGTGCAACGTGTCCCCGTGGCTCTACACTGGTGCAGCGTGTCCCCGTGGCTCTACACTGGCTCAGCATGTCCCTGTGGCTCTACACTAGTGCAGCATGCTCCGTAGCTCTGCACTGGTGCAGCGTATCCCGGTGGCTCTACACTGCTTGCACGTGTCCCCGTAGCTCTGTACTGGTGCAGCGTGTCCCCGTGCCTCTGCACTGGTGCAGCATGTCCCCGTGGCTCTACACTAGTGCAGCATGTCCCCGTGGCTCTACACTAGTGCAGCATGTCCCTGTGGCTTAACACTAGTGCAGCGTGTCCCCGTGGCTCTGCACTGGTGCAGCGTATCCCCGTGGCTCTGCACTGGTGCAGCGTGTCCCCGTGGCTCTACACTGGTGCAGCGTGTCCCCGTGGCTCTACACTGGTGCAGCGTGTCCCTGTGACTCTACACTGCTCTACACTGGTGCAGCGTTTCCCCGTGGCTCTACACTGGTGCAGCGTGTACCCGTGGCTCTACACTGGTGCAGCGTGTACCCGTGGCTCTACACTGGTTGCAGCGGGTCCCTGTGGCTCCACACTGGTTGCGCGTGTCCCTGTGGCTCCACACTGGTGCAGCGTGTCCCCGTGACACTGCACTAGTGCAGCATGACCCCGTGGCTTTACACTGGTACAGCGTGTCCCCGTTGTTCCTTACTGGTTCAGCGTGTCCTCGTGCCTCTTTACTGGTGCAGCGTGTCCCTGTGGCTCTACACTGGTGCAGCGTGTCCCTGTGGCTCTACACTGGTGCAGCGTGCCCCCGTGGCTCTATACTGGTGCAGCGTGTCCCCGTTGTTCCTTACTGGTGCAGCGTGTCCCCGTAGCTCTATACTGGTGCAGCGTGTCCCCGTTGTTCCTTACTGGTGCAGCGTGTCCCCGTAGCTCTATACTGGTGCAGCGTGTCCCCGTAGCTCTATACTGGTGCAGCGTGTCCCCGTGGTCTATACTGGTGCAGCGTGTCCCCGTGGCTCTATACTGGTGCAGCGTGTCCCCGTGGTCTATACTGGTGCAGCGTGTCCCCGTGGTCTATACTGGTGCAGCGTGTCCCCGTGGTCTATACTGGTGCAGCGTGTCCCCGTGGTCTATACTGGTGCAGCGTGTCCCCGTGGCTCTATACTGGTGCAGCGTGTCCCCGTGGTCTATACTGGTGCAGCGTGTCCCCGTGGCTCTACACTGGTGCAGCGTGTCCCCTTGGTCTATACTGGTGCAGCGTGTCCCCGTGGCTCTATACTGGTGCAGCGTGTCCCCGTGGCTCTATACTGGTGCAGCGTGTCCCCGTGGTCTATACTGGTGCAGCGTGTCCCCGTGGTCTATACTGATGCAGCGTGTCCCCGTGGCTCTATACTGGTGCAGCGTGTCCCCGTGGTCTATACTGGTGCAGCGTGTCCCCGTGGTCTATACTGGTGCTGCAATACCGCCCCCGTAACAAAAGCAGCAGCCGTGTTTCCCATCAGCATACCTCCCCCCCCTCACCCCTTTGTGTTGAGTAGACATACAAGGGTTACGGAATAATTACATGACTGCATGTCAGAGAATACCACGCCCCCCTTCATAATTTTGTTTTGTAAAACCCAAAAAATGACATTAAAAGTTCGTCCTTACTGCGAGTCGGTGCGCGTCCGCATCCACTTGTTTTAGAGACGAAAGCAGATGGACCTTTGGCACCATCTAGAGGCCGATTTGGCAAATTCATGTGTAGCGCATCTCATGTTAAGCATTTTCTTAGGCTGGGCGTTAACTTCTGATGTGGGCCTCACCTCGACTTCTTTTGCCTCTCTTTGGTGGGACTCGTCCCATGGGACAAAACTTTCCTTTTAAAATCTCGCTCGTGTTTTCAAGTATGAGCAGGGCTCTTCAAACTTTTAATTGTCAATCACTTTGAGTGAAACACTTTTAATCTAACAACTTTATAACTGCTAATATTTTATTAAAATTCATTCGTAAATGTTAAATATTGTAAAAAAAAATGTGGAATGGAAAGAGATTCAGCGTGATAGACGTTTCTAGACTTTTTTGAGGAGACATCTTACTAAAAATCAGTTTTCAGTAGACGCAACTCTTGCTGCGCTCAGTGGCAAAATGGGTTTGTTTTTCGTTGACACTTCTATAGTGGCGGAGGCACCTTTATGCCTTCTCCTTGTAATAAAGTATACAAAAAAGTGTCCAAAAAAAGTGATGGATGGGATGCTTGATTTAACCTCAGCCACTGGTAATTCCCTGTCCATTATTATCTTGCACACCATGCCACCTTAGTTTGTGGCACTATGAGCAAAAAAAACAATGAATTGGAATGCGAGCAGTTATCAGTGGGTGATATTACTTCAAGTATACCATCCAACACCTTATTGTTTTTGCATTTGACACCCTAAGTGCGCCTGGTATGCCCAGGCGTAGGTCCCTGGCTCACTGTGTCACTGGAACCAAGGTATACCTAGCATTATTTATTTATGCGATTTGTTGAGCGCGAACAATTGCCCAAGGGCGTCTCGGCGCTATAGATGACGACAGAATGAGAGAGGGAGATGGATTACTCATTGAAAAGCCATGTTTTTATTTTTTTCCTGAAAACGGTCAAAGTGGGAGCGGACCTAACGTCTGGATCAAGGGAATTCCAGAGTTTTGCCGTTGAAACGTGGAAGCTACGATCATTAGAGTCCTAACCTCGGTGAAACCTGCCCTAGGTTGCTTCTTTCTAATTCAGGGAGGATCTGGGCTCGCAGTGCAGGCTGGATGTTTCCCATGAGGAGCAGGGTCAGGACTGATTTGCATATGGCTAGGTCCAAACTGAGGTGACATTGTAAGGAAAAAAAAGATGGATTAAACCAAGATGTGCGCCTAGGGGTGACTGTTTGCATTGTTCAGCATTCCGTCCCATCATCTTTTCTTTTTGCTTTTGTTGCCCTAAGTGGGAAGGGTATGCCCAGACGTGGGTCCCTTGCTCACTTTGCCACTGGATTCAAGCTAGCTTGGCTGATGAGGGGGTGACATACCCCGAAACCGGTCCCAGGATGTTGGTTTCCAGTCCAGGGAGGACCTGACATTGGCAGTTCGACTGGACGGTTCCCATGAGAAGCAGCGTCAAGACAGATTTGCATATGGCTGGGTCCAAACTGTGGTGGCATGGTGGGCAAAAAACAATCGATTGGAGTGCAGCCCGAGCGATTGCCAGTGGCTGAGATTTATTCAAGCATTCCATCCATCACCTTGGTTTTTTTTTTGCATTCTCCTTGCAATAGGCAAACACCTACTGGGCACCTCATGGCCCAGCCAGGGGGAAGGTGGGAACCAGATTGTCAAGACTGCTGGTGTAGAAAGTGCAGCCTGATTCTTAGCTGGGTGGGAGATGGTGGGCACGACTGGTCTGGTCCTCACACAGGCAGGTTTATTGTTCATCCCCAGGAGTGCAAAGCACAGCTTTCGATTGCTCAGTTAAAAAAAACAAAAAAACTCTCACTGGACATATGTGCTATGTCATTTAGCCTGCCAGTAACTTTGCATCTGGATCATGCACAGAATAGCAGACATGCTGGCTTTTTATCACACAGATAGGGGAAACATCCTTTACAACGAAACTTTTACAACGCACTACCATTACGACGCAACTTTTACAACGCAAACTATTACAACGCATATCGCTTGGGGGCGCTCTAGGATAGGGAATAGGTTAATTTACTATCCAATAACCTTCCCTAGTGTCCACGGGGACTGGAGTTGGAATAGTAAATTAAACTATTCACTATCCAGCGCCCAAAAGCATTATGCGTTGTAATGGTATGCGTTGTACAACTTGCGATGTAAAGGTAGGCGTTGTAAAAGTATGCGTTGTAACGTCATACATCCCACAGATAGCCCACACACAAGCTAACCATTCAGAAAATTTGCTGGATTTTTTTTTTAAACCCCTGTGCCAGAGGCTTTTCAAAATAGTTCTATAAGCTCCATCAAACGTAGGTACCTCACTTGCCGCTTGGCCACTTCCCTGCTTCAGAGCCTTAAACATATGCCATAACATTCTAAAAGTCCACTTTATTAGAGCGTATAAATATGTCTATTGGGCTGCGAAAAAAGGGTTGAAGAGCAATCAGCCTCCATCTTAAAAAGTGGAATACAGTAGTAGATGTGGCTGAAGGACAGATTGGTGATTAATATTATGTGAGCAAACGTAGAGCAGGCATATTTCGGGGACTTGTATTCTAGTTTAATCTCTCCAAAAAAAAGTTAAATATTTTTGCAAAATTGAAAAAGGTAATGTATTATATTTGTAAATTATTAGCAATGCTGCATGTGTATCAGTGAGTTAATGAAGGTTAGAGGATTGAATATTCTTTCTGATTGTATACTACTATGAACGAGATGAGTAAAGATTAACAATAGAGAGAGCTAAAGGATGGAAGCAAAAAGTAAAACGTAGAGACCCTCTAATGGGAGAAACAGGAGCTTCAATTTTCACCTAATTGCTTAGTTGAAGTAATCTCCTGCATGGGGAGCCTGCCTCACTTTTCAGGAAGTGCCCACTCAAAAACTTGCATCATCCCATGGAAAAGAATGAATGATTTTTAAATGTAGTTTTAACTCCCTTGAAATATAAGACTGTACAGAATAAAGAGGCGTGTGTAGACATGAGTGTGTGCGCAGTTCGCTCAGCAAAGGCACAGTCGTTTGGCTGAGGTTCCCCCTTATGGAACAAGCCAGCGCCAACTTACTTTACTAAGCTTAAAATATCTGAAGAATGTCTTTTAACCCAGTTAGTTAGTGCAATTTTCTGTGCTGTTTCTGTTTTTTAGGAACATGAATGATGACATCATACCCCAGATTGGAGCGCTCAAGGTCACCGCCAACATCGTTTTCGGATACGCAACGTAGGTGATTTTATTTTCGTTCCCTAGACTGCTTCAGATGTGGAGCCCCCTAGGAGCAGGGTGTGGGCACTGTGAGCCTTGTCAAGGTACCCTCTACTGCAGAGTCGGTGGCTCCTGGGCTCAGTTGTCCCTTAGTGAGTTATTGTTTCTTTGTTGTCTGTCTTCCCTTTTTCTGTTATTGTTGTAGGAAGTGGCTGGATAGTCACCCATTACCAGTTTTTGGTTTGTTCCAATACTTTCCACTTAGAAGGCACTGCGGGTGAGAGCAATGACTTTATGTTGAGGCGCTGAAATGTTCTTTATCGCTAGACATGGGCAGCGTGGGCAGCTGCCTAGGACTTTGCACTCAGCCCACCAGCATGGGGCCCCCGCACCAGTGCAACAAACCACCAAACCTCTTGTGCCCCTGCCAATCCCATCGAAGAAAGGTGTCTGTTTGCAATTGGGCTTACAGGAGAGGGGCCCCCTTTCAGGGCCTCTCAGGGATGATGTGGGGAGGACTAAGGAAGGGGGACACTGCATCTTTTGCCAGTTTCAAGGAGATGCATTTTGTCCTGCAATTAGGCTTCCTGCCGGGCTGCCCATTGAGAGACAGTGCGGGACACCCATTGTCAGCACTTTACCGTCTGCACAGATCTAATTCTCAGCCCCCAAGATATTTTCACACTTTCAGCCCGATATGAGCTGTGACAGAGATGCTTGTAGGTGGCAGGGAAGGGAGCTGCGGTCCAGTCTGCAAAAACGAGCTTCCGGAGCCCTGAAGGTGTCACTTATGTAAATTAGAAGGGCCCCGCACATTCCCCTTCGCCCGGGGCCTCAAAAATCCTAGAACGGGTCCCATGCCATAAAATTAAGGCTCCCAGTTTTTCATTTTTAGTGCTATTTACTGATGAATACAGACAGAAAACAATGTGTTTCCTGTCTGTATTTATTTGTGAATGACTTTCCATGCTGTTCTTCATGAATTCCAGGCCAACAGCTGAACACAGACAACATAGGGAGGTAAACAATGGGATAAGATGTCCTTAAATAAGGCATCGTATAACATATATTTGTATATAATGCTAATATTTTACCTGTAGGTGTAATGTTTTGCCATTTTTGTCCGCCTAATTTTTCTAAAATGCGACAGGCATCAAATTTTGAGTGCAAGTATATCACTTAAATGTGGAAATATACAATTTTATTACTCCATTTGCTCTGTAAACATTAAATGAATATGGATAAATACCAATATAATGGGTTAAAAATAAATATGGGTAAATACAGACAGAAATGTTGAAACAATAAATACTATAAAACTGGGAGCCCTGCATATAATATACAGCCAAAGCCCTGGTCATGTTTGTTTCAGAGCACACACTGATGCTGTGTGTGGCTATTACCGTTTAATTAGTGCGTCAGTTGTAGAAATAAATAAGTCAGGAGCCCAAAATGTTCTTTCGGAACTGCCAAATGCCGGGGTTGTTGAATAGCGAGACTGCCTGGTCTTGATTCCACCTCCCGCCTCTTTCTTTCACCATCTGCACTTCCTGTTTCTTTATCTCACTGTTGATCCCAGCTTTTCACCTTTTCCAGTCTTTCTCTTCCTCCTCCTTTCTCCCTTGTCGGGTTTATTTATTGTTCTGAGTCAAAGGCTGATGACCATAAATAAACCCTAGTCCCCAAAAATGAGTCTTGTTGTCCACTCTAGCACAAACCAAGCATTGCATTAATTGTTGCACCACTGCTCAGTCCCCCGCCCCCCGCCCACCACCATTTCCTGTTCTCAGCAATCTGAAATCTAGCTTATTGTAGGTGTAATGGCCATTGTGCCAACCATGAAGTCCCTTTCCTCCATCCTGTACAGTCTACATCTGTCTCTGCTACTTTTTGTCTTCTGCAGTATGTGCGGGTAACTCCTTACTGGTGCCTCCTAGTCCTTTACCTGCCCCTGTGACTTACTCACTGTCTCTTTTCTTTCTCCCTCTTCATGTATCTTTGTGATCAGAAACTCTCCCCCCTTATGTAGAGCAGCCCATATTCTTGCATTGGTCTCTCCAGGCAGAAATATCTTTTGAAACTTGTGGTCCGTCAGTTTCTTGACTCCCTCTTACTCCGCAGATGTTTCCATGGCCACCCGGGCCCCAGACTTGACGTCAGTGGAGCTCTCTAGAGAGATGAACCACAGCTCTCTAGGGAGAGAAACCACAGGAGTGACATTGAAGAGCTACTGGCGGAAAATCCTTAGTTATGTCCAGTTGGACCATTGAGGCTGTCCAGATGTGAGACTGAGCAACTGGAAGTGTGACTCCCAACAAGGGAGTATTGCAATAGTCCAAGGTGTGGTATTTAATCCAGATGAGCGTGAGTGGACACCACAAGCGAGACCGACTAGAACTCAATTAGAGAGTCTGTTCCTTTCCCTGTTCCGTATCAGTCCCTTGTGTCCCACCCCCCTCTCGCCTGTGCCACCCTCTGATGGCTGCTGCGCTATTTCTATCATTCGGGATTTATAAAGCACGGCTAATCACCTGATAGGATATCCAGGCGCTTCTATGTGTTCAAATCAAATCAAAAGTTTCTTTATTCGTTTTTTTTTTTCATGTACAAAACCATAAAAGCACATTTAATATAAAAACTTTGTAAATTTTCGACATCCTAATTAATACAATTTATGATCAAATTTATAATACAAATTTTAAAATCAAGCTATGAACAAACTGTTATGTGACGGAGGATTTATAACCCAATCATGGTTCAGATCTTTTTTACTTTTTGATTTTTTAGTTCATTTGATCATTCTAAATTATTTCTGTGGTGAACGATGCACTTCAAGAATTTGATAATGATCTTTGCCAGCCATTCCTCGTCCAATAACTGTAAGAAAAGGAAGGTAGGGCGACATCTTCTGAAACCCAATAGTCTTAGTGGTGGTATAAGCCATTTCCAGTGTAAAACTTCCAAAAAAGAATAGTATGCATGGTTGTCTGAATAGAGATGTCATCACAAGGGCAAGGAGGTAAATCACTTGCCCAGTTATTTCTCATTGGAAATACAACCAGTCGATGGAAAAAGTTTAGCCTAAATCTTATCAAGAGAAAGCGCTCATAGGTGGTGGTGTCGTACGTTAAGTAAGGCTGGATGGCAAATGATGTTTGGACGGCCAAACAGTGTTTAACTGTGGGTTTCAAGACCTCAATCGTGAGTCGCAGTTCATCAAGGTGGTTAAGACAATGAGCCTGAAAAACTTTTCTGGGTATCTCTCGAATTGAACTGGGATCATAGTAATATTGTTATAACCCTAGATCAAGTAAAAAAAATTTCACATAAGATATCCATCCAGATTTTTGTGCGTTCTCCAAGGCAATACAGTCTAGGATTATCGATTGGGAAAATGCTGTTTTTTCCGACGACCAAATTCGGTGCCACAGTAAAAGTGGCTCTATTTTCACAATGTCTGACAAATGGGAGAGTCCCAGTTCCATGTGGCAGGAGTAAGTGGCCGTGCTCCTAGGTACTGCCAGAAGATACCTCAAAAAGGTATTTTCTACCCCCTGTAATACATCCGTAGCCACATGGCCCCACACACTGGGGCTGTGGTGGTTCTCATGAAGAGGAGTTTCCTCGTTTCAATTGCCGGTTTCCAAGAAAGTTTTTGGTCAAACATGATTCCTAGATAGGGGTATTTATGTGTGGTCGATAGTTTTTCGTTCTTTAAATAGATGTCCCTTGATTTACGTTTACTGCCAATCCCAGCTTTCATAACATATGTTTTCCCAATATTAATGTTTAAATCCAGCTCGGCCATGAAAGAGGAATATCTATTCAATGCTTTCTGTAGTTCAAGGGGGGTACGGGCTAATATCACCGCGTCGTCCGCGTAGAGTAACTCAGGAATCGGGCGGTTGTTTATTATCGGCAGGTCCTGGCATCCCTTGATCATTTCCCTCTCCAAACCGTTGGTATAGAGTGTGAGGAAGAAGGGGGCCAGGACACAGCCTTGCCCGAATCCCTTCTCCACACCGAACGACGCGGTTAGCTCTCCCTTAGCCCCATACCTCACCCTTGCAGTCGCATTTGAATATAGTTCCCTCAGGAAATTTACAAGGTCGAATGCGGCTGATAAATCCACATACACCATATAGAGGGCTCCTGCTTTAATGTTTATATACTTATCTATCAGCAGTGACAAGTTTAAAGCATGATCGATGGTCCCCAATCCCTCGCGGAACCCATATTGGAGGTCAGATAAAATCCTGCCATCGTCCACCCATCCCTTCTATGTGTTTATTTACTGGTCTGCTCTCAGTGAGCTCATTTCCGGACCCTGCTGCTTCCGCTTCTGGCAAACTTCTACTGTTGTGGGCCGGATTCATAGCCCCAGTAATGGGGCGTGGCCTCTCAAGAAGCTTAATATAAATGGGAGCTGAGCATACAACGCAGACGATAAATGGTGTTGGATGCTCCCAGTTCTGGTGGAGAAGTGCTGTTTCTCACAAAGTACTTCAAAAAAGGGCCTTTACTAACAGCATACACGATGACAAAGACGTGAGGCCCCTATTTCTAAAGCGAAAAATAGCTATATTTTACCCTTGTTCCGACTGAAATTACCTCCACTTGAATGCAAGCCAATCAGGAAAATAAATTGTCTGGTTTTATTTGCAAAATCGCCCTTTTTTTCTGCTTTTAAATGTGGTCGCGTCTGTAAGTACAACGGAATATTCCAAAAATCTCAGCTGACGCTCTAGCTCGGTTTAGGATGTTGGTGTCGCCCCCCAACTCGCGACTCCACCTTTGCCACTGCTTCCGAGTTCCAGTGACCAATCAGATGGCATGTCCTTCCCTGCCCTTCCAGACATCTGTTCCTTCAGTAAACTCTGGCAATGTTGTTCATGATGCGTTGCTTACGTGTGTAGTACCGTATGCCTTGAAGTGTAAATTTGACTACTGCAACTGCCTCCTATTTGACATCAACATTATCCCTTCTCCTTGGACAGACACACTCTTTAACCTCCCAGGACTGATTTGCTCCTGTCTCTGCCAACATCAGGTTCCTTTCCAAGCACTGGGTACATTGTAGACTCTTAACTCTGGTCTGTAAGGCAGTGCGCAGCCCCCAACATTTTACTTTTTCATGAGCTTCTCCCAGCAGACCCCTCCCAGGGCGTAGCGCACTGTCCACCGCCATCACTTGGTCATTCAGGAACCAGTGAGCCACAACATGATTCAGATCCTTGGGTCCACCCAGACCCCACAGCTAGAACCTCTTCCCCCAATCTCTGCCTTTAAGGTTGGTGTGGGACCCAAGAGGAATCCCTCTTTGAAGCCTGTGGTTGTCCTGAACTTTTTCAGAAGGTGTGGGGCAAATGGTTCAACCTAGTCCTCTAAAGGGGTTGCTGATGTGTAGGTTCAATGTCCCTTACTGGCATTATTTTACCCTGCAGCATGCCTTATGCTCCCCTGTCTCCAGTTTTGTGGCTGTAAACAATCGTCATAATGTGTTTGATTCTGCTACCAATGTATTGTTTTGGTGTGATTTAAACTCAATAAAATTGATTATAAAAAAAAAAGGTTGTTCTCAAGCTCGCCTCCTCTGGCTATAGGGCCAGGAAGGGCAACACCCCCTTCCCCCACCCTCTCACTAGTTCTTCTGGCAGACCCTGCCTCTGCACCCCAGTGTCAACATGTAGGTATGGGGTATATTTCATGTCTGCCTCCTGTCCCATTGAGGCCATGCCTCATCAACACTTATAAATGTATTGATTGTATGTGTAGTATTTGTTTAAAATGCCCCTACAGAAGGTATTCTTGGCCCCTCGCAGTCAATTCTGCTTTGTGCTTGGTTAGGTTCAGTTTCCTGTCTTTCATTCTTTCCAAGATTTTTCTTCCCATGATAGTAATTGGAGCTCAGTCTGGAGTGATTGTTTTCCGCTGCTTGTGATTCATTCTGAGATTCTGTCTACTGTCGTCTGACTCCAGCTCCTGCCTCCCCTCTTGTGACCTCTCTGCTCCTGTTCTCCTTGAGACCCCATCTACGGCCCTCCTCCTCCTTCTGATCCTCGCTCCTGCTCTTCTGCCCGCCTTGGCCTAGAGTTCATGCCCGCCTCATTCTTGTTACTTCATCTCCTACCCCCTTCTTGTAACTCCGGCTCCTGCACCTTCTTTTAGGACCCCTGCACTCTTCCTTATGCCCTTCTCCTTGTGACCCCTGCTTCCGCCCTCCTCTCTATGACCCTTGCTCCTGCCCTCCTGCATGGAACTCCAGCTCTTGCCCTCCTCCTTGTGACCCAGGCTCCTGCCCCCTCCTCGTGCTCTAGCTCCCACCCTCCTCCTCGTGACTCCTGCTCCCACCCTCCTCCTTGTGACCCCTGCTTACGCCCTCTTCCGTGTGACCCTTGCTCCTGCCCTCCTGCCGTTAACTCCAGCTCTTGCCCTCCTCATCCTTCTGACCTCTGCTTCTGCCCTCCTCGTTGTAACTCTCTCTGCGCCCCCTGCAGGTGTGCCGATGCTGAAGCCTACGAGATAAACCAAGGTGGACTCTCCAATGGCATCTTCATCACCTTCCTGAAGAAGTGGCTGCTGGTGGACGAGAAGATCACCGTCCTCCTGGACAAGGTGGCTGAAGGTGAGGCATGGGGGATGGTGAGGGTGGCAGGGCTGGGCGTGAGAGGGCGGCAGGGCTGGACATGGAAGGGCGGCAGGGTTGGGCATGAGAGGGTGGCAGGGTTGGGCATGAGAGGGTGGCAGGGTTGGGCATGAGAGGGTGGCAGGGCTGGGCATGGGAGGGCAGCAGGCCTGGGCATGAGAGGGCAGCAGGGCTGGGCGTGATGAAAGGGCAGCAGGGCTGGAATTGAGAGGTGGCAGGGCTGGGCTTGAGAGGGCAGCAGGGCTGGGCTTGAGAGGGCGGCAGGGCTGGACATGAGAGGGCGGCAGGACTGGGTATGAGAGGGTGGCAGGGGTAGGTGTGAGAGGGCGGCAGGGCTGGGCGTGAGGATGGCAGGGTTGGGCGTGAAAGGAAGGCAGGGTTGGACATGAGATGGTGGCAGGGCTGGGCGTGAGAGGATGGCAGGGTTGGACATGAGATGTTGGCAGGGCTGGGCGTGAGAGCAGCAGCGCTGGGCGTTAGAGGGTGGCACGGCTGGGTGTGAGAGGGCGGCAGGGCTGTGTGTGAGAGGGCTGCAGAGTTGGGTGTGAGAGGGTGGTAGGGCTGTGTGTGAGAGGGCTGCAGAGTTGGGTGTGAGAGGGTGGTAGGGCTGGACATGAGGATGGCGGTGCTGGGTGTGAGAGGGCGGCAGGGCTGGGTATGAGAGGGTGGCAGGGCTAGGCGTGAGAGGGTGGCAGGGTTGGACATGAGATGGTGGCAGGGCTGGGGGTGAGAGCAGCAGGGCTGGGCGTTAGAGGGTGGCAGGGCTGGGTGTGAGAGGGCGGCAGGGCTGGGTGTGAGAGGGCGGCAGGGTTGGACATGAGAGGGTGGTAGGGCTGGGCATGAGAGGGTGGCAGGGCTGGGTGTGAGACGGCCAGCAAGGGAAGAAGCCAAGAGTGAAACAAAGGGCTGTGCCTGAGTAGTGGCAATGGCTGGATTTGAGGGGGTAGCAAAGAAAGGCCGGGCCTGATAGGCTGGCAAGGACAGGGCCTGAAAAATCAGCAAGGGCTGATGACAGAGTGCGGCAAATAATCCTGAGTTCATCTCTTCACGAAAGCACAAGAATTGTTGTTTTTTGTGTTTTTGTCTGGTGTGGTTCGTCCTGCTCGTTTCATTTGCTTCTTGTATTACAGATATGGGAACGTGTGAGATCACCAGGGGGAAGCAGGCTCTGGAGCTGCGCAGCAACCTGTCCGAGAGGCGCGCCCTCACAGACCGGATTAAGACGCCCGAAGGCTCCGATGAACTGTCGGTCCGGAATCTGCAGTGGTCCAGGGCTCATGGTCAGTACAGATGCCGCAAGTGTGTACTCAGGGTGCACCCTTAAACATTGCTAATATTAGTCTTTCACAGGATATAGTAACACGATTCCTGTGACAGAAACTGTCCCGGGGCCATATTATGTGTAGGGCGCATTGTCCCAGTCTGTGCAGCCAAGGACCCTCAGCTGTGTGCACTGGGAGCAGACTGGAGCAATGACCCTTTTGTGGAGAATATGCTATTCAGAGTGCAGGCGCGAACTCAAACCTGCACTAGTTAAATTCTGACAGGCTGTTTGAAGCCACCAGTCTGCCTTTCAAGGCAAGCAGCAGTCTGGCCTACCTGTTAAAGGAAGTCAGAAGTCCCCCTGCAGGTGGGTCCAGTGAACTATGCCTGGGCGGTCCCTTGGACCGCCTCTCACCCATCCCCAAATAAGCGGCACACACTGACTTGCACCATCTCTTTCTGCAGAATAATCAGCCCGCCTCCTTTGCCACCGTACCTGCATCTGTAATACGGTGCAGGCCCAAAGTTACAGTGTTAGGTCGTGTGCATGGGAGCAGTCCCATACGCAAATGAGGGAACACACCCTTGTCACTGCATCAGTGCAAAATGTATGTGAGCCACATCTGTGTTATAGAAGGGGACATAGAGGTATCTGCTGCCCCTTCCATATTATCAAAGCTTCAATGGGGGTGCAAGAAACAGGCACAAATGTCCATTACTAGCATCCCCTTGTTGTTCATAACAGCATCCACCATCCCCTGTAACCTGCTACAGTCCATAGCATCTTCCATCCTCCTTGACATGCCACTGCCGTCCATTACCTCTTCATCTTCAGTAAGCTGCACTGCCCTCTGGAGCATTCTTTATTGGTCACCGAATGTTGTGCCCTATTTGTTCTCTTTCCCCAGCATTCCCATTGCCGTTCTCAACAGCATCCTCTATCCCGTGCAATGCTTATTTTGAGCCAGTGGTTTCCGCTACCGGCGCCGGCACTTAATTGTCAACACCAGTGCTTGCGAAAGTCTGCCACAAGGTGGCACTATCTGGCTAATTTAGAGATGACCACAACAACAGTTAATTATTTAGTTAATATACATAATAAATGACTATTACCTGCTACCAAAACCATTCTTATAGCTTCGGGGGCCTGGAATGGTCTGAATTATCACACTTGTAGGAGTGTGATGGTTAGTAGTTGTGTTGTTACTATCATTGGCAGCATAGCAGGGGCAATGTGTTGTGCAAGCTGCAGTGGCCTCCTGACAAGAGCCCTGGAACTTATTTGTTTACAAATTAAGCTCTGAACCTGCATTAGTCTTCCGTTAATCTCTTAATCTGCAGTGAGCGGCAACGTTCTTCTCTAAAGTCGTTACTGGCACTCAACTATTGTCCGCTCAACCCTTCTCCATGTTGAGTGTCCCCTGATGTCCTCAGCAGCATCATTGCCAGTTGTAACCTGCTGCTGCTCTTCTCATGACCAATGTGATCCCCATTGACATGCTACTTTTCTCCCTAACCTCTTCTTCTTTCGTAACCCGCATCCTCCATTGGTACACCCTTGTTATACACCGGTACCCACTGATGTCCTCTTCTCATTTTACATCCCTACTTCCCTGCTCATCTTCTCAGCACATCCTCCTTCCCAAATCACTGAAAGAGCCCTACCCCCATGGCTTCTCCCATCTTTTGATATCTTCCCTTTCCTTCACAGTCCTCCCGGAGAGCCGGCATCTGCAGTTTGATTGCGGAGTTGTGGTCCAGTTGGGTTTTGCGGCAGAGTTCTCGAACATCTTGATCATTTACACAAAAATTGTGAAAATTCCAGAGGAGATGCTGAGCTGTGAAGCGAAACTGGTCTACATGCCTGAGGTGAGGAGCCTAAATCCTGTCCCTTGAGCTCCATTTGTTTCTCCTTTAGATAACACATGCAGACCACCACTGTCGAGCATCTTTGCCGCACTGTAAATAAGAGGCTACTGTTCTCCTGTTATGATGGCCCCAATTGTCTACAGCTCAGGAGAGTGATAGGCTGAGTCAATCTTTTTGTGTAATTAGATTGGCACTTTCGAACAGGTGTCTTGTAAAGTCGAACCAGATTGCTGTAGCACATGCATTAACCCGCTGAGCTATTGTTCTGGCGTTTTGAGAGGAAGCCAGTGGGGTCAGGTTCTACCACCAGAGTCATTGGAGTGTGTGTGTGTGTGTGGATGACACAGTTAATAAAAAAATATATGCAAACCGGTGCTAAGAGGCTTGTTACTCCACTGGTGTTCACAATGATCTAACATATCTATCCATTCACTTGTAACTCAATAAAAGCGTCACATGTTTGTATACTTCAGTGTGACACCCTAAGTGGGACAGGTTTTACATAGGCCCTGTGCATATTATGCAACTGGAATCAATCTATACACGACTGATGAGCCCTAATAAGGGTGAAACCGGTCCTGGGTTGCTTCTGTTCTGGTTCAGGAAGGACCTGGCCCGGCAGTTCGGGCTGGGCAGTTCCCATTGGAGCAGGGTCGAGACTGATTTGCATAAATGGCTGGATCCAAACTGAGGTGGCGTAGTGGGCAAAATAATGATGGACCGGGATGCTGCCCGAGTTTCTACCAGTGGCTGAGATCAATTCACGCATTCCATCCATCACTTTTTTTGTAGATTTTGATATTTGGGTAGCACAATGATTCTGTAGTCGATATTTCGACATAGACTAAATTTGAGTTTGAGTGAGAACCCAGAATTGAACCACTCAGTCTGCCAGTGAGAATACATCTATTTCAGAAGGTTAACAGAAGAAAATATCTTGCTGTTGTCAGCACCTTATGTTATTCCTTGGATGAGTTCCATACCCCTTTAAGGTTCAAATGGCAAACGTTGCCTTACGGCTAGCAGTCACGAGCTTGCTGCTTCTCTTTTGCTGAGTTTTGGGGTCTGCGGCTGCTCCTATGCAAACTCACCGTGAGCTGTGGATCACAAGCACTTGACTCTTTCAGGACCTGGAAGTCGATCTGAAGTTCACCAACAAGGAAAGTCCAGAAGAGACGGGCTGTATGATCTTTACCAGTCGGACCAAAGAGCTCCCAGACTGCTGCCTCTACACCCGAATACGTGGCCTGCAGAAGCTCAAGGTGCGGATGGTTATGTGTGTAGGGGTTTGGGTTATACGCTGTTATTGTGGGTGAGTGGCGTACTAATGACTGCAATGGATAACCGTTGTGTTCGTTAATGGACTTTAATTTATCCCTTGCTTGTTGTTGTGTTAAAGTTGTGATTTGGGATTCTGGTAAAAGCAAGTTTGTGGAAGTAAAATGTCTGTGATAGGGTTGAATCAGCGATGGGGTTGCGGAACTGACAGGTGTCCGATGGTTTGTGTGTTTGTGGCCATAAAGAGCTTTATGGCACGCTTACGCATGCAGTGAGTTTAGGTGTGTCTTTAATGTCTTTTTGTGAGATGTTTTGTAATTTTCTGTCACCTGCTGTGGAAAGTGTGTAGTTTTAATGCTCGGCATGTCATGTTGTAGTATGGTCTGGTAATGTAGGGCTTTATCTGTGGTTGGGAAAGATTATGGATATGAGAAAATGTGTGATTTTTCTGAATTTGTATGGTGGCGTGTGGTTATGATTGTTTTTTAGAGGAAGGTATATATTTTTCACAAAAGAATCCAAACAATACATATTAAAAGTCCAGGCCCTGCCCTACTTCGCCCTCTCCCATCTTCCTTCCATCCCGGAATGATCCGTCTACCCGTGGTCCTCTTCGCTGCAAGAGACGTTGCTCTATTTTGGGTCCAGCTCCTTCTTGTGATTATACCACATGAGTAACCTTCAAGGTTCGCGGAGCGTGGGATCAGGTCTTCTGGTACTTGCCCAGTCTTACCTTGTCAGTATATTGGGGATCAGGCTTCCTACCACAGAGGACGCTAATCGCCTGTTTGTCTACCGATGGAGCAGGTCAACTTGTTCCTCCTTTCAAGCTAGGAATGGCTAAAACTTAGATAGCAGTTGATCAAGGATACCACGTCTCGATCTGGGTGTAAAATAATGTAGAACATTTTTATTAATCATACAAATGAATTGCTTTGTAGTTGCAAAAAGGCTTGTGATTGTGGAACTGTTAACCCTGGAAGGAGTGTTTGATCATAATGATGTTAGTAATAAAGTTTATTTGTGGTGTATGTTTTGTTTTGTTTGCTTGTTACAGGTATTATGTTGTGGTTGGAGTTAGAAGAGGTTTTTTTATTCTTAGTGAGAGAGTATCTTACCTTGAAATTGTGTCCTTAAAACATAGGTTTTTTTAAATGTACGTTTGTTGAGAGTTGGTGGTTGTGAGCAGGTCTGTGGCTCTTATGATTGACTGTGTTGCAGACAACCTAGAATTTGTGTTGGTGGTGGACTTTGTGCCTGCTGTTATGGTGGGGCTGTTATAAGGTTGTGGCTGTAATTGCTGTGTGTTTTTAGGAGATAAATGCCTACCAAGAATACTTGTGCTATACTATAAATGCAGAGTCTTGTCATACTGTCTTTTGATGACTTAGTTGAAGTTTATTGGGCATTGCCCTAAAATATGTAGTGATCATATTGCCTTTTTTGTTGGTCTGTGTATTCGGCTTTCTTTTAAGTATGGTTTTTAATTGTCCCCTCTTGTACGACTTCTAGGCTGACCTGGCCTTCACTGTCTGCTTGCAGTACCGATACCATGGCATTGATGACTTTATCGAGGAATATAAGGCGGTTAACATTGGCAAGCCTCTTGTGGCCAAGTTAAACCTTCAGACTGGCAGCAAATCCCTGGACCTCACCGGTAGCCGTATCCCCATGTCCAGGCAAAGCTCCTGTTGGAGCAGCATTGACGACTCACATGTCCCTGCTGGCCCAACTTCCTCTGGTATGGAATGTGGAGAGTGGACTCCGAGTGCTTATTGCCTGAGCGGCTCCCTGGACCTATACGAGGCTGGTGGCCCATGGGTGAATGTACCTGAAGAGACGCAGAGCCCAGAGCTCTAGGACTTTCAGATAATGCAGCGGAGCAGCAGTGTTTGCAAAGGACTAAGATCTGCTATTTAAAGCACCAAAGAGTTGACCATGCAGAAGATGACAGAAGGTTGAGCGAAGCCTTTGTAGCTGTACCTAGTTAGTGCTCACGCCTGTCCTGTGTGGGTAAAACAACGAAGACCTTTTTCTAGGTTCGATAGACATTGTGTCGTTGTGTAATATTTTCTCTGTTGCATTGGTTATTTTTCTGTTATTTGCACTAGTACAATTTTCAGTTTAAAGCTAATAAACTCAAAAGGTCTACAGGGTATCTGGGGCGCTAAAACAGCTCAAAGGCGTTACTATCCATTACCGGCCATCCACAATTTCCCTCCTTGTCGTAACTGTTGCTGCCAAAGAACCTTATTGTCCTCCACGGGGATCCAGACCAGGGAAGGTTGTTGGGTCTCCGAGTTACTTCGCTTGGTTTCTGTTTGTTGAGGAGGAATCTTGGCGAGTGATCTTAGAACCCAGTTTCAATGTCCACATTAATCTCTGCTCCATTAGACACATCACTTCCCGCTAATATGCATTTCTGGCTTTGTTTTATGACAAGACCAGAGGCTGGCATGAAGCAGTAATTTTTTTTAATTCCAAACCTGTGCACCTATGCATAAAATTAAAACAATAGTGCAGCGGTTTGTGGCCTGTGGTCTGTGGACCACTGGGGGTCAGCGATGCCTGCTCACGGGCTCGGAAACTGTTTAGAAGATTAATATTAAAACTTTCCGTAAATGTTTAGGAAGTTCCAATTGGCAATTAAAAATTAAGTTGCTATCTTTCTCTTGATTTGAGGCAGATGCTGTATGGACTACTGGTGGCCTTAACAGAAGCCCTGATATCACCCTTCAAAAAGAGAGGATACATTAGCAGCAAAATAGACAACGCGATATGTTAATTCCCAGCATATTGCTTCGGGTTTTCGAATTAAAAAACACATTTCGAAATAAAATCTAACCATCCCATTATAATTTCGATTGTCCTATATTTGTATGTGAATTAACATGTTATCATTGTGTATTTGTTTGGTGTATACTTGTTTCTGTATTTTTATGTATTGTTTTGAGGTTCAAATCATAGACATTGCTGAGGCCTGGGTCCCTCAGCTTCCAGTAATGATTCCATAGAGGTTCCCAGACTTTATTAATGACTCAGTGTGGGTCCCTGGGTTCCAGTAATGATTCAGTGGAGGTCCATAGAAGTCAAAAGGTTAAGAACTGCTGCCACTGAGAAAGATATAAAATCTCCCCATAACACTTTATTATTAGAAACTTTTCTATTCCTTCCTCTTTAAAATGCTGCTCCATAGGCAGCAAAGCAGTCTTTTTCCGTGTTCTTTGGTTTCTAATTTCATAATATTTTAAATAATTTTTGGGGAGAATAGTGATAAACCAGTTAAGGAATATCAGTTGTTCCAGGGAACGATCTTAGACGGGTAGTTTATTTTGTGTCATAAAAATAGTTGAAGCTGTCCACCTTACTTGTCTGTTTTACACTTTTGCTTCGAGTTTTTAATCTCCAGTCTTGATAAATATAAGTGTATTTGTACCATTAATTATCTGTGCGTGGTTGAGTACAGCGACTGCTCGTAGACTGAGCTAGAAGCACTTTGACAGCTCACCTCATGAGTTCAAGTGCCGCAGTAGATGGCTGATGTAAGTGCTCACTGACCCCAGCAGGTTTGGGTGTTGCAACAGGCAGCTCTAGCTGCCTGCTGACCTCATTTCATCAATTCTTCAAAAAAGTACAATACGAAGAAGTGCACAGCGAGTAGGCTTTGCATCAACCTTTTCAGACGTTGCCTTTCGTGTGCTTTTCATTTGTTTTTCTTTGCTTGGATAGGCTGTCGGTCAAGGCCATGACATTTCAGATTGTTACATTGTACCATTTCTTTTGGTTTTGTTGATGGGGCTTCAAATACTCCTTTCAGTAGACTGCAGTTGCAACATGATGTGTTGAGATCCAGGGTGTATTCTTTTATGTACGTACGTTGCCTAGACAAAGATAATTTAATTGCGGTTATATGGCTTTTTTTTTGTTTAGGAACTACTTGCTGCTTGGATGACTTAGACTGTCATAAAGACAATGCAATTCACTGATCCCCTTCTACATTAACCCCTTAGCTGCGGCGGCTATTCTGCCGCAGCGCTAAGCGGGAGGCGGGGCCCACGGCGCTCCCTTACTCATGACTGAACCGCTCCGTCACGGCCCTCGGGTGAGCTGTGCTTGTGACGGAACGGTTCTGTCACGGCCCCGCCCGCTCTTTAGAACGTCAGCGCAGGCGCGGAACTCAGCAGGCCGTGACGGAACCGTTCCGTCACCAGCACAGCCCACCCGAGGCTTGTGACGGAATGGTTCCGTCACCAGCACGCAAAGGGTTAATTTCTATGTTTTCGTGATAACGTTGTCAGGATTATGGCTTACGGGCCTTCTAAAAAAAGTATCTACTATGTAATATTTTGATATATTCAGCAAAGAGACTCTACTTCCACTATTGTAGCCAAGATATTGCCTCATTATGGGATGTTTCTTTCTAGTGGTTTGGGGGGCACCACACTCAGTCACTTAAAAATTACAAACTACTCCCCCGAACAAATGACATAATGGTTAGTTTTGCCAATGCTTGTTAGTGAATGATGCTGTTCTTTTATAGAGGAACAATGCGTTTGAGATCTTGTGTGAAAGAAGACATCGGAGGAGTGGATAAAGGACATTTACACAGCTTGGTGGAATAGGTGTAGGTTTTGTCTTTGAAGTAGTGAAGAGGAGGGGTTTGGGTTGGTACCAAATAATCTGTGGGTAGTTCTTTGTTTTTGTCTTTCAGGTGTTGCTGCTGATGTGTGTAATTAAAGAGGTTCATGCCTAATGATATCCTCCATGTCTTAAATAAAGTCTAGATTCTCCGGATAGTAATTTTCCAACTCTTTAGTCTTATTATCTTTTTTTCGTCCCCAAAGAAGCAGGGCGGGAAGCACACGAGTAAGATTATTTGACTATATGACCGCGAATCCCTGGGTCTCTGAGGCCGTACAATCCACCAAAACAAGGTGAAGTAGAAGGAAACGTAAAAGAGAATATGTGTGGGTACGCATCGCAGCACTGTAACGCTTGCAGATCATTTCTGTAAATTATTCATTCAGATCCATAAGCCCGATTCATAAACAAAGTAGCAAATCTGCACCCACACAATTACATCTAAGAGCGAGATCAGATTTACAAATTTTCTAAATTCATAATATTCCCAGGAAAACGCATGGAATGCTGGACTAGGCACAGGTTTCTGAGTTCATTCTAAGGAAGGTCTTGTGACATTCCCAGCTGGACCCTAGTCCGACTGTGCTGAGTTTGCACATGAGAAACAGGTAGTGGCGGTTCCTCAGCTTTGGCGGAGGTGCATGGCCCATCAGGGTATCAGAGCGCTTTACAAATGATCAGATAAAGGCGACTTCTAGAAGCAAAATTAGCATAAGCTAGACCAGTACAAGATGTGTCAGCTCCCCAGTTGAGGAAGGGACCACCTCAGTGTCAAAACCGACAAGTCAAAAACAATTCCATAACAAGCGAGGTGTAGGCATGAGTGTAGTTAACTTGCCATGACAGACCTGGAGAGTGGAGTTTCTGGGTTCTAGGTAGAAATGTGTTCATTCGTAGTACATTAACTTCCTTAGGTAAATTTGGTCATAAGCATATGTTTATGGCAGAATTTAATTTAGTAAATAGGGCCCGTTGTGTGTAAATGTTTTTGGGAGTTACCCTGAAAATCAGGCATGAATCTTGCTTTTCTGTACCTACGTTTTGTATCCCTTCTCTAAGTTCATATATAAGTTTCAATACAAAATGGCAGGACACAACTGAATCTGTGCCATAGTTGAATGGTTTGGGGCAGCAGGTTTATTTGTATTCATTTATTGTCATTTTAAACACTGGGCCTTAATTACAAGTTTGATGAAAACTTCCTTTTTCCCAAGGTGTAATTTCCGGCCAAAGGAATTTGTCACACTATTAAGTTTTTTGTTGTAAAGCGCATGTATGATGGAATCAAAGCATGTGTGCCAAAGAGTAACTAAAGAGATTCTTAATACGGATAGATGGGTGATGCACTAATGTTTTGCATGGCTATTGCATGGCACAAACATATGATAAACATTGCGTTGATTTACTTACCATAAAAAAAGTTGCCGCAGTGCAGTGTTGCACAGCAATGCATGAACCCCCGTGAAACCCTTCGTAAATTTAGGCCTCAGTGTTTAAGGAATAACCTTACTGCAAGCTGAATAGTTTCTGTGCACCATCTCCAGCCGCTTTCTAACCAACATCGCTTGTTGATCTATGCATTATTTTCAAGTCAACCCAACTTCAGCATTCACGCAACACAGAAAGACAGATGCAGGACAATAATAGGGGTTGGAACATCTTCATCGGGAATAAGTAGCTGCACTTCCTAAAAAATGATGGTAAGAACTTAGTTTTGGAAAAAAATTGGGTTGGAGATGCCAGGAACAGCGCTGTCTCCCCAGTCACCCCTGACAGCACGAAAAGCTGGCGCCAAGCTCACCGATCCCTTCAATTACATCTTGTGGAAAGACCAGCTCAGCCCTTTCCTCGAGTCTCAGCGTCCCTTCATCAAACCCGATTACTTACGCTGGCCGGTTCCTCGTTACTGGCGCTCCGGAGCACGACTCCCAGCGGAGGTTGTTAATTTAAGACTGTCCCATCAAGCTGGTCTTCCAGAGGGGGGCATTGATTATGCATTTAATTAGTCTTTAAGGATTTAATTCATGTTCTCCACCAGACCCAACAGCCCCTTAACAGGTGAGTGTCAAGATATGTAAGTGTCCTAACTCAATTGAGGGATATTGGGAGCTGTCCAAACTTTCTGTTCCCGTCTTTACTTTGTCTTATATTTACTTCTCTGCTGTTATTTCGCGACCACCTTTACTTTGTAAGACTATCATGTCCTCCTAGGAACAGGAAAGCGGTAAGTATAATGTGGCATAAGAATTTGAAAAAGCTGGAAATTACTTTTAAAATGATTTGTATTAATCTACCATAGTTACATTTATGGTTAATATTACGGTACGTAACTGAAAAATGTTTTTATAAAATCATTTAAGTTTTGGGGTTGGTGTTTGTGTTAGATTAATGTGTTAGTATGAAAATAATTGGATGCAATTACATTAAAAACATGTTTAGCTAATAAAATAGAAACCTGGAATTAGAATAATGGTTAAGTTAAGGTTTATAATTGTATTAATTTAATGTAATTCATTATGTGCAAAATACATTAATTAGTTTTAAAGAATTTAAATTGAATTACATTTCTCAGTTTAGGATTAGGATTAAAATAAGGTCATTCATTTGTGGATGTGTTTAAATAGATAATTTAAAAGAAATAGGATTATATTTAGAGTGAGTGTTTATTCCAATAGAGCCAATTAAATCAATTAATATTATTGTAGGGTTGGGCTGTGGCCAGAATAAAATGACTTATAATTTTAATTCATAAAATAAAACCTGTATTTAATTCGAGGTTACTGTATTAGCCTTAATAAAATATAATGTAATTACATTTTAGGATTCAGGGAATGGTTGGTTAGCATGAAGGTCGAGTGTAGGGTAAAGAAGAGTAGCTAAAGCAAATAGAATTGTAATCTCTTTGATAGATGAGCTAAGTAAGGTAGGTGAAACTAAAGGTATGTTGAGCTAAACTATTATAAATAAAGGAGCCAGACAGGACATCTGAGCATTTTTGGTGCTCCAATCACTTTGCCATTGTCACTCAGAGGGGCAGGCTAAATATGTCTCTGAATTGGCAGCCAATGGCATCAGGAATATGGGTAGCCAATAGCTTCTGCTGCTTGCCTGGTTAAGATTTCTCTGTGAAAATATATGTACAGATAGCAAATAAGTGTAAAATAAATACATGTAGCATTCAACAGCAAAAACCTATATAAATAATACATTCACTTGAAAGAGGTAAGAATATAGGTATGGTGTACTCCTTGGAAAAGAGTACCATGTACTTCTGTAAGATAAATTAACATATGTTGTTTCACTTATGTAAATTTTCTCTTTCACTTAGGTGTAAATATTCACTTTGGTGGTTCTCACCATTTCTAAATGTAGATTTACACCTAAGTGTAGACTTGCATGTCTCTGCCTCCTGAAACCAGGGTGTGGAGACATCTAAAAGTAATGCTACCACTGTAAAGTTACCATTAGTATCTTTTCACACATAGCTGGAGCTCTGCACCATCCCAATAGAGAACTCCCTGTGGGAAGTTATAGGGAAAATTATTAAAGTTTTAAAATTCTTTAAGAAAAACGTTTTAAATATTATAATATGAAAGTAAAATAATGTAAAACATGTTTTTATATAGAACTAATTAAATAAAATGTTCCAGTACATTAACTCTTTCATGTGTATTAAATAATGACTGAATTGAAATATATATATATATTTTTCTAAACATCCCACCCATGGTAACATTATTTATATTTGACATATTAAATTTTATTAAACATTTGGTTGATTTAATTTACATTGTTTGATTTTTCTAACATAAGTTTAATTAAAGTTTTAAACTAAGTGTATTATATTTTATAATTATAAGTTTAATAATTAAATGTCTCTCTCTCTATATATATATATACATATATATATATATATATATATATATATATATATATATATATATATTGATCATTAAAAGTCAAATTAGTTTCATATTATTTCCTATGGAGTGTTATTATAAGCCCCTGCCACTATTATTTTCTATGGCGGTGTGTTGCAGTACCTTTGAGTGGCTATGTGACGTGCTTGACTTACTGCAAGACTGGACGGGAGTACATTTACTACTGTTTTGACACCTTTAGTAACTTTAAAAGCGTGGTTTGTGATTAACAATGTGCTTACTCTTTTGTGTGTGTCTGTGGTAGCCTGTCACTATCTTAAAACCTTATTTTTTTCCCGAAACTCTTCCCATTTTGCGGTGGATACTTCCCATTTTCCCAACAGTCCGCCCGGTCCCTCCTACATTTACAACTAAGTAGCGCTCTCACCATACAACAGAGAGGAGAGGTGGAGAGTTACACTTGTATATGTGTGAATTGCTCTTTGTAGTAAGTAAGAAGTACTACTGTGGTACTACTTTACATACTACAGCATGCAGTTTGTGCATTGGGCCCACTATTGTGAGTACTAAGAATCCCATGGTCGAGTGACTGGTCTGAATATTAGTCCCCGTTTGTGGTGACATAGTTGAGCTAAAATGCAATGGAGTGGAATGCGGCCAAGAGTGAATACCAGTGGCTGAGGATGATGAGAGGTCTGAGGTCTGACGTCTCCCAGGTTGCCTCTGCCCCCCTGCAGGCATCCTGGTGAGATCAAACGTGTCACTGAGTAGAGTGGGCCTGTCACAGTGGAGAGGTGTGGCTCACTGGTTAGAGGCGGCAGACCTGTAAGCAGAGAACGACCGGGACCAGGGTTCAATTCCCGACGCGGCAGGGTCTTGGACCAGGGTCAACGGACTTGATAATTCTCGCCTCGGTGCCTACTCTAACCAGGGAACACACTCGGTAACTCTGGGCATTAAGCTTGCCTCATCTCTACAACGGCCCCCCACAGACGCCGGGGATGCCTGGTTTCACCCTGGAGATACCCAGAAAGGGACCATCTCACAGGGAAAGCCAGGACGGGTTCCCCAGCGGTCTACAGCGCCAGGACACTCGGGTAGAGTAACAGTGCGCTTTACAAGTATCCCACATTTACATTTACATTTACATCTACTGGTACCTAGGGTGACTAGGCGTCCCTGTTTTTCACCTGCTGTCCTGGCAGATTTCGAGAAATTTTGCTCCAGTCCTGTCCCGGTTTTTGGAGAGGATCGACTGAAAACGGCGGGAGGTGCTTTTTTATGTTTTACAAAGCAGAGATAGTTAGCAGATGTTTCAAGAAAGCAATTTAATTAACAGGCAAGCTTCTGGGTTTAAAAATTGCATTTTGTGTATGTTCTAACTGCGTGTTCTGTAATTCTCTGCTGGGGGGCGCTGTGATTCTTGAAGTAAAATTGTAGTCCTTCTATTTCCGTGAAATGTCCCAGTTTTTTTTTTGTCTTTACAATTCTGGTACCTCGGCCAGAGGAGGTGTGACCTCCCACACGGAGCCGTCACATCTACTGGTATCTCAGTCAGATCAGATGTGTGATCTCCGGCACCGGGCCTGTCCCGGTTGCTGCTGCCTGGTGCCCCCGGGTGCTGGTGGCTGTGGGTCGGGCGCTGCCCCCCTCCTCTTCCTCCAGGCCGCCCCTGGGGCCGTCCCCCCTCCCCCCGGTTCCGCGCTGTCCCCCTGCATCCATCCCACGCTTGGCCGCCCCGGGACCCGCTCCCAGCCAGGGGTCTGCGGGGCTCTGGGGTCTGTTGTGCGTCCTCTTCACGCCCCTCGAGCCTGTCGGGAGGCATCTGGCTCCTGTCAATCTTAGAGGGGGGGTCATCGGACTCTAGGCTCAGGGGTCTGGAGGGGGACTGTCACTCATTCTTTCAAAGATGCCCCCGGAGCACGTGCGGCGAGGAGATGCGGGCACGTGTGGGCAGCGGGGAGGGGGGGGGGGGTGTGTTCTGAGGGTGAAGCCGGGGGGGGGGGGGGGCGTGAGGGACCCTCTCCCTCTCCCAATCACTCCACCGTTTATGTGGAGATTAATATTTCAACCGCGGGAAGAGACACTCATCTGTGCAAACTTTCATTCTTGCAGGATGTGACCTCAGCAAGATGTGTCTACAGTTTCATCTTAGCTGCTGCCCCCATTTCCTAGTTTCACCCTCTCCCGCCCCCAGGTTCATTCACGCCCTCTCCGGGAGCTCCCGTGTTCTACCCCTGCCCTCCACCCATCACTACTTCCGGGTGATTGCCCACACCGCCCGTCTCCCACCACACCCGCTGCCCTGCTACCCTCCCATTCACCACACCTCCCATCACACAGGACACCCACCTACACACAACTCCTATCCTTTTATTCACCACATCTCCCAGGACACCCCACTACCCACGCTTACTACCCTCTTATTCACAACCCCTCCCAACATGCCCGCACCGCCACCTCCTGCACTCCCACTCACCACACAACACCAAGTAAACTCCTCAACACACAACACCAAGGACACTCCTCACCACACAACACCAAGGACACTCCTCACCACACAACACCAAGGACTCTCCTCACCACACATCACCAAGGACACACTCCTCTCCTCACCACACATCACCAAGGACACACTACTCTCCACACATCACCAAGGACACACTACTCTCCACACATCACCAAGGACACACTCCTCTCCACACAACACCAAGGACACTCCTCACCACACATCACCAAGGACACACTCCTCTCCTCACCACACAACACCAAGGACACACTCCTCTCCACACAACACCAAGGACACACTCCTCTCCACACAACACCAAGGACACACTCCTCACCACACAACACCAAGGACACTCCTCTCCACACATCACCAAGGACACTCCTCACCACACAACACCAAGGACACTCCTCACCACACAACACCAAGGACACACTCCTCACCACACACCACCAAGGACACTCCTCACCACACAACACCAAGGACACACTCCTCACCACACACCACCAAGGACACTCCTCACCACACACCACCAAGGACACACTCCTTACCACACACCACCAAGGACACACTCCTTACCACACACCACCAAGGACACACTCCTCTCCACACAACACCAAGGACACACTCCTCTCCACACAACACCAAGGACACTCCTCACCACACAACACAACAACAAGGACACTCCTCGCCACACACCACCAAGGACACACTCCTCACCACACAACACCAAGGACACACTCCTCACCACACAACACCAAGGACACTCCTCATCACACAACACCAAGGACACTCCTCACCAGGAAAGGGATGCTGGCAGCAACCACACTCAAACAGCTAAAGGCAAACTTGAATGGCCCTACCTTATTGCCACTGCTTCGCGTGGCGCAAGTTAAAATAGAGTCATCTTTGACTTATGGCAGTGAGGCTCTAAGAGGCAAAGACGCGGAATTACTGGACATAACCATTGTAAGGGCCTATCGACTTCTTTTTAACTTGCCAACTTACACCTCACAAGCCCAGATCCGATTAGAATTTGGATTGACCAGCCAACTGCTTGCAAGTAGAGGGTCTTACATAAAGTGTTGGCATAAAATGAAGAACGCACCAGAAACTACACTGAATCATCAGCTCTGGCAAGATTTAAGCAACTCCTCCTCTAAAACGCCGGCAAAATCATATTTGGAGGAGTCTTTGACTGCGACAAGTCTGAAAGATTTATGGGTAACTCCACTACCACATGCGCAATTTAAGCGGGTAGTAAACAAGAGCATAAAAAGACAATCGCATGTGGAAGATAAATCTACCTTTTCCCGCAGGCGACACGCCTGGATGACTCTGTGTACATACCAACTGCCGGGCCTGCAGGCATATTTTGGTCTTGGGTACGGCAGGAAAACGAAAGAAGCCTTTTTAAAGAATAGGTTAGGAATTCTACCATCCATACCTCATCTACAACCGTGGCTGAGAAGGGCTTGCGGAACAAAATGTAGGCTGTGCGGTGCAGAGAATAAAGACTTCGAACATCTGCTATGCACCTGCCCGATGCTTAAAGAGGAAATGGTCGCCTTGTTAAAAACTGCTTTTAACGAACACAATATCCGCACACGCAGACAGGCAGTCCTGGCCTGCTTCGATCCAGGCTTTCCGCCATTAAATGGGAAGTTAGTGACATTTTTTTAATAACTTGAGCGGAAAGTAACAAGTTCATGAACTTGGCCCTGACAAGATCGATTGAACTATGCCCAAGACAAGATGAAATGACCAACGCTCACTTCCCACATCATACCGTTTTTAGCATTACTACTATCAATAACTAATGTCTTTCTGGTTTTTTATAAACAACTTTTTGCTCTTATAATCTTTTATCTGATGATATGTGTTTTAATGTATTTTTGTAATGGTTTTTATTAACCTGAGACAATAAAATAAATTTCAAATTTCAACACCAAGGACACTCCTCACCACACAACACCAAGGACACTCCTCACCACACAACACCAAGGACACTCTACTCACCACACCAGCTACTAACCCTCACATGTCCTACACCTAGCATCCCCCAGATTACACTACTTCTACTACTACATTCCCCTCACCACACCTCCTATTGCTCAGCGTTCTCTACCCACTCCTTCTGCCTATCTCTTCGCCTGAGTACTCTCCCCACTTATTGTCCCTTCCCTTTCTTCACACCTCTCAACCTCCAGGGTCTTCCACCCACACACCCCACCTTCCCCTTCACCACCTCTGTCCTTTTCAGGGTACTCTGGCCATGCCATCTGGCTTCCCCTTCATCACACCTTTCATGTCCGAGGGTCCTCTACCCACCCCTTCTATCTTCATCACATCTCCCAGGGTACTCTACCCACCCCTTCTACCTTCCATTTCATCACATCTCCCAGGGTACTCTACCCACCCCTTCTGCCTTCCCTTTCATCACAGCTCCCATGGCACTCTACGCACCCCTTCTACCTTCCCTTTCATCTCAGCTCCCATGGTACTCTACCCACCCCTTCTGCCTTCCCTTTCATCACAGCTCCCAGGGGACTCTACCCACCCCTTCTGCCTTCCCTTTCATCACAGCTCCCAGGGGACTCTACCCACCCCTTCTACCTTCCCTTTCATCACAGCTCCCATGGCACTCTACGCACCCCTTCTACCTTCCCTTTCATCACAGCTCCCAGGGGACTCCACCCACCCCTTCTACCTTCCTTTTCATCACAGCTCCCAGGGGACTCTACCCACCCCTTCTACCTTCCCCTTCATCACACCTCCAATATATTGTGTGAGGACACCCCCAACCCATACTTTCCTTTCTTGCTCCATACGTCGCTTCTTAGAGGATAGTTACATTCCCACTCATTCTACACGACTGCACCTCCGATATCCTAATGCCCACGCCTCTTGAGCTCCTCTACCTCACACCTCGCGCCAACCTACCATTCACTAGACCTGGCCCCCTTTTATCCTTCCATTGACCACACCCAACATGTCCAAGGGTACCCCTTACACCTCCTAATACACACTCCAGCTCTTTCCACCAGTAATACTGCCCACAGACCCTGCATTCTTAGCCTCCTCTCTTCTCCAGTAATACTGCCCACAGCTCCCCATCTTTTATTCGCCGCTTTCTCCAGTAAAAGAGTCCACATTGCCTGTCCTTTTATTCATCACTGGTATCTTTTAATACTGCCCACCCCTTCTAATCTGTTATCCCATCTTATTCAGCAGCATTGCCCACACATCCTCACCTCTTATTCACCATTCATTTATAGCAATACTGCCCATTCCTCCTAACCTCATATTCTCTACTCTTCCCCAACAATACTGCCCACACCTTCGCATCTTTTATTACCACTCTTCTCCAGTAGGACTGCCCATACCTTTGAATCTTGTATGCACCAACCTTCTCCAACAATACTGCCCACACCTTCGCATCTTTTATTACCACTCTTCTCCAGTAGGACTGCCCATACCTGTCAATCTTGTATGCACCAACCTTCTCCAACAATACTGCCCACACCTTCGCATCTTTTATTACCACTCTTCTCCAGTAGGACTGCCCATACCTGTCAATCTTGTATGCACCAACCTTCTCCAACAATACTGCCCACACCATCGCATCTTTTATTACCACTCTTCTCCAGTAGGATTGCCCATACCTGTCAATCTTGTATGCACCAACCTTCTTCCAATAATACTGCCCACACATCCTAAACCCATATTCTCAATTTTTCTCCAGTAGTACTGCCCACACCTTCTAACCTCTAAGTCACCACTCTTCTCAGTAATACCAAGCCGTTTTTTTGCCTTGTGTAATAAATACAATTCCTAAATAAAAGCACGTACATATATATGTACATACAGGGGTTTGAGTCTGCCCTCTTCTTCGGTTTATCTGTCACTCATCACAACATTCAGGTATGGGGAAACGGGCCAACCCTCTTCAGCCATTGGCTCTTTTGCATTGTAAGTGACAGCGTTTGCATGATCATGTACACATCTGCACAAAAGGCACTTCTCTCCATTCTGGATCATATATATATATATATATATTCAACAGCTTGGCTCAAGGTTTATGTGGTCCAACGCTCTCTTCACCAGTGCCGAACTCCTAAGCAGAGCCCTGCTTTTGTTATATTATCCAGATCCCTTAGATTAAGGGAGAAAGTCCGCACTCACAAAAACAATCCTTCCCAGTTTTTCTTTTATTTGTCAAAGATTCAGCATATTCAGATACAAACACCAACGCGTTTCGCGACCAACCAGTCGCTTACCGTGAACAAGCGACTGGTTGGTCGCGAAACGCGTTGGTGTTTGTATCTGAATATGCTGAATCTTTGACAAATAAAAGAAAAACTGGGAAGGATTGTTTTTGAGAGTGCGGACTTTCTCCCTTAATCTAAGGGATCTGGATAATATATATATATATATGTATATATATATATATAAAATCAAATCTTTTCAACCCCTTGCATGCCGGCCGCCGCGCCTGCGCTGCAGTGATTTCGCGCCTGCGCGGCACGTTCTATTGAGCGGGCGGGGCCGTGACGGAACCATTCCGTCACAAGCACAGCACCACCGTGGCTCGTGACGGAGTGGTTCCGTCACGAGCATGGCGGGGCCCCCACGCGGCCCCCCTAGCGCCGCGGGGGAATTACCGCCGCGGCCATGGGGTTAATCATCTTTCTGTGTTTACACACGCTCATCAGGTTATAGTAATTCAAAGTCAATAGTATCTTTTTTTTTATTTGCACCAAAAGAATCCTATGTTCCTGTGATATGCATTAAAACTATAAAGAGTTTCCACAGCTGTGCTAAGTAAACCTATGAAGTACTCCTATTGATTATGGGTGATGGTTATGTTTATTTTTGATTGCAAGTATACAGCAGCTACGCTTAAGCAGTGGCACATTTATTTAATTTAAAAATGTTGTGGCATAGTGTAAGAAAATAAATAATCATTGCCAGACCGATAGGCTTTGCCAATGCTTGTTTTACGGTGCGTTTGTGTTTCCCATTTTCTCAGCGCTGCACCACCTTTTTGCAAAATCTATTTTTACAGTGCCTTGGTACCTCCTTTTAAATTTGTTTGATGTAGCTCCTTTCACACTGTGCCCCTTTGGCAGGAACCTTGCGCTCCCCTCTTAGAGAGCCCTCAGACCCCCCCTGCAGTGTCTATGTTATGTACCTTCTTGCCACCCTTTTATAGTGCCTTGGCGCCCCCTTTAATAGTGCCTTAGACATCACCTTCTTTGTTGGTACCCCCCTTTATCACCCTGTGCTATTTTCCAGCGCATTGATGCTAGTTTTTATGTACTTTGGCACTAACCTTTTACTGTGCCTGGTGCCAACCTTGTATGAAGCCAACTTGCTCTATCGTACACTAATGCCCGCTTACGGAGGGGCCACTCTCGACAATCCTTAAAATTGAAAAATCTAAGATGTTGGTGATGTTCACTATCTTCTCCCACAGTTCCACTCCCTCGACACTGCACATGCGCCAACATCTTCTTCCATCCATTGCCCCGGGCTACTCATTGTATTCTTCGGCTACTCATTGTGGCCACCATCTACGGTTAATTATTTTCCCTGCTCCTCAGCCACCTTTGTCGGCACAGCTACTGCCTACAACCCCTAGGGTGCTCGCTCACTCGTGCCCCAACAAATCATTCACATTGAGAATTGATCCACATTGCTACTAGCCACACCCCATGGAACACTGACCCGCAGCCCTGCCTCGGAATTATGTTAATTAGGTGGGGGCCATTTTTGCCGACCCCACTCCCGACAGGTGGAGCCAGCAGGTTGCAAACACAGCTGCTATCCTACCGCATACACCCCGCAAAGGCCATATGGCTAGGATGGACAGTTTTCATAACCAAAGGTACAGACATAGAAATAGGACTAAATGTTGGCACTAACCATGGGACTGCAGAGACAACCAAATTCAGAGCCTGTTTTATTCATATATATATATATATATATATATATATATATATATATATATATATATATACACACACACATATATATATATATATATATATTAGATCAAATTTAAGCATTCCCTCCTCTCGCTGTGAGCCTGCTGGTAAGCCCTGCCTTATGGGCTCTGCAGCCATGATTGATTGACCTTTCGTTAACCTCTGGTATGTTGCTTGAATGAGGCGAGGTAGCACAGCAGGTGACTTTAAATAAGTTAAGTTGTGTCCATGGTGTGACGAGGGGGCTGGTTGGAACATGAGCCGGCAGAACACTGATTATTGGGTATGGTCACCAGGTCGTCTCTCAAAAGCCGAGATATGATTTGTTTTAGCAGAAAGTGTCTGGATCCAGTGACAGTCCTTGAAAAACTGGAACTATCCTAGAAAATCCCAGCGCGTCCTCATGGGATCCAGAAATATATTTGTCCTATGAGCTAAAGGGTACCACAATGCATGATGGGAATCATGACCACGGGGAACAAGTGGCCATAGAGTCTGAAGACCAGTGAACCGCGCGGTCTCCAGGCGTGCAACTCGCTGGTGTTCGCTTTCCCTATCTGAGCCCCTCGCGCCGAAGCCCAGGGAGCTGCCAGCTCAAATTAGCGCCATTATGGCTGGGTACCAGGAATGCAAGCTGTCCCTCTCGCGGCACCAGGTCCCAGCGGAAGGGGGTGCATACACAATAGGCTTGCAGTTGGGGGGAGGGCGGAGTGTTCACCAGGAAGAGGATGAACTTGGAGGCAGAGAGGCCAGAGGTCACTGAGCCATAGATGTAGCCAAGTCTTGGTCTGTGGTGTCATAGCAACAAGGACTAGGAAGACGGGCAGAGCGGATGGTCCATATTCAAGTCAATTTTTGTGAATCAGAAAACCAAGGAATGTGGGGCCAAAAGAGAAACATGGCACAAGGGGGTGGGACCATGGACTGCCAATTGGGAGGAGGGGTGGCCTGGAGGTCAGGAAAGGAACGTGCAGTGTGGTAAAGGGACAAAAAGGGACATGTACAAGTGCTACAAAAGGCCATATTAGGCAAGTGTCTATATGGCCACAAGCCAAGTGAACCAGATGGCCCACAGGCAACAAAAGGTGCCCCATGCTGGGGCCAGAAGGCAGAAGGATGTGACTACAGCATCAGCCCCAAAGGTCCTTGCACCATCCACACTGTGCCGCTGCCTTTTGGCTAGGTTCGCACTATAGAAATACCATATACATACAAGAAGGTTTAGGACAAGCGAGGAGGAATAGAGTTGGTAAATGGTCACATGACAACAAGGCTGAACTCTTTGAAAATGCTGCAAAAGAAGACCCAAAGGCGCCCTTTAACAAATCGTTTAATTTATTTATTTACAGTAGAATGTCCTTTGCTCATTTATATACATTTTAATGCATGGGGGAGCATGTGCACCTCTGCCGATCGCCAAGGAATGGAAATACTTGCCCCTCACCTTTATACATGCACACATGGCTTCCAGTTGTAGGCAGGTGCCCATCCTGCCACCCATCCCACAAGGGTGCCACCCCACTTCGGGCACCTACTGCCCTGACGTAAACAGTATTGAATTTATATAGCGCTTACTACCCCTGATGAGGCATTGAAGCACTTTTCTGCGAGTAGCATGCTACTCCGGAAGCCAAAAAGGATTAGTGGTGAATTAGTATAGGGAAATATGAAATTAATTTGAGCGGAGGATATGTGAGTCTGTTATCTGGATTGAAAAAGGATAGTGGAGGAATAGAAGAGGAAAGGGTTTGCATTTATATAGCGCTTGGTACCCCTGATGAGGCGTCGGAGCGCTTTTTGGCAAGTAGCACGCTAACAGGATTAGTGGTGAATTAGTATAGGGAAATATCACATTAATTTGACTCGTGGACATGTCTCGGAGGCCTGGGTAAAATTTTAATTATACTGGCAAAGCTACCAGGTGCAAAAGGTGTCCGATAAGTTTTGAATGGGCCATACCATACGCTAATAGTTTTAGCGCCCATTTTGAGTATGTCATTCAGCCATGTTCATGGGCTGGGTCTCTCTTTTAACATCAAGTTATAGCTGTTGTTAATGCCAACCACTAGTGTGATTCACACTTATTTCAAACCCACTGCAGTGCTAACAAGACTTAGCCATTTGCCACAATTGTGCAGACCTCTCTATGCATAGGCATTGGTCCTTCCTCTGACCAGTGACGTGCAATGTGGCAGTCCTGAGATGTCCTGGTGATGTGGTACATCTCAGTTTTTTCCCAGGACCAAGGTGACCAATGGCAGTCCTCGAAGGCCGAATCCATGCCAGATTTTCAGATCATTCATAAGAGAAACATTTACACACAATTAGGCTAAATGGAAATCATGTGCATAGTCAATAGTTCCTCTGAAAATCCAGCACACCTACATACTTTGTGGTGCTGCCTTGTATACTGCATTCTATATTTGAACGCTATCAAAACGTTGCATGGACGTCATGTTAATGGTATGTGCTGTAAAAGGGGAGATGGACGGGAACACAGAACAATGGAGTTCTGAGAGTGATTTGTAGCTCGGAACTCAGATCTCTCTCAAGATTTTGCATTTGCTTGAGTAATGTTCAGGGAATTCTATTTCTTCTGATAGGTGGAAAAAAAGAAGAATATTGGATTGAAAAATAATGCATGGTCAACATTATTGAAATGAAACTAAAATGTATATAGCGCACTATTACCCTCGGGTGTCTAGGCGCTATTGAAGGCTTCATATACTTCTTCTGAGTTTCTGGAGTAAATTGTAAGTGCCTATATAATGCCAAGGACAGGATTTGATCATTTCCACAAATTAATGTGGATCATGAGCAAGTAATCTGACAGACACTCCTCACAAATCACAGTACAGCGGAGATCTAACCAATGGTCTTATTCTTAAAAATCACTTATATAAATTTACAAAAATGTATTCTCCAGAACAACTTTTAGAATTACCTTGTTTTCTCTGATTTCTATTTTTCTTATCCTAAAATATCTTTCTAAATGTTGGCCTCCCCTTAACAATTTTTTTAATTTAATACAGCTTTTGTTATATTCTGGGTTTAATAAAATAAAGAAAGGTGGAGGAGAACCCTTGCACTCTCAAACCTTTTTCTCTACATTATTCTTAGTTACGGGGTGATCTCTTCTGGGCCGCCACACCCTGATGTGTTCACCCATCAAGACAAATCAGAATCCTTTCAAATACATATAACTTTTTAAACAAAATACTTGACACTTACTAACATTGTACGAATTCTTTTCCTGGTCAAAGTTGCCATTTTTTCTTTTCTTTTCACTTTTTAAATTGTAATGAAATGTTATTACATATTTTAGAAATGTATTAAAATATTTTAACATTTTAGTTAGTAAATCTCAGCGTTGTGCACTTATAAAAAAAAAAATCTCTTTTGGTAAAATGTTATTTATTGTCCCAGAATGCTATATTAAAATTGGTATATTGTGTTATGGAGACTATTGAGAAGAGAAGAAAAAAAATCTTGAAAAAGACATTTCTGGCAAATATGTTTAGGAGAACTTTTTTTTTTATACACGATCCTTATAATATCAATTGTCTTTCCAGTTCCCTTAGCATCCTTGCCTGAGGAAAAGGCTACAAAATACACAGATGAATGAGAGTTAGGGGTGACATACCTGGATGAGTGGGAGAGTCTTTGGGGGGCAGTGGAGGACAACAATATGTTGATGTTCTCATCTTTAATACTATATTAATAGCATCATATAACACAATACTAGTGAACTTTACCTGGATTTGATCCTAACCAAATGATTTTATGTTTTTTCTACATTGTCTGGCTTTGGTTTTTCATAACACCCCTCATTGTGACCTGAGCTGTGTGCCGGGGTGTAGACTGTAGCTTGCGTGACTGCACGCGCTCGATAGTGAGCACTGTAGCTCTTACGCCACCCCACGTCAACTCAAACTTTACAAGTATTCTTTTTTTAATCCACACTATGGCTCATAATCCCTTTCTGAAAATATATTTGTATGCCATGTCTATACAGTTCCCGTCAACATGAAACAAAACCATGCCGACATTTGGTGGCCATCTCGCTCGGCCATCTCTTTTTCTCAAGGTGCTCCAGGCATTTTGAGGGTCAGGTGGCCATTTTGTCTTTCACGGTTCCCAGCGGAAAGCTTTCTTCCGCCGAGCTCCTTGAGGTAAGGGATCGGAGAGCCACCGGACGAAGCGGCTGCTCTGACCCGACATTATCGAGAGTTTGAAAGAGTCACCCTATCCTTAAATGGGCTGCCATGTCTTGTCAATGATTTGGATGTGTTCCTTGGCCTTCATCCTTAAGGAGGCGATGCTGGAGCTCCTCTGGTCCAGGTCCTCCATTGGGTACTTGTCCATGTAGCTGGTGGCGCACTGGTACGGGGAGTTGTTCATGGCTTGCATAGGTGGTGCCATTGGGGGTGGCGTGTTGAGGAAGGAGTGACCAGTGTAATTGGGCTGCATGCCTTGTGCTGGCCCCATGAAGCCGGGCATGCTGTGGACGGAGGTGGCCGCAGACATGGGCGATGTCAGCCACGGGTCCATGGGTAAGGAGTTGCTCATGGGCCCCATGTTGCCACCCATCGGTGGCCGGTTGAAGGAAAGCATCGGCGTGTCATGGATCTTCATCGTCGACGCTTCCATCTTCTCCTGCCTCCTCCACTTGGCTCTTCTGTTCTGAAACCACACCTGAGAAAGGAACAGATGCATAAAATGAGTGGCCTGTGGATACAAAAATCCCCACATCAGACATCAAGATAATTTCCCTTTAGTGTTTCACATCCACGCATCGGAACTTGGGTATTTTGAAATTTTCTTTTTTTAAATACATTTTTCACCGCTTTCATGAATTTACTAAACCTTCCGGGAGAAGAGGATTGCTTCCCTTTTCCCTATAATGTTCCCTGCATTTTGTACCAAGGACCACAAATCAGTTTTTAGCTTTGACACTTTTTTCTGACTTTTAAGAACATTGCAGAGTATAAAGGTAAAGACAGCTGTCTCAACCACTTAAATGTTTGTCAAAATTGGAATGTTGTTTTGTGAACTGGCGTAACAAATTTTTTAGTCCAATATTCATATTCGAGTCTGATATTCCTAATATTAACACTATCAAGCCTGTCTTACAAAGTAAGGCCTAGCTCCCTGCGTAAAGACCATCCCATCTGTACCGTAGGCTTCTTCGAAATAAGGATCCTAGAAAAAAGGTGTAACCAAAGAAGCCGGACAGCCCAAGGCCACCACGCACAGACCAGAAGCAATATGTTGTAGTTCAATAAATTTGTGGAGAAATGAGACATAATAAGGCCAAAAACTGATATAGGGGTTATTGTGTTCCTGTTTGGGGGTGGCCTCGCCTTCTGGTTCGGAATGGACAGTTCCCATGAGGAGCAGGGTCAGTACTGATTTGCGTAAAGCGGGCCTCTGTCGAGAGTGGCGGAGTGGGTGAAAAGATAATGGAGCTAGATGATACCCTGAGCGATTCCCGCTAGCGTAGAATATTTGCAAGTGGATTGGGCCAGCTTGGAACTAAGCGCGTCTATTTTGAGTATAGATTGGCAGATCAAGAAGACAGTGAGCCAATATATCACTGAGCACATCTTGAGAAGAGTCCAGTAGGCCTGTAGGTTAGTTAATGACTCATTTTCAGCAGTTCTTGGTATATGTGAGGTTTTTGAGTCCTAATATGGGTGAGCGCATCTTCGGTGTGACTTGGAAGACATGGTAGTCAGCGAGTCAGTTTTTAGGAAGCATTGTAGATCTGAAAGTCAGTGAGTTCTGCAGGCCATTGAGTACGTATATGGCAGGCTGTGGTATCATTTTTATACTTTTGTTCAAATTTTTCAGAAAACAAAGACTGCCCAAAAAAGTTTGTATGGAGCACTGAACAGTAATTTTACAAAAGAAGTAGAAAATAACAGTCACCAATGTGTCGTCCCCCCAAAAAAAAAATGCAACCAAGCCAAAAAGAGAATCTTAAATCTTAACAGAAAAAAATCCTAGAAACATGTTACATTATAGATCGCATGCTCAGAAATGTATTGTTCCGATTCTTTTAAAAAGATAAGGTCTTGGGGACTTCAATGATTTCTAGGGTAAGTGGCTCTATCTGGAGTGAGCCTTGGCAGATCTAAGGTTCAGTAAATCATTGAGGGGCATATTTACAATCCCCTTACGACACTTTTACGCTGCCGTTGTGTCACTTTTGTAATGCAGCGGCAGCGTAAACCATGGGCCACTTTGCGCCTTATCTACAAAGTGACGCATCTAGCGAGATGCATCACGTTGTAAAGCCCTGCGCCACATGAAACCTGCGTCAGGTTTCATGTGGGCGTTCCGGTGCAGGTTGGGCGTTCCAGCGCCGGAACGCCACGTAAAATGACGTAGTGAAATCTACAAGATTTCACCGAGTCACTTTTACGGCCATGTTGTGTCAAAACTGCGCCTGCTTGAAGCAGGTGTAAGTCTTGACACACCATGTTAGATATAGGCAGGGTTGGAACAGTGCTGGAGTTGCATGGCGCCCGCGACGCAACTCCAGCACTGCGCCAAACTTACGCCGGCAGATTCAACACGCGTCTGTTTATCCATGCGCCATGATACGCCGCATTGTAAATGCGGCGCATCTGTGGTGGCACAAGGGTAAACTTGCGCGACGCATCTTTCCTGGTGCATCCCTGCTGATTTGCAGGGATGCACCAGGAAACGTAAGTCTGCCCCTGGGTCTCTAACTCAATCGTAAATAGGACTTGGTTGAAATGAATTTCGGGCGTCTATGTTGAGCAGGTCATGGTAGATTAGAAGTTCAGTTACTACTAGTTCAGTGAGCCCATCTTGAGTATCCCTTGGTAGATCTGAAGTTCACTGAGTCCTAAGTTCTGTGGGTTCATGTTGGACAGGTCATGGTAAGTCAATAAGTCCATGCCGAGTATGCTATTTTAGACCTGGGATTCAGTGAGACCTAAAGTCTGTGAACCCATCTTGAGTAGGCCCTGGTAGATCTGAATTTCAGTGAGTCCTAGGTCATGGTAAATCAGTGAGTCCATATTTGGTAGGCCATGGTAGACCTGAAATTCAGTGAGTCAAAGTCTGTGAATCCATCTTGAGTAGGCCCTAGTAGATTTGAGTTTCCCCGTGTCCTTCTTGAACAAGGCATAGCACAGCTGAAGGTCAATAATTCCTAGGGTCTCGTGATCCTGGGTAGATCGGAGTTTCTATGGCTTCTTCAAAAGGTCGTAGGAGAAATAAAGGTCGATAAATCCTAACGTCTGGTGGTACATCTTGAGTAGGCCTTGATAGAAGAACCTGCGGAAACTTAGATCTAACAGGTCACTGGACAGCTGAAGATCAATAAGTCCTAGGGTCTGGTGGTACATCTTGAGTAGGCCAAGGTAGATCTAAGTTTCCAAGTGTCCTTCAGCAGGTCATAGGACAACTGAAGGTCGATTAGTCCTAGGGTCTGGTGGTACAACTTGAGTGCCGCTTGGGGTGGGAGACGTCTGTGGTTGGTGGAGTCATCTTGAGTGAAGCAGGGTAGTGTCTTCCTGGAAGTCGGCGGAGTGAACGCGTGGTGTAGGTAAGCCTCACTCAAGCAGTGCCCACAGGCCTTCGCTGTTGTTGTTGTAGCTGTGGCTTCCGCGCCCCTGGAGCAGGGGCAAGGGGGGGGATGCTGATTAGGCTTTTTAATGTAATTAGCAGCTCACTTATTGGCCCTGGCACCCAACAGCAGGCGATTACGCTATTAAGGGCCCGTAAGTGTTGGTAATTGGATGCATTGGAGGGGGATTAGCGGGTTTTGTGCACACCGGGGCTCTGCCTATGCCCTTCGGAGGCCGAATAGCGGCTTATGCGATATGTTAATTAGATGATATTTTAATTAAGCGGATAACTTAGGAGGCGGCCTTCTGGGCTCTGGTTTGTACCATGAACTTGTCCATCACAACAACAGGACCACTTTGACCACAGCCCTCCTTGATAGCGAAATATGCTTCATAAGTCTAATAGTCTAGGTATTTCCACTACTACTATTGCATTAAGTGTGTGTATAGAATAAGGAACTGGTTTTCTTTTCAAAATAAACAGCTATCCGTTTGTTAAGAAATGTGTACATTTTTAACAAAAGCATGTATGTGTTGTGCACATCCAGAGAGGAGAGACGAGTGCTAGGTCGTAGAGGTTTGGGTCAACTTACTTAATAGACAGAGCAATAAAACTACAAGTACCAGAATGCAATTCCACATAATCTATAACGCATGGAAATGCTGAACATCTCAGACAAGGGACGCCGTGAAATACCCCACTTTTCTTTGCTATCGGCTACTCTGCTGCCACCTAGAGGCCAATACAAGGGGAGAGGATGTGGCGTAACAACCAGAGCTGCCGACTGGGGCACCAGGTTCGAGTCTGGGCATCAGCTTAACATCCTGTGACTGTGCAAATCCCTTCCTCTCTCCGTGCCTACAAAAAAGAAGAATGTGTCCCTGTGTAATGCAACTGGTGCTCATGTAAAGCGCTCCAATAATATATCTTCGGGTAGAGTTCGCTCTATATAAAATTGCAAAAAATAAATAAATCCTGCGACTTTGTGGTTCCTCCAATTACAGTTTTTACCAATGAAAAGAACTATCAGATTTTCGCCACCATAGGAGACTTTTTTTCTACTTCAGTTTTTAGCCTCCAAAAAAAGAGGGGCAGACTTGAAATGGAATAATAAAATCCTCGGAAGTTTTCACCAAGCACTATCGGGGCTCAACCGCCTCAGCTTTTTTTTTCATGGCATGCCGGGATGCGTGGTCTTTTTGGTCCAATAAAAAATTTGTACTACGAAACCCAGCATGCAAAGAAAACATTACCAGGTGAGACAATCAAGCGTAGAACTGGAGTGTCAAGGCTACTGGGGACCCCTGGCACCTGCGTGCGGCCTCACCGTAAGTCTGTTGACAAACTGTCTTTAAAAAGGCGCCATTAACTTACCGAGAAGCATACGTTAGTCTCGCGAAGGTATTATTGTAGAAAAGAAAGGCGTAACTAACTTTTTCGCGTATTGGTAGTCGTTGCGCCTGCAGCGGTAGCGCTTAGAAGTCCTCATTATTAAGCTAGGCGCCTCTTTAGAATGAATGCTGCTGCCTGGGGTGTTGTGCTCACCTGAACTCTGACCTCCGGCAGGTTGACCTTCATGGCCAGCTCCTCGCGGCTGTACACGTCCGGGTAGTGGGACTTCTCGAAGGCCCGCTCCAGCTCGTGCAGCTGGTAGGTGGTGAAGGTGGTGCGGTTTCGGCGGTGCTTCTTCTTGGGCTGGTCTTCTTCCGGGGTGTCTGGGCCTGGTGTGCCGTTCTCGCTTTCCATGCCCTTCCTCAGGTCGCTCAAGTCCCCCTCGCATTTGCTTAAGAACATGTCTGTGTCTGGAAGAAAGAGTACATTACATTGGGGCGGGAAGGAGACATGTGTGTTGTATGTGCACTTACAGGTTCACATAGATCTGCATGAGCCCCCCACCCTCCCTCAAAGGTCTGTGTGTCTGCCTTCCCCCTCTCAGAGATCTTCATGTGTAGTTGTTTCCCTCACAGACGAGGTAGGTGTACTTTTCTCTTGCTCCTGTCCGGTTTTATTTGAATTCTGGAACTTGTAGTCTTGTTTATGTATTATAAAACAGGACTACAAGTCCCACAATTCAGAGGGAAAAAAAACCTGAAGTGGCGCAGCACATCACGCATGGACCTGGGTAACTTGGCAGCTCTGCCTCATGTACTTTTCATGTCTCACTTTTCCTCGCAGGAATCTGTGTGTCTGTTTTCTCTCGCCCCAAAATCTGCAATTCTTCCTATGAGAGGTATACATGTGTCTCTCTTCTCTCTCAGTGGGATCACATGTTTATTTCTTATCTCATGTGTCTGTGTGCCGCCTTCTGGCTCAGAGAGAGCTGCATGTCACCTTAACTGGATCTGTTGTGCCTCAGTGTCCACCAGTGAGAAGCGTGGCTCAGTGGTTAGAGGCGGCAGACCCGGAAGCTGAGATCAACCGTGGGCCAGGGTTCGTTTCCCCGCCTCGGCGGGTCTCGGGCTCAAAAATTCCACAGACTCGACAATTCTCGCTCTGGTGCCTACTCGACTCACGGGGTCACACTCTGCGACTCTGGGCAATAGCTTGCTTAATCTCCACTACGGCCCCTCGCGGCGGGATGCCTGGCTTTCACCTTGTGAATACCCTGCCGGGGTATCTCACTGGGGAATACCAGGACGGGTTCCCTAAGCAAGCGCCTTGAGACCCCTGGGTGATTCGTGCGCTATATAAATCGAAATACATACATACAGTGAGATCTGTATGTCTCACCCCACAGAGATATTAATGTCTATCAGAGCTACGTATGTCTCTTTTATCTCTCACTAAGATGTCTGTCTCTCTTCTTAGCCACAGATGTCTGTCTGTGTTATTACTGTGCGAGACCTGCATGGCTTGTCTCCCTAACAAGGTCTGTTTGCGTCTCTGTTCTCTCTCACTAAGGTCTGTTTGCGTCTCTGTTCTCTCTCACTAAGGTCTGCTTTGTGTCTCTGGTCTCTCTCACTAAGGTCTGCTTTGTGTCACTGTTCTCTCTCACTAAGGTCTGTTTGTGTCTCTGTTCTCTCTCACTAAGGTCTGTTTGTGTGTCTGTTCTCTCTCACTAAGGTCTGCTTTGTGTCTCTGTTCTCTCTCACTAAGGTCTGCTTTGTGTCTCTGTTCCCTCTCACTAAGGTCTGTTTGTGTCTCTGTTCCCTCTCACTAAGGTCTGTTTGTGTCTCTGTTCTCTCTCACTAAGGTCTGCTTTGTGTCTCTGTTCTCTCTCTCTCACTAAGATCTGCTTTGTGTCTCTGTTCTCTCTCACTAAGGTCTGTTTGCGTCTCTGTTCTCTCTCACTAAGGTCTGCTTTGTGTCTCTTTTCTCTCTCACTAAGGTCTGTATGTGTGTCTGTTCTCTCTCACTAAGGTCTGCTTTGTGTCTCTGTTCTCTCTCACTAAGGTCTGCTTTGTGTCTCTTTTCTCTCTCACTAAGGTCTGTATGTGTGTCTGTTCTCTCTCACTAAGGTCTGCTTTGTGTCTCTGTTCTCTCTCACTAAGGTCTGCTTTGTGTCTCTGTTCTCTCTCACTAAGGTCTGCTTTGTGTCTCTGTTCTCTCTCACTAAGGTCTGTTTGTGTCTCTGTTCTCTCTCACTAAGGTCTGTTTGTGTCTCTGTTCTCACTCACTAAGGTCTGTTTGTGTCTCTGTTCTCACCCACTAAGGTCTGTTTGTGTCTCTGTTCTCTCTCACTAAGGTCAGTTTGTGTCTCTGTTCTCTCAGACTAAGGTCTGCTTTGTGTCTCTGTTCTCTCTCACTAAGGTCTGTTTGTGTCTTTGTTCTCTCTCACTAAGGTCTGCTTTGTGTCTCTGTTCTCTCTCACTAAGGTCTGTTTTGTGTCTCTGTTCTCACTCACTAAGGTCTGTTTGTGTCTCTGTTCTCTCTCACTAAGGTCTGTTTGTGTCTCTGTTCTCTCTCACTAAGGTCTGCTTTGTGTCTCTGTTCTCACTCACTAAGGTCTGCTTTGTGTCTCTGTTCTCTCTCACTAAGGTCTGTTTGTGTCTCTGTTCTCTCTCACTAAGGTCTGTTTGTGTCTCTGTTCTCTCTCTCACTAAGGTCTGTTTGTGTCTCTGTTCTCTCTCACTAAGATCTGCTTTGTGTCTCTGTTCTCTCTCACTAAGATCTGCTTTGTGTCTCTGTTCTCTCTCGCTAAGGTCTGCTTTGTGTCTCTATTCTCTCTCGCTAAGGTCTGTTTGTGTCTCTGTTCTCTCTCACTAAGGTCTGCTTTGTGTCTCTGTTCTCTCTCACTAAGGTCTGTTTTGTGTCTCTGTTCTCACTCACTAAGGTCTGCTTTGTGTCTCTTTTCTCTCTCACTAAGATCTGCTTTGTGTCTCTGTTCTCTCTCGCTAAGGTCTGATTTGTGTCTCTGTTCTCTCTCGCTAAGGTCTGTTTGTGTCTCTGTTCTCTCTCACTAAGGTCTGTTTGTGTCTCTGTTCTCTCTCACTAAGGTCTGTTTGTGTCTCTGTTCTCCCTCACTAAGGTATGTTTGTGTCTCTGTTCTCCCTCACTAAGGTCTGTTTGTGTCTCTGTTCTCTCTCACTAAGGTCTGTTTGTGTCTCTGTTCTCTCTCACTAAGGTCTGTTTGTGTCTCTGTTCTCTCTCACTAAGGTCTGTTTGTGTCTCTGTTCTCTCTCACTAAGGTCTGTTTGTGTCTCTGTTCTCTCTCACTAAGGTCTGTTTGTGTCTATTCTCTCTCACTAAGGTCTGTTTGTGTCTCTGTTCTCCCTCACTAAGGTCTGTTTGTGTCTCTGTTCTCCCTCACTAAGGTCTGTTTGTGTCTCTGTTCTCTCTCACTAAGGTCTGTTTGTGTCTCTGTTCTCTCTCACTAAGGTCTGTTTGTGTCTCTGTTCTCTCTCACTAAGGTCTGTTTATATCTCTGTTCTCTCTCTCACTAAGGTCTGCTTTGTGTCTCTGTTCTCTCTCTCACTAAGGTCTGTTTGTGTCTCTGTTCTCTCTCACTAAGGTCTGTTTGTGTCTCTGTTCTCTCTCACTAAGGTCTGCTTTGTGTCTCTGTTCTCTCTCACTAAGGTCTGCTTTGTGTCTCTGTTCTCTCTCACTAAGGTCTGCTTTGTGTCTCTGTTCTCTCTCACTAAGGTCTGCTTTGTGTCTCTGTTCTCTCTCACTAAGGTCTGTTTGTGTCTCTGTTCTCTCTCTCACTAAGGTCTGTTTGTGTCTCTGTTCGCTCTCACTAAGGTCTGTTTGTGTCTCTGTTCTCTCTCTCGCTAAGGTCTGCTTTGTGTCTCTGTTCTCCCTCACTAAGGTCTGTTTGTGTCTCTGTTCTCTCTCACTAAGGTCTGTTTGTGTTTCTGTTCTCTCTCACTAAGGTCTGTTTGTGTCTCTGTTCTCTCTCACTAAGGTCTGTTTGTGTCTCTGTTCTCTCTCACTAAGGTCTGCTTTGTGTCTCTGTTCTCCCTCACTAAGGTCTGTTTGTGTCTCTGTTCTCTCTCACTAAGGTCTGCTTTGTGTCTCTGTTCTCCCTCACTAAGGTCTGCTTTGTGTCTCTGTTCTCCCTCACTAAGGTCTGGTTGTGTCTCTGTTCTCCCTCACTAAGGTCTGTTTGTGTCTCTGTTCTCTCTCACTAAGGTCTGCTTTGTGTCTCTGTTCTCTCTCACTAAGGTCTGTTTGTGTCTGTTCTCTCTCACTAAGGTCTGTTTGTGTCTCTGTTCTCTCTCACTAAGGTCTGTTTGTGTCTCTGTTCTCTCTCACTAAGGTCTGTTTGTGTCTCTGTTCTCTCTCACTAAGGTCTGTTTGTGTCTCTGTTCCCTCTCACTAAGGTCTGTTTGTGTCTCTGTTCTCTCTCACTAAGGTCTGCTTTGTGTCTCTTTTCTCCCTTGCTAAGATCTGTCTGTCTCTGGTCTCCCTCCCAAAGAGATCTGCATGTCTCCCTAACAGCTATGGACGCCTCTCTTCTCTTTCACTGATATCTCGGTGACCTCTCTCACTGAAATCACGTGTCGCTCACCGAGATCTGTAAGTGTCTCTGCTCTCCTACACTAAGATCTGTCTATGTCTCTGTTCCTCTTTACAGCGATGATATAGCTGTTTCTCTCTTCTCTCCCTCACTCAGAGCTGTATGTTGTAGTTGTATTTATATAGCACTTACTACCCCATACGAGGCGTCATAGTGCTTTTCGCTACTCCGGAACCCAAAAGGATCGGTGGTGGATTACTATAGGGAAATATGAGTTAATTTTGGTGGTGGACATGTCAGTCTGTTAGTTGGACTGAAAAGGATAATTGGGGGATAGAAGATGGAAGAGTCTAGAAAATGTTATGTGGGAGATCATAGTAGTAAGATGAGATTTGGGATGAGCCAGAGAGTGGCGGTAGATGATATATTGAGAGAGGTACAGGGTGAGACAGTAGTGCATTGGAGAGAGTAAAAGTATTTTCCCCCTTCTTCTCCAGTAGGAGTAAAGAAATAAATGTATAGGTACATAGAAAGGGTATACATGTATAAGGAAGATAAAATATTGCGATTTAAATTTGTATTGTATACACTCAGACTTTTACGTGTTGTACTTGAATCTAATTTGTGTATTTTTATAGCTTTGAATTTTTTTATTTGAACTTTTCCTCAATAGTTCAAGAGTGAAGGACTTATAGATAAAATAGTTGATAGGATAGTATTTACATATTGTGATAGATAATTGAAACCTAGACCCATAAGCAGCTAATCAAATAACTTCTATGAAAACTGTGCATATATAACCGCAAGTAATGTATACATTTTTTAAGGAGACCTAAATAATATGTATATATTTGAAAAACAATAGTTATCATACATATTTGTACTAAGAAATACACATACCTAGATACATACACAAAATCCGATTATAAATGTTACCAATCGCAGGGATATGCTGTACCTCAGTGTATGAGTATGGTGGTTATGTAGGAAAGCGCAACCTCTTGAGGTGTGTGTCTGTGGCTCTGTATTTCTTATGTTCCAGAGGCTCTGTAACTGGGCCAGGCGCATTCTGTGTGTCAGAAACCCACCAGGAGACAGATCAAATCTTTCCTGCAAATTTCCAAAGGGGAGTATTACTCCATTCTCGAAAAGATGCCCCACCATGGTGAGACCCGCATGTTCCCAGTGAGCCGCTGTTGCTCTGCTCTCTATGGATGGGGTGAGCAAAGAACAGGGCAAATGGGGTGTCTGGTGTGTGGGGGGTGTGAGTGGGTGGTGCATGGCGGATCTACCAGTGAAAATATTGAGCCACCTTAAGTAGGCACGGTGTAGAGTTTTGCGGCCTGTAGGGGTGTAAGACCCATTGATCTATTTGGGTCACTTTATCAACTCCTCTGGGATCACCCAGTTCAGTCAAATTAAATCCCGATAACCAGTGCAGTTGTGCCGAGAGGTAATAATTCCCTAAATCTGGTACTCGGAGTCTGCCATTGGTCTACTTGTTTCAGTGGTAGCAAGAGCCAATCTGGTACGATTCCATTTAAGTCTACAAATAGGATGGTTGTGATATGTGTCGCCGCACTTTAAATCGTTCCTAAAGAGTGGTTGCTGCACTAACCAAGATCAACCGTACCAAAGACCTGCATATGGATTACAACGAATAAAACTTAAGAAGGTAATAAGGACTTCAAGCCAAAAAAGTTCTAGTTTTTTTGTTCAATCACACACCCAGGTGCTGCTGTCCCCACTCCAACTCTTATCTTTCATGTCAACTCCATCAATCCCCAACTTTGGCTAGAAATGATAACGTCTTGCTCAGAGCTGTGGGTGTATTGAGTACGTAATGGCAGAGGAGACGGAGAAATACAATAGAGGGTGACCAACAAAGAGGTCAGAGGGTGGGATAAATCTGAGTAGGGAGACGCAAGCCTGACTCAGAAGCGACTTCCTGAAAGCAAACACTCGATAAAGAAAAGGCCCACGATGGAATTGATACCATGTCACCCAGGATGCAATTCTCCAGCCCTAAACTTATCTCCAACCAATTGCTGTTTTAGTGCATGTGTTCTATTGTATCAACTATCAACTGATATAAACTAAATGTTCCAGCATGTATGACCCTATTAAACTAAAGCATAGGGCTAGAGTATTGTAACTTAAAGCACAAAGGTTCTGTGGTGATTATGTCAAATAAATCTCAGTTTTACTGTTTATTAATGCATAATCATGTTCATAACACTCTGTGATTCGCTCATCTTCTCTGCTTCGCCTTCCCCATTCAACATCTGTGTAAAGGTCTTTCTAACGACTCAGTTGGGTCAGGACATGTGTTTTTCAAGTAGAAGATTGAGCTGTACATAAATGAATCCTCCTCGGTTACAAACTCCACCAAAATATCTGGGGGACCTCACAACCTTCCCTGTCCCTGAATTCCTATTTATAAATTAGAAGAGAATTCCTCTATCAAGGGAATTCCATTCTATAAACTTGGGACTTTCCTGCACCCCTTTTACTTGCATAAATTAGGACCCCCTGATATTATTTTGTTTCTAGCTTCCTAGAGACACTTTGGTTATGTAAATTCTGGTCCTGTAAATGGAAAGAAACGTTCTTTGCCCAAGTACTGTCTCTTTGTAAACTAATATCACATTGGATAACCTTTCGGTGGCCCGCTTTTACCATCAATGAATTAGGAGAGCCTTCCATTGGCCTGGTTTCCCCTGATTGGGGAAAATTTTTCCCCTGTTTTTCCCTTTGCAGGCTGAGAGAATCTTTGCCCTGGTTTCCTGTTGTAGGATGAGAGAATCTTTGCCCTGGTTTCCCTTTGTAGTTTGGGAGAAACTGTACCCTTTTTTTCCTTTGTAGAATGGGAAAGCATTTACCCTAGCTTACGTTTGTAGACTGGAATAATCTTTGCCCCGGTTTCCCTTTGTAGATTGAACGAATCTTTGCCATGGTTTCCCCTTGAAGATTGGGGTGAATATTTGCCCCGATTTACCTGTGCAAACTGGGAGAATCTTTGCCCCTGTTTTCCCTTGAAGACTGGGAGAATCTTTGCCCTGGTTTTCCTTTGAAGACTAGGACAAACTTTGCCCTGGTTTTCCCTTGAAGACTAGGAGAATCCTTGCCTTGGTTTTCCCTTGAAGACTGGGAGAATCTTTGCCCTGGTTTCCCTATGCAGACTGGGAGAATCTTTGCCCTGGCTTTTCCTTGGAGACTGGGAGAATCCTTGCCGTGGTTTCCCTTTTTAGACTGGGAGAATCTTTGCCCTGGTTTCCCTTTGTAGACTGGGAGAATCTTTGCCCTGGTTTCCCTTTGTAGACTGGGAGAATCTTTGCCCTGGTTTCCCTTTGTAGACTGGGAGAATCTTTGCTCTGGTTTCCCTTTGTAGACTGGGAGAATCTTTGCCCTGGTTTCCCTTTGTAGACTGGGAGAATCTTTGCCCTGTTTTCCCTTTGCAGACTGGGAGAATCTTTGCCCTGTTTTCCCTTTGCAGACTGGGAGAATCTTTGCCCTGGTTTTTCCTTGGAGACTGGGAGAATCTTTGCCGTGGTTTCCCTTTGTAGACTGGGAGAATCTTTCACCTGGTTTCCTGTTGTAGGACGAGAGAATATTTGCCCTGGTCTCCCTCTGTAGTTTGGGAGAAACTTTGCCATAGTTTCCCTTTTGTACGTTGGGGAAATCTTAGCCCTGGTTTCCCTTTGCCCCTTCATTGGATTGGGAGCTCCATTGGCGTTTCTTTCATTATCAGAAGTGTCCTGTGTCCTTTAAGAATTCGGGAGAACCTACCGCGACACGTTTTACCTTCATTCAATTTTGAGAACAGTCACTGAACTATCAGACTTTTCTCACAGTTTCTTTTGTTTCTGTGTGTACAAATTTCCTAGGACCTTGTTTTCTTTTACCCTATTTTTCTTTTGTCCTACATTTCTTTTGCTCTTGTTATTTTTTAGCTGAGTTTTATTTTGTCTTAGTTTGTATTTGGTATAGTTTTTTTACTCTCTTTTTCTTTTACCTTATTTTTTTGTCCTGGTTCGCATTTGCTCTAGTTTTCTTTAATCATGTATTTCCTATATTCTAGTTTCTTGTTACCCTGCTTTTTCTTTTGTTCCAGTTTACATTTGCACTGGTTTTTGTTATACATTTCTTTTGGCCTCTTCTTTTACCCTAGTTTTCTTTTGTTCTTGTTTGCTCTCGTTTTTTTATCCTATTTTTCTTCTACTCTAGTTTTCGTTTGTCCTAGTTTGCCTTGACTCTTGATCTCTTTAACCTAGTTTACCCTTGCCCTCGTTTCTTCCATCCTACCTTTCTGTTAACCTGCTTTTCTTTTGTTACTATTTTCCTTTGCCCTGATTTATTTTTTTGCCGAAAGTTTCCTTGGCCAGCTTAATTTTAACATAGAATTATTTTGCCTTAGTTTTCCTTTTAGTGAATTGAGAGTACATTTCTAAGCCTTCAGTTTAACTTTACTGAATTGAGAGAACTGTCAAATACCATACTTTTTCCTTCACTGAATTTTCATAATAATTATGCTGATTTTCCTTTGTCCTAGTTTTCTTTTATCTTACTTTTCTGTTTGTTCTAGTTTTCCTTTCCCCAAGTTCTGTTTTACCCTGGTTTTCTTTTGTTATTTCATTTGACCTGGTTTTCTTGGATAGTATTATTTCTTTGCTCTAGTTTTCTTTTGCCCTACTTCCCTTTGGACATGGGTTTCTTTAAACATAATTTGCTTTAACCCTCGTTATCGGCTTGTTCAAATTTTCTTTTGCCCCACATTTCTTTTATGCTAATTTTCCTTTGTCTGTGGTTTTTCTTTACCCTAGTTTTCCTTAGCCTTACTTTTTTCTCTCCTAGGTATCCTTTGTCCTAGTTTTCTTTTCTCGTACTGCTTTTATTTTTGTTTTGTTTTACTTTTGTTTTCTTTTTTCCTAGTTTTCCTTTGCCCTAATTTCCTTGTATTAAATTGTGATAGTCTTCTTGTTCTACAGGTTTCACTTTGTTTAACTGAGAAAAACTTTGCCCTGTTTTTCAAGATCTATCATTCATTTTCTTTGGTTATTGGTTAAGTTTCCTTTGCTCTGGTTAGTCAACCCCAGTTATCATTGCCCAGCAGCTTCCTTCACTCTAGTTTATTTCTCCTAGTTTTCCTCTGCTCGTTTTCTTCTACCCTGATTTTGTCATTGATAATACCAACCAGAAATTCTATCGCATCCACTATAATGCATGTCACTAAATCAAGGTAAATCTGTAGTTACTATTGTTCCCTCCGCATCACTCCACTCCAATCACTCCTCTTGCGATGTTGTGATCAGATTGATTAGGTCTTAGCTATCAGTCGTGCAGCCAAACCGTGGTTGAGAGCCTACAGCACTCTAATTATGGCTGTCTTTTTCCACCTATCCAGGATTAAGGGGCCCATTCACCCTGAGCGCCCTACCGTTCCCGGCTCCCTTGCATCTAGGTTTGTGCGAAATTTGTGTAATTTTGATTTTGTGTAATTATGTGAAATTTCAACAAAATGCACCCTTGTGTCAGTTTGTGACACCAGGTCAGCACATTTAATGCAAAAAAAAAGTGCAGGAAAAAAATGCTACTTGCGTTCTCTTGTCTTCTTGCGTTTGCTGCAAATTTTTGTTGTTTATGGCAGATTCATGATCAATTTTAACCCCGAACGGCACTGATAACTTTGTGAGTTTCGCTTAACAAGTATAATGTGAAATTCCTGAAATTATACAAATGATACCAGCGTAATTTAAATTTCACCCAGGTCTATTTACAATGTCACTGAGGTTGTTGTAAAGGTTGCAACATTTTCGTCATGTGATGCAAACAAAGGCTTTCTGTTTCCTGCTTGTGATCAGATGTGTTTTATGTAACTGTGTGCGCCCTACCTATGTCTTGCCCTTGTCCCCTCTGCATTGTAGAGTAAGAGCCCGCTTAAAGTGTGTTAACTCGTCGCCACAGAGATATTCCCTTAAAAGATGGAGTAACCAGAGACAAATGGGGTTCAGTCAGTCTCTGGGGTCTGCACCAGCTAGGGTGCTACCACCCCAGATCACTTCCAGAGGTGACCCACTCTCCACCCCCACTCTCTCTGAACAACCTGGTGTCGCATTTTCCATATTTCTAACCTGAATCCTTGCTCGCACTAAGCTTTTTATCCACTGGCTGAAATCTTCCTGCTGTATTTAAGGATTAGCAGCCTTTGTATCTGTCAAGATCCACAAACATTGAAATAAACCACACAGGAAAAAAAAATCCCTAATCCCCGCAGCTTCCTTCTGCGGAGGAGAGCTTGATCAGATGGCCTGGGCCGGATCACGCGAAGGACTCTTGTGAACCAGGAGAAAATCTGTGAGGTCTTTTAAGATGAAATGTGGAAGGAAGGAACTAGGAAGAGAAAAGGCCCCGACATTTAGTGTCCCATCGGGTGTCATTTGTATAGTCCAGCAGGACAGGCTGGTCCGGACACTACTCCACAAAACGTACACGTGAAATACTATGTGGTCCGGTAAGGGCTGGCAACATCGAATCCAAACTATTGACAAGTCGCAGCATCGCGACCAGAATATCAGGGGGCAAAAAATCGAAAGGTACGTTTGTATACATTTCCTACTCCACATATACATACCTTGGTGAGATATTTGTATCATTTCTTTATTTTAATTTTAGTTTTTTTCTCTAAGGTGTTTAGATTTGGAGTTAAGAACAGTACATCTATACCTCCTTCTGCACTTAAGGTGTATTCGAATTGAAATAGTTCGTACAGAATGGACCCCAAAAACAGATGCTTTGATCAGCGGCTCACGCCAACATGGACTACCGAGTCCATAACCTTGACTACCCTCTTGCAGAAAACAATTTGAGTTTAGATGCATTTGATAAAGTTCTCAGGCAAAAAACAGACTCCGCAAACTGTAAGGTGGCTACCCAGCACCTGAGCATATATTGTCCAAGTCACAATACTTTGTGGAAGATACAAGAAGCCCCATGAAAGAAAAAGATATCTAATTCTAGGAGACTCAAGAACTAGTTAAAATAACATTGAAAGGACAGGGCTGACATGATGCTCTAAATTGGCATAAAACAGTGCTTAATTTGAAAATTAATATCAAGGGTTAAGAACCAAAGATTTTCTTAGGAGGACACTGCTGGTTTTACTTACTACATGCGTTACTCACTGCTACCCACTGCCGATGCTCCCTACAGCAGCTGCCAGTAGCAGCCTATTGTTCTGTCCTTTTTTATGACATATTTTCTAAATCTGCCCTACTACTATGTACAGTACTCCATTAATTCCCAAAGATATTTACACAACACTATTGCATTTTGCCATTTTTATCAAAATAGCATTTTACCATTTGTTCCACACAACAACAGAATGTTCCTGAACTGATCTTTGGCTGCAGGGCAGATGAGAAATTAATCAAACCTACATTTGATTAACATTGGAAATGCCAGTAGGTCTGGATTCGATTTGCTATCTCCAGCAGCGCTAGACGTCAAAGTGACACACACCGGAGGAAGCCGGTAGAAGTGGACAGAGGGCAATAGTTGTAAAGTAGTTCCTCGTGCAGAGCAAGGCAGCTCTAGTGAATAGAGAAGGACACACCAAAACAGCCAATATCCAATCACACGAGAGATGAATACGCCTCTGTACTGAGCCAAGACGTGATTGACAAAGTCTTAAGCCAATGATTAAAATGGGATGGTTTCTGAAAACCAAAGGTTGAAATGGGCAGACTCACAGCCTACTCTATGTATATTGTGAGTAGGAGGTCTGTTTGACAGCTGTGCTGTCAAACTCCAGACCTAAAAGTCAAAACTGTGCATTAAACTTAGGGAATGCTGCAGCAGAGCAAACAACACCCTAGGTAACAGGAACAAACAAACAAAATGAGTCCTTAAAGTGCACGATAACTGCAGCTCGTGGGCGTCCTTAGCATGGTACGCTTCAATAGCGTCATTTTAAGACTGCAAATTGTGCAGAGAGCTGTGCTGTCCTTGCAGGAGAATGCTCTGTGCCTGTCTTTGTATGACACTGACTGTTCTGTGCCTGCCTGTATATGGCTACTCTGCCCCAGCTTATATAAATATTGTTTGCTCCATGTGCTCAATATGTTTTTGCGCACAATTAATAACTGTGACTAAATAATGCGGAATACTTTTCGTGAGCAGGTTTAAATGTTTGATTACTCGTGTCACGGTGTATAGTATGGGTAATTACCCCCGGTAAAACCAGGTGGGCCACACAAACACATCAGTATATGGTCTTTGCGCTCAAATACTAATGGGCGCATCGCTAAATGGGACAAACAGACATAAATTAAATGTGCATCTGTTTTTAGTACATGCAGAGGTGTATGTGCATGTATGTGACAATATTTCTTAGCAGCCCTAAATCCCACTCTAGGTGACCAACTATTAATTTTATGATTTATTGCAAGATCAGTGTAACGCTCTCCTAACAGTGGCGCTGCGTCAGTGGGTTGTGTCGGGGTGGCACAGCCGGGCACTGAAGAATGTTTGCCAGCTTCTCTCTAGGACTCCCCTGTGTTTGTTAGGGTTATTGCCTCCCTGGCCGCCCTGTTTTATCTTGTGTGTGACCTGATGTGTCTACCAGGCATTAGGTTTGATGACTTAAAAAAATGTATACTTCTCCACGTGAAAATACACACTTGAGACTTAATCCCTCTTTCACTATAGACTCTAGGAAATTGCTCTATCTTAAATAAATATTTCAATCTAATGCCCCACTTTAATGCACTGGATCATGGCTTCAGATTTCCTGTGCAAGAAAATTGATCTGTTTTTCTTATATACAAATTAACTAATTTACGTGCTATAAATCCGTGATAATGAATGCAGCGTGTACTAATGCTAAACATCCTTGGGGGACCCCCAAATCGATTTATAAGGTTGTCGAGTCAAGGGAGTACTAGTTCGAAGTACTTAAGATAGGATTTACCAACAGCGTAATGAATATTGGAGATCCGAGTAGAAAGTGACTTTGGGCCTCATGGTCATTCTATGACTATCGTAGCAAGATTCAGTGGGGAATTTGAGTGGAGGCATCAGTAGAAAAACATCACAGTTTCTCAAGATTGTGTACACAACGTTTATTCTATAGTGAGTTTGAGAATACTAGGGATTAAGTTTGTCTGTTTTAAGAAATCTTTGCTTGCGTGCTTCTGAGTCGATGGCTGGAGACGAAGTAACCGACAGTTAGTGAGAAACTGTATTGTCCCTATTGTCAATACCAGAAGTCGGAGAAGACTTTGTCTGCTACACAAAGTCACTTGTCAAATTTGGATAGTTACAAGAACCCACCTATTAATGTATGGACTCCTTTAGATGCCTTATAAGGTTTTCTTTAATAATAAAAATATACGTGTATGGTGTGACCAATCAAGGAAATTGGTGTTTGTTAGGACAAGGTAGCTGTCCGGATTATTATTACATTTGGATTATTACCTTATTTAATAGCAGTTGACTGTACCAGTTGCACAAAAAATAAGCAAAACTGGTAGATCAAAAAGAAAACTACTGAACTGCCTCCAGGATAAGAAGATATTAAACTTGTCAACAAAATACAAATCAACTAAAGTTTGGACAGAGAAGAAACAAAATCTTTTTTTAAAAACTCATCACGAAAGTTCAGCAACTGATAGAAGTAATATTGAAATGAAATTGAATAAATCAGGGCAGCACCACCCCAAGTTTTTCTCACTCTGTCAACACGTCATAGCACGATTCCAAAGCCTAAGAGGATCAATGGCAGATGCAAAAATCTAGTTCGCAAAATCGCATGTTCGACAGGGCACATGGTTATGTTAGAATATCTCATACAGAAATATTGTCTAACTTAAATATTATGTCCTAAGTAAAGTTTAAAAAAATATGATCAAATTGGGCGTGAATTTTCTTTTAATGCTGATGAGCCAATATTTTTGTAAACATTATTTAAGACACTATTTTTTCAGGTGATATTCTGGCAATAATATTCTAGTACCGTAATAGGCACACATTAGCAATTTATAAAAAAGTATAAAAAGGTTGTGGCTGTTTCAAACAACTAGGGGGGCTAAAATGCTGATGGGTGACATGACTGTAACAGTAACATTTACCAAGCTTACAACAGGGGTGTACTCTCCTAGAGGGAACCACTAAATACCTTGTGAAATAAATTGAAAAACATTTAATACAATAAAACAGTAAGGCCCAACTCAAAGCAAAATTAGCGGATTCTCTGATATGTAGAGGTTTGTGAATAAATTAGTGAGGAACTGGAATGTTGAACATATCTAAAAAATGGTGGTGGTATTGAGTGGCCTACATTATCTTTTGCTAATCTACATTTGGAGGGTGCTGTGTGTTTAAAGCACCCTTTTGATCAACCTTTTAACATTCACATGGTGTCAGCTAACTTTTACCGAGGTTTTCAGCCGGAGATCAAGAAGCAAGCAGAAGATACCAATTTCCACAAAGGCATGCCCAACCTTTTTAAAATGGTGCAAAACAAAAGTTCAGAAAAAAATGTAATGTAAGGTCTTCAACAAAGACTCTTTTAAAGTGACACAATCTGTAGATCTTGACATCATGTGGAGCCTTCACTTGGACACAGAGGATAGAAATTGAGGGTCTCATTCACAAAGGGTCTTCACACTTGTGGCGTAGGTACCGCGGTGTGGGCAAGTCTCTTCACTCAGGTCAGAATCACTGTAGTGAGAGTTCTCATTACGAAGATTCCGCCCCAAGCGCGTAGAGTCCCCCCATGACTGTGGGGCCACCACAAGCACAGAGGGCCTTTGCGAATCAGGCTCTGTGTGTATCCCATGAAAATGTGCATATCCACAGCAATTGGTTGCACTTTAATGAAACATGATAGAAGACTGCGGGTGTTGATGAGGACGTGGGGAAATGATGTGTCAATATTCATACATACACACTACCACTTCCAAATGTTACCTACTACAAGATGCTATAGTGAAGGAAAAATCCTAATTATCCTCACACTATATTGCTTTTATGTTCATGGAAAAACCCTGGATATTGCTGGTTTGTACATCACCAAACGTGGATGCCCAGAGTTTTAATCTAGTTTTTGATCTCATGTTTGCCTAGAGTCATCAATGCCCCAATCATTTTGAATTATGCAATTACTTCCGAAAGACCTAGGTTACCGGTTACCACCTAATGCCTTTTGATACCCATGTATGTTAAATGATGTTAAAGGGCATTTTACAGTGTGGAGCCGACTTTTCTGCATCTGCGATGGCCATATATTCAGAACTTTCACTCTGAATCATTGAGGCTAGAACATGAGAATTTCTTTGTGAAAGTGTAAATTTATCTAGTTGATAACTGTGTGTTTATTAAGTGGTAAGATTCCTGAGAAGAGACTTCTGGTGTGGATTTTGGCCAGGAGAGTATTTGTTTTCAAAATTACCTGTACAGCACCACGTTCCAATATCACCCACCGTAATGCTGGACACTAGAAGAAAGCCTGGCTTTTCCCTCATACGCATGATCCGTCTTTCTTGAGGCATGCTATTGCTTTCATGAGAGTTGGGTCACCACTATGTGCTCGTTCTACCCCTCCCTGACTCACACTTCATGTTAAAGGGTATTTTACCGTGTGGAGTTGGCTGGTCCGTATCGGAGCCGAGGGAGGTAAGGTGTGTGTAAGGTGGTGACTGCTGCTGTTCCAGGTTGGCTGAGCCACTAAGCACTGAGAAAGGCACAGGCAAAAGTGTGCTCAGCAGTGCCTCCTCCTGGTCCCGGACGTGTCCCAGAATGACGTTGATGCTGTGCACGTGACCCATGTTCCTGAGCGCCTGGGGCAGGGTGGCAGCACCTGCTTCCTGAAGACCATTCATGGTGCCCAGGAACATCGGTGCCGCTGACACACCCCACTGCCAGCCCTGCCAGGCCCAGATGGTGAAACGCAAACGTACCTGCCAAAACTGACCAGGCACACGTTCAACGTCTCCCTGCTGCTCACTGGTCTCCGGTTGCTGTTCAGTCGCTGCCTTAATCTGCAAACAAAGGTGTAAAAAAAAAAAGAATATTTAAAAACTCACTGTAAACAATTATTTTAACTTGTACCACATTTGACGCAAACGAATCCACATAACGGAGGCGACTCCTGGCACACTCAGGCCTACACACCTAGACTGTGCACAACAAACCCAGTCAGGCCCTAATGTACAAACACATAGGCAGGCTGCACTATACACAAATATATGGTAGGATGCAGCCTACACAACTCTGCTTAAACTGTAGCTTAAACACACCTAGGAATGATGTGAGCTCACTACATTTGAGACAGTTGTCTTACACAAGGTTCATCAGGTCTTGACCAACTCGAAGGAGGATACTTGCCTGCAATCACTTCTGCAGGCAGCCGCCTACACACAGTCAACAGCCTATGTAAAAAAATGCATATTATACTCTGCACAAACTTAAGGCTGCAGCCAGTCAAGGGGAGGCTGCTAATTATAAAAATGTAAAAGAAGCTGCAGGCTACAACAGGTTAAGGAAGGCTGCAGTCTGCACCAACTAAAGGCAGCCTTTGACCTTCTTAAAATTGCAACTGCTCTTAAGCAAAGTTAAGATAGGTAGGGCAATACAAACAGCATAGCCTGTACACACACACATATTTCGATAACTTTTGACAAATTCCCCCTAATAAGTAACTATGAAATATTTTATGATGGTGATTGATATCTGCGGTAGTGAACACCCACAAAGTTGTAGGTCTTCGCAAACCTTATCAATAGTCTATCATACCCAATTAATGTGACTTCACATAGTGCTAAAAAGGCCAATGCAGTTTGAAAATGAGGTGTGAAAAACATCTAAAATCCGCCTTACTTCCTGGTAGTGTATGGCAAGGAATTTCTCCATCTAGAAAAATATTACTATGCGAAGAAAACACAGAAAAAAGTTGCAAGGGCAAATGTCCGAAATATACACTCCTACACATTGTCTATCATGGGTACACTGTGCAGTGGTCATTGTAGGCAGAGCCACTGGAATTATGAGGTAGGGGAGGGCAAAATTGGGCGTCTGGGTTGACTAAATTATGCGTCAAGAAAAGGCAAATTATGTGCACATGTTGCGAAAGTTTTACTTCATTGTTTTCTAATTTTCTGTCTTGTTAACACTGTCTGGGCATTGATTGCACATCATTAGTACCAGTTTAACACCCAAATTGAGAAATAAGCGACAGTAAGGTGACCAGTCATCCTTTGCAAAGGGCCTTCCACTGCGCGGCAACAAGTTTTGCTGCGTTTTTAGTAACTTTTGAACCGTTTGAACTAGAAACAATTTTTCAGTTAAAATCTACAGATTTTACAACAGATGTTGGATTATGTGGCAAATGCAGCAAATCCATAACTATTGCAAAAACGCTGCTGCCGCAGTCTCCTGATTCAGTGGCCTTGACCATAACATAGAAGTGGTGTGCGCTGCTGTTTTACTACACATGCGTCCACCCGAACTTCAGAATCTGTGGACAAATTAAACGAACCAACCTTTGGGAAGGATATTTATCCCCATTTAAATGTGAGTTCACATATCTGTATAATGGCCTCTTAGCATCCAGTAAATGCCAGTCTACATTTTCAGGGTTGCTGCCTAAGGGCTGAGTTGGGGCCTTCACTGAGCACCATGGCACATGACATGGTGACAATTGGTTGGCCTCCAGAATTTTGAGAATACATCTGTTTTTTTCCACTTCCACTCTGTCAAGAGCCTTTTCTCAGTTTAGTAGTAGGCAGGATAACCGCTCTCTCAAAGTCCCAAAGACTATTGTACGTTGAAGTTTATGGGGTTTAGTAGACTTTCAGGAGACCTGACTCTTATCCACAATCCCTAGTAGTCAAATGTAGACATGTGGCGGGAGACACCTCTTTCCTCCAGAGTTCCTGATAATGCAATTAAGATGTGTGGCAGAAGCTGCCATACCTACCTTAGGGCCTGAGGTGTTTTATGGTATTCGACAAGAAGAGTCCGCATTTGTCTACTACAGCCCTTGCTATTGCATGGCATGTGTCAAAACACTGAAACCATGTCTATCGACTTTCTTCGGTTTGTGGAAGCACGCCATGCATGCATTCACAACTATTGATTCGAGTGTGGTAAGTACACGTGTCCTTGCATGGCATGTGGCAAGAACTTCTCACTATTACCAACAGCCTTTTCTTGGTAAATAACAAGAACTCCCAACCCCCCCTTACCCACAGTCCTTTCTCAATCTATGACAAGCACTTTCAAACCCCTCTTACACACCTGATATAGTATGTGACATTAAAAGTACGTAGGCTAGTTCAAGTCCATTGGTGCTTATAGATCAGTGATACTTTTAGTTCATATCCTACTTATTGTTTTACTGCTCTGTCTGCCGTGTGGTTGTTTCCACTGCTTTGCAATGTTGGGGAAAGGGAAGGCGGAGTTACGTAGGTGCACAAGGCGAGGTCATCAAAGGATTGGACACAACGTGTTTAGCGATCCGGTCACAGACTTGTGAGGCAGTGAGCAGCGGTGGGCTTGTGCCAGCTATTCACGCTTTGAGGCCTTTTTCGATATTTCTTAATGTTTGTGTTGAGTTGGAGGTGTACAGTTTAGTGTCATAGGGTGTACCTTAAAACATAAATGGCTCCCAAAAATGCTCGAATTTCTTCCAGCAGAAGACCAGAGTCTATTTTGGGGTCTTTAGAGTGGGGTTGGACAGTATGGTGCATTAATTGTGGAATGTTTGTGATGCGCCCAACCGGCCTTTGAAATAGGTGGATGGCCCAAAGGTGGGAACTTTGCTATTGACTTAGTGTACAAACGGATTTTCCATTCTCAAAGCCTATGGTTCTTAGGTTTTGCAACATCAGGGTTGCAATGTTAACTACAGATTTCTCAAATGTTTTGTGCGAAGCAATGTACTCTCTACTTCCCATTGCAAATGATCTAGAAAGGAGGGCATGAAATGGGCGTCCAATCCCTTACTAGCAATTTCCAAAGTAAAAGTTGTCCATTGCAGCACAAAAAGATTTTCTGGTCCTAACCAATCACGGTTTTTGCACCAAGACTTCTTTGGGACAAGAGAATAATACACGAAGCCCACATTACCTGTCCATTATTCTTCCAAGAACACCTGTACACAGTTAGGGCTTCAGTAGCGAACCCACTGCCGATTGCGTAGTTCATTGACCAAACACTTTCTATGCTTCTGACTGGAAGACTCTGCCCTTCCCCACAGACCCTTAATTTTAGGGCCAATTACCAATATACTAGCCCAACCTATGTATGCAGTCCATGTCCAATGCAGGTCAGGTTGGTTGATCCATGTCATATTTTCCCAGAATCCACATAATACAAATTTGCATACAATGGATATGAATGTGATACATTTCTAAAATGAGCGATTATCCGGAAAATATGGTATGTATCCTACTTCCCTTGACTTAGCTTTGACACACCAAGGTAGATATGTCCATGGATTTGTAATCATCAATGTCATCCCATCTCAAATATTTTTTTAATCCCCCTTTTGGGTTAAACTGCACCCCCCCCCCTCTCCAAAATCTGCAGATCCCATTCTACCATGAAACAGTAAATTTCTCCTTATGTCAACATTTTACGGTTTTAGGGCCTTTCGCTAAGACCCAGCCTCCTGTGCTCAGTGCAGATGTCCAGTCATTTGTCTAAAATTCTAAACTAGCAGATAGCGTTCTTTTTTCGCAGAAAATCAAATAATCTCCCCCTATTCACAATGTTATTAAATGGGGAAGGCAGACTAAAAAGCAGATCTTCTGAATTCAGAGTTAGCAATTTAGGATTCGCACTACATCAGATTCAGAAGATAGAAGACAACACTGGGAATATTGTGCAACAACTCAAATTAAAAAAGAAAATAGCTCTGGAAATCCAGGATATAGAGGTGTACAAAGTTAACCAACCTCAACTTCTTTTTATTTTTTATTTAAAAAAAAGCTTTAACAACTTCTTAAAGTTGATCAACTGACAAAGTTGTAAAAATGGACCTGATAATTTAAAAAAAAGTTGTTTCAGAAGGGTAAAGATATAAAATCTAAGTTTTGCATATTAAGTTTCAACCACATATGTTTGGAGAGTCAACAAACTTCACAGCTTCCAAAACTAAAAATTTTGCACAACTCCTCTGATGGAATCTTATTTTCTGCAGAGAAGGAGGGAAGGCGGTCATTCTTTAGAAAGCATTTTCAAAGTCAATAGATCTGACTCTTTTAATCAAATGCATTTACAAAGCCTGTTTTCAAGTGATGCATGCAGGAGTGTTTTATAGCACCTTAAAGCCAGATCTGTTGCTTTGGCAATGCTGAGGAAAAAAAACATAAATGACATCAATAGTTCAATGGGGAAAACAATGAGATGATTGAGTGTCCCTTTTAGATGTTAAATAGTCCCTTGTGCATTCCAGTGGAAGGACATCCTGGAAGTCCAAATTACGCATCCAGCAGCCAATAGCTTGAGACGAGAGAGGAATACTTATCTGGGAGGAGCCAAGGCCCACTCTATGATTGGTTTACAGCAGGGGTCTTCAAACTGGGGGTACCCCCCCTCCCAGGGGAGTCGCAAGCATCCCGGACAGAGGGGGGGGATGCCAGGCTCTAGTCCAAAGAAGCATTATGCTTATAACTGTTATTTGTTTTCAGCTGAATAAAATGAGCGGCAGTAAGCCGCTCTGTTGTAGGCCATCGCTAACATCTAAAGTCATTTATATCCTGGCTGGGAGAAGGTGTCAAAAGGGAAAGGACCCCAAATATTCTTCAAAACCCCCACCCCCATTTCTAATAATCACACTGTGGATACTTTTACACGTCAGTAAGGCCTGCCTGACCAGAATAGTATGTTTGGCAATCGCGTATTTGATTGCGCTTTTAATACGGTAACAGAACTTATCTGCTATGTTTAAATAAGTCTAAACATATTTAAACATTGCCAGTTTAATAGAATAATTGTGAAAGATATTTTGAGGGGGGCGAAGATTCTTTTTTTGCACTGGGGGGGGGGGGGCATCATTAAAAGTTTGACCACTGGTTTACAGAATTGGTAACAAGAAGTATGTAGACGGCTGTGCTATTGAAGGCGGGTGATGGACTATTAATATGTGGTATGAGTGGTTTCAGAACCATGTACAATTAAAACTGTGCAGTCCGATAAAAGCTAATTAAATAGACATTTCAAGTATGTGTCCAGTTGTCCAAATCGATAAAGTATTTGTAACATGGAACCTGTGAGGAGTAAGGAGTGTTTTCTCAGGTCAGGTGGACCATTCTATGATGATTGCATGGACTTTAGTCTTATATGTATTGATAAATACATACAAATTTTTATCTGGCCATATGTTTTTGCTTGTGTGGCATAGCTGCATGTATTCCAGTACAATAATATAATGCTTGAGCGATTTAACAAGAATCATCAAGAAACAGAAATGACTGGAACCCTCACATTTCAGACTTGTACCATTACATGCCCAACATATCGATGTACATGTCACATGCTAAATACATAGTATAAAGTACAAATCAGTTAATATATTTTATTGCATAACTTGAACCCTGGGTTTGTGTACACCTCCCAAACTCTCTAACACACGTCATTTTTAAAATGTAAAATAAATGTGAAAAATGTTTTATGTTAAACATAATGACCTTTTTAAAAAGACAAAACCCTTGTGAAACCCAGAGTCCAGTGCTTTTTAAAAATATTCCACTGGGGGATCCGAATTCACCTGAGAGTTGTCTTATTTTGAGGTGAAAATAATGGGATTGGGGAAATAGGTTCTGAATGGGAACTTCCCCGAAAGCTGGCATGTTATGTGTTGTGTGTTATGTACCAAAAGGCAAAGTCCTGGGCTTTATAACATTTCTAAATAAATACATTTAGGTCACATGACGCTGGGTTAAGTTTTTTCACATGGGACTCAGACACCAGAAGATTTATCAGTTCTCTTCTCTTCTGCTAAAACACTATAGTTTCATTAATCCATTTTCCTTCGTGGGACGATCAACTTTAATTAAGATTTTTTTGATAGGAATATACCCCTATAACAGTGACTGAATGAATAAATGAATGAGCGAATATATGAAGGAACATGTGTATTTGTTAAGTGAGACTCTGTAGAGTCCCTTCTCTCCAGGCAGGCCTGCTTGAGGACAGCATATTGATTTTAGGACGCTGACCTTGTCGAGGGATTGACCTCGCTATGGGGATTACCACATGGCCATTGTGGCCTCTTAAGCTATGTGTGCGTGGTATATTTGGTCTTACTAGGTCTAACACAGTGCCAGTACCTACAGCCTTAGATCCTTGAAAGAGGACACCTGTCAGTCCAGGGTTGTACACTCCACTTTAATCCCACTATTTACATTGTTTTTATTTTGTATTTGTGTACTGTTTCCTCCTTTTGTTAAGGTGTGTTTTACTAAACACTTAAAAGTATGATGACAATAAGGAAGTACACCCCATTGCAAAGTTTTTATTTGTTTAAAGCCCTGATGAAGTGTTCCACAAAGTGTGACCAAAAACAGTGTTGTAAGAGAAGTGATTCATCTGCAAGAATAATCTTTTATCAAAAGTACAGCCATCTTGGCTAAAATGCTGCAATTTGGTACAATTATCTAAGCAAATTTCTAATTCTCAAGGAAGACACACTTCTACTGTCGTTACAAGTTTTGGTTCAGGAAAATATTCCATGAAGGTAACCAATACTCTGTGAGAAGTTGATTCCTCGTTTGAGGTCCTCAAACTCGGCACATCCCGTGAATCTCTCTCCTGTGTTGCATAGATGTTGACTTCAAGACTGCTAAAAGTAGATTTATTTAAGTTTCTCAACAGACTCTAGCAAGACAGATGGCTCCCTGTTCAAGGAAGAGATTAAACTTCATCTGATTTTTTTTTTTTTTTACATTCCACGTCCCCTTGCCTGCCGTCATTAAACCCAGCAGATTGGGTTCACAAAGTGCTTTGTGGTCGCGGCCTCCATTTTGTAGGACCAGATGACCAAGGCGGACAAGCTTAAAGTATGCTGGGAGATTACCCAACAGGCAAGTTCTTCAGTGAGGCCAGAAACCCTAGAGTAAAATCTCCTGCATGACAGACCTCTGGCGCTCTGGTCTGTCTGCAAACTCCTGACTCCCAACGGGCCAGGTAGCCACAGTACCTAGTCCATATTTAGATATCCAACTACAATGACATTATTTTCTATCAACTTGTAAAGAAAATTCTATTTTGAAAACTTTTGTTAATATAGATTCTAAATTCATTATGTCCGACAATGTTGTACTTTTTTAGAATTTCAATACTTTATTACTTTTGTCATCACTAATGAACAAAACTTTGAAAACGGAAGGTTTCAAAGCGCAAGTGTGTAAAAGAGAAACATTTGAAGATATTATGAGAAAGTTAACATCAGAGGTTTAAATACCACCTCCTCTAAAACATACAAATTAAAGTGTGGACGTCCCAACACAACTTCCCTCACAATTTTCAAAAAAAAAATGCAATGCCTAAAATTACTTACATGTTACACCAAAGTATAACAGAAATTATGCCAAGGAGTTGTTTTACTCCAATATCAGGTTTTAGGTATCAACCTGAAAAATATTGACTCTAGACTATCGGCTACCACAATATATTGTCAAGATCAGTAACTATAGGCAAGTATAGATTTGATATTCTTAACTCCAGATCTGTGTAATTGACGAAATATATCAATACATATTTTCAGGGTACATAGATGTGAAATTCAGGACAATAAAGTTGTACTTACTGTCATGGTTTTGTTGTTGTTAATATTATGGCACGCCAATACTTTGTCACTCGATATTATGATACACAAAGCCCGATTGACGCAGTAGCAGATCAGTTTGTGGCACTTTTGCTGAGAAAGGCTTCTCCAACGAGTAGCTCGTGAGTGCCTGGTGGCTCTCCCACTACCTGTAGGTAGATCTCTGCTGTGCATCCCAGTCTACTAAAATGGAACCTTTTGCTTGGTTGAATTAATATATATGTGCCAAAATTGTGCATTTTGTGTGCATTTTCAGAACTCATAAGCTGACGTTTGAAGGAAAAATGTCTCAATTTTCAAAAATTGGCAAAGCTGATGTTTGAGTGATAAACCATGTGGGGAGACGTATTAGTAACATTATTATTTTCATGCCAGAGACCCGCAGCTCCTGGCTGGAATGTAATACCTATGACAAAGCCTTTTTTACATTAATGGTGGCAACGCTGCCTGATGCACTGAGGTGTTCACTGCTGGTAATCCTGCATATGGTGGACACTAATGTAATCTTGTCTGATGTGGTCACTATTACAACTCTAATAATATTTGTAGCTTGCGATGATTTTAATTAAACATAAGTAGCTCTTATGACACAAAAGGTTGGATATTACAAAGTGTCAATTATCTATAATGCACAATACGAACTGAATTACCTTGTACCACATATAGTGTTTGTTGTTTTGCTACCAGTACACTGGTACTGGTTTTATCAACCCAAGAAGGAAAACTACCATTGGCTGGCTCCACACTAATCTTTGCAACAGTGGCTCAGCTCACTGAGCTATCTCGCTGGCGCTGCCCTGCTAGCTACCGCTTGACATGGATATTCCACGATGAGTCAGGAGACGCTTTGTGCACTCAGGGTCAATGCTGACACTTGAGGTGAGCTCTCTCCACCCGAAATGCAGTCTAGTGGCTAAATTTCACTTCTAAAGCCAGTCAACGGAGTCCTACTCCCTGTGTGACCCTGGGCTTGTCTCGTTATTTCCTATGGGGTGCAGGTTTTTTTTTTTACATAAGATTAATTTCAGACCAGTGCATCCAGCTTCACTGTTCTTGCAATTTTTATCGACCCCAAATGTATGTTTTTACTTATCATGGTTTTTATCTGGAGTTTTAAATTCAATTATTTTTTTATCTATATTCTTAACTTCAATGTATTTTTCTTGTTATTATGAGATGTGTGTATTTATGTACTTTTATGATTTGCGTTGTTCAAATCGAATAAGGAGAAACTATTTCCTTATGTTTGAGAGAGTTTTTGGAAAAGGCCCTTCCCTCACGCTAAGTTGCTGCCTGAAATGCTTCACTCATTTTCTCCAAAACTATTATAACTCCTCTTATTCCTTCCCCAAGTACACATTGCCCCGACCCGGAATCTGTTTAGTCTCTTGGCTTGACACCCTCACGGCGCTTAGAATGTTTTTTGCTTTCGACACATTTTTCATTTATCACCCCGGATGTCCTGTATTCTTTGATTTAAAAGAGTCAGCTCAGATATAGTGAAGCCTGTGTTCTATTTGAAAAAGACAGTTTTTCATACTCCGGGGAAGTTATTTCTGATTTTGAAACACGAAGCTAAAAATAAAAGCTTGTGGTTATGTGTTTTTCAATGTGTGTGAAAAATACCTGAGTGGGCGCACTATTTCCTGATCATTAAATTGCAGCTGTATGAATATTTCACCAGTATAAGCATATGTCCAAGGCACTGAAATATGTGCAAAGCTAACACTAGATGCACCGGCGCATGGACTATAAGTGTCGGTGTATCCCAACTGTGGTATTTTTCTCACCCTCTGATTAACTAAATGCAGAGCGGCCCTTCCCGGATTACAACTTGGGTTCTGTAGATTGTGCACAAATCTTTGCAACAGGTGCTCAACCCACCGCACTGTCTTAGAAGTCTGAGTAAACTCCAGTTCTGAGATAGCCTCCATGTTTAAGATGATTTTACTACACCCCTCTATCCGCCCTGTAAAACCACGATGCGCGCTTTAATTGACGAGGAATAGAATGTCAAGCGCTTCGGCGTCCCACATAGGGCTAGTGTGCGCTATAAAAATGCTGCAATACAATTCAATGCTCATGCTCACAGTTTACAATGTATTTTTCATTCGAATGAAAAAAAATCCTTAAAATAAACACCAAAGAAACAATGCAGTTGATCTTGATTCTGAAGACAAGCAAGAGACATGATGAAATATATACTCTAAAGTAAAACCAATGCTCCTGCTGCAGAAATATTGAAATTTCAGAACAAATATTGCCCTTAACAAGAAATAAGGAATTGGTCCCAATGAAATCAGCCTTGACATTTATGCTTTTCCAATGTTCTGAGATTCCTGCGTTCCCAATGTACCCACCTTTCTTCCATTTCACCCTCCTATTTTTCCCATTTCCAGTTATAATTGTATTCGAATCTCTGTTTCTTCTATTCCTCCCTATATACTATTCGACACAAATGTACTATCGAAACTTATATATCTAGGGAGACCGGACACAATATCTCGAGGCGCGTCACAGGTGTACGTTGTAGAATAAAGTTGGAAATCTACTTTTTCAAGGGAAGCCAAACTGAGCACTACGGTGTGGAACCCGGGACATTGTGGTTGACAAACCCTGAGATTTACTAGCTATTGAGTAAGATCATAAAAGTTGGGTTCCTGGGGTAGCCATGACGCGGTTTAAGGGTCACCGTCCCTACCAGATGTGTTGTGTTGTAGTATAGTGCCTCATGTCTTGACCAGGCCTCAAGACGCTTCGGGGTGGACAAGAGGCTACAAAGCTGGTTGTGTTTGCACACTTGAGTGTGGGTTCACAGGCCTGCCAGTGTGGGATGAGTTTTGGTGTTGTGCGTGAGGTTCTGAGTGATGGCCTAAATGTGTGGCAGAAAACTTGCAGGTGCACGTAAGCGTGAAGGGAAGAGGCTGACGCACTCCGTACAGTTAATGTAATGTGTGTGTGAAACACCAATACATAAAGTTGATTAAAAAATAAAACAAAGCCAGTATCAGTTGCTGAAATTTACAGAGAAACAACAAAAGCAAAAAATCAGCACTATGCAGGAATTTTTCTGAGGGAGCTTTGGGTGACCTCGTGTACCTCTGACCTGGAAGCTGGCGTAAGTGCCCAAGACTCTGCGTAAAACCTATGACTTTGTAGGAGCAATGATCTTAGTAACCACAGTTGTACTTTTGTACTGCCTACTACACCCTTTGGGGTGTCTCAGACCTTTGCAAAATGAGTTTCCGGCCTACGATTACTAACTCCCCATTTATAAGTCTATGGAGGAAGAAAGGCTGAGTACTTTTTGCACAATAGGGGACTTGTGCATTATACACAAGTAGGTACACTGAGACTCTGCACCGTCTTATCGGTCAACACTACAAACACCTGAAAAAGTATTAGAAATAGGGGTGAACGGAGGCGTGTAGGGCTTTATCCAAATGATTCCTACAAAATTCCTAATGAATTTCTTTGAATTTCTTCCATGTAGATTAAGAAATTTCTTTAAAACAGTTCACGCTACTCTACAGCAGTTTCTATGATTTCTGTAAGATTTACTATATGTAAATTTGAACCGTTAGGGCTGTAACAAAGTAATAGGGAATGATAGCTCACCCTAAGAGATTACTAGGAGGCCTAATAAATGGACTGGTGCCTTGTAGTAAATTAGCACACTCCCTATACAAGCACTCTGTAGGATTTCTTACTTTCCCATAGGGTGATTTTGTATGGGTACTAATCCGAAACACCTGTTGTTTTTACAAAATCGGGTCAAATTTGGCAAAAATAAGATTTGTGGGGAGACTTTAGGATCAAAGGCAAGGGAACCTCAGTTGTCAATGGTTTTGGAAGGGTCGCGCGGGGCGCTGGCGGGAGCGCCCCCAAGGCCGACTCACCTGCTGGAAGCGGGTCCGCGGATCCTCCGGGAGTATTTACCGCAGGCACCGGGGCAAACAAAGGGCTCAGGGCCGGCAATCCGCCAGCTTTGGCCGCCAAAGTTCGGTCCAGGGCTCTTATGTGTCACAGATCGAGAGAGAGCAGGGGGCGCGCGCGGATTTGCTGGAATCTTTATTTAGTCTCCGCAGATGTCACCAGACTCTGGAGGTTGGAAATGAGTCCCGGAGATTACGCGGGGTTATTAATTGGTGGCCGCCCCTTTAAGAGTGATTGGCGGGGACTTTCGGTCCAAGTAATTTGCTCTAAATGTATCTCCCATTTTTTCATCCCCTGGCTGGCTGGGGGTCCTTTGGCAAGGGAGGGGGGGGGGGGGGGGTTCTGGTTGGCACTGGTGGGGGACGGGCTGCTAATGATGCACACAAAAAGATTTTGCTTTGCCGACTCGATTGTCTTGTGCACAAAGGTCTCCTGTGGCGGGTCCTGTGTAATCCTCTCATTACAGGGCATAGGAAGCTGTGGAGAGAGAGACACACAGGCAGTGTGTGCCCGGGGCCTGTCATGAACCGACAGCACCGCTGAGAGAAGTTTGTGAGGCAGGGAGGGTGCTGGGGTTGGGGGCACCGGCCCAGGTCAGCCTGAGTTTACAGCCCACTTCCCAGCCAGGGCACCCTGTCAAAAAGTGCACGACCGTGCAAAAACAACAAAAGTCACTGATCTGAACATTTCCTCGAAAATGTCACAGGCAGTGACGTTGCAGCAAAAGTCACACTTCGAGACAAAAATCACAGCTCGCGACAGTTCCACAGATAGTGTCAGAAACAATGACATCACAGCACAAGTCACACTTACTAGAAATCGACACTGTGTCACAAGCAGTAATATTGCGACAAAAGTCTGTTTGCATCAATTAAAGGGAGATGTGACGAGCAGCGACATTATGGCAATGGTCACAGCTCGCGACACATCATGGAAATGGTACAGGCAGAGACGACACAGCAAAAGACACAGACACAACTATGTTGCTAAAAAAAATCACAGGCAGTGTGACACCTCCAAGGAAAAGTCACCAGCCGTGACAACACAGCAAAGCCATAGGAAAAGACAGGTGTGCAGAAATGTCTTCTTGGCGCTGCCTGCTGCATCAAGAGTCGGTCGCGATAATTCTGCAGAAAAGTTAAAAAAAATCTGGATAACGAAATGCAAGTAAGATGCACGCGCTGGCATAGACCCTGACAAGTGCAACTTCATATAAAACACACACATCTCCTGTATGAACTGTCATGTAGCAAGGGGCCTGTCAATTTGTATCGCGATAATAGTCGCAAGCAATGACAACATTCCGGAAATGTGACTGTCAGTGACATAAATAAAAAACCTCAAAGGCAATGACCTTTCTACAGAAATGTCCGAGGCGGGGACACCACAATAAAAGTCACAGGCTGCGACAATTCAAGGGAAAAGTCACACTGAATGACATCACGACAAAAATTAAAAGCAACGACAATTCTTCAGAAAAGTCCCAGCTCGTGAAATCAGAGCCCCTTCTAGGGCACAGTGACGGGGAGGGACCTTACGACATAAGGGACACTCAATGACAACTCTTCAGAACAGTCCATGTTAGTCATATTGTCATTGTGTTGTATTTATATAGCGCTTACTACTCTTGACGAGGTGCCCGTACGCGCTTTTCGGCGAGGAGCACGCTACTCCGGAATTTAAAAGGATTAGTGGTGGATTAGTAAAGGGAAATATGAGTTAATTTGAGCGGTGGACATGAGTCTGTTAGTGGGATTGAATAGGAGAATGGGGGGATGGAAGAGTATAGAAAGTATTAGGAGGTCAAAGAGGTAAGATGAGGTTTGGGGTGAGTATAAGGAGTGATGGAGGAGAGAAGAATCTCTAGAAATGGGCTAGGGAGATCATAATAGTAAAATGAGTTTTGGTATGAGCCGAAGGAGGGATGGGTGAGGGAAGACTTGAGAGAGGGTTGTTTGGGAGATAATAGTGTTAAAATGAGATTTGGGGTGATCCAAGGAGGAATAGAGGAGGGAAGCGTCTAGAAAGGGTTATTTTGGGGATCATAGTAGTAGAATGAGGTTTGGGATGAGTCAGAGAGTGGAGGCAGAGGATATATTGAGAGAGGTATAGGGTGAGACAGAGTAGTACATTGGAGAGAGTCCAAGTTTTTTTTTTTTTACTTCTACAATCAGAGTAAAGAAGTAAATATATAGATAAATAACTGCATTGAAAGGGTATGCATGTATAAGGAAGATATATCTAGATTTTAAAAGTGTTGCTGTACTTGAAGCTTGATTTGTGTATTTATGTAACACATGTTTTAATTTTATATTTTGCTCAATATTTCAGTAGTGAAGCACTTGTAGATAAAATCTTTATGATAATATTTACATATTGTGATAGATAATTGAAACCTAGACCCATAAGCATCAAATAAAATAACTTATTTGAAAACTATGGAGTGACATATAAACATGTTAAGCATAAAATAATATATATTAATTTAACCATAAGTAATATATACATTTGTTAGGCAGAACTAAAGAATGTATATTTTAAAATGCATAGGTATTATCCCTATTTTACAATGAGGTACACATATCTAGGTACAATCATATAACCAAATTATAAATGTTTACATATTTGCTGTACATTAGTGTTTGAATATGGTGGTTATGTAGGAAAGAGCCAACTCATGAGCAGTCTTCTGAAGATAAGGTGGTTATCAGTTAATCTCATGTTTGGGGGTAACAAGTTCCATAGTTTGGCTGCTTGAACAGAGAAAGATAGGCCACCCTTTTTGCTTGTATGCAGGTGCTTTGAGGCAAGGTGCTAATCTAGGGTAGAGGATCCTTTGTTGAATATATTTTGTGATTTTATTCCTAATTAAGAGCAGTCCTGTTCCATGTTTTGCTTTGTGGGTGATACAAAGCAGCTTAACTGTGGATCTTCTTGCAACCGGTAACCAATGTAGGGCTCTCAGGGCAGGGGAGATGCGGGCTTGTGGCCTTATATGTAAGAGTAATCTGAAAGAAACAGTTATATATTCCCTACCTTAGAATATCCCCAAGGCGTCAGACTGGATCCAGAAAGTTTTTTGTCAGCAGTACCCCTGCGCGTCGGTAGGTGGCGTCGGTCGACTCCGCGTCCGTCGTCGGCGTTGTGGTCACCGGGATGACGTACCAGAAGTTACTTAGACACCGCCCTCGCACATTGACGTCAGCTCTTTCTTTTTCCGCGCCAGCAAGTGCAGATCCGAAGAGAGCGGTACCCCCAGTCACTTTTTGACTGAGGTTTTGCAACTTTTGACAACTTCTTTTTCGAGTCTATCATCGACTGCTGGTGCACGTGGTATGCCCTGTTCCAAGGCCTGCCATTCCTATACCCGACTGATGTCGGTAACAGATCCGCACCGCGTGTGCCTCTACTGCCTGGAGCACGGCCACGACCCCAAGTCGTGCTCCGACTGCCGAACCAAGGCCCTGAAGTCTTTGCGGGAGCGGTCACGAAAGCTCCTCGAGGCTCGGCAGTCGGCTCCGCGTTGCTCAAGGTCCCGGTTGCGGGAACGATCACGGAGACATCACCACCACTCGTCATCTAAGTCTTCGCACTCTGGGTCAGGTAAGTTGAAGCACAAGAAGAAGTCGAAGAAGCATCATTGCTCTTTGACTTCTCCTCGTCCGTCGGCCGACGCGACTCAGGGTGCGGGTAGTGCCCCTCCCGCAGCTCCATGTGCAGAGCCTTCAGAGTCGACTCCCGGTTTCCCTCCCTTCCCAGGAGTGATTCCTGCCCAGCTTCGTAAATTTTACGAAGTGATGCATGCCATCTTTGGGCAGACCGACTCCGCCAGCGCGCCTTCGGGCCCCATGGACTCGGCTGGGGCCCTAGGCTTTCGGCGCCGGTGGCTCCGGCCTCGGCACCGCAGGTCCCCATTGGATCCAGGCCTGGATCCGGATCGGCACCGGTCGAACTTGTTACACCTCCACCAGTGCCGATTCCACCAGCACCACGTCCACAGCTGACGCCGGCTGGACCCCTAGCCTGCATCGACCCCGGCTTCCACCCCAAGGTGGACAACGAGCCAGACCGGCGTCGAACCACGCCGTATCCGGTGACGATGGGTACTTTTGTCCCTGTGTTCCACCTTGGCCATTTTCAGCCAGATTGGCAGCCAGAGGAGGGTGAGGAACAGTGGGAGGGGTCTGGTGACCCTTTGACAGACCAGATGGAGTACGAGCCGGACTGGAGAGAGGAACTGGGGGATGCCAGAAGTCTGGATACCTCCCCAGACCTAGGCATGTTGTCTCAATCAATCAATCATTTGTAAAGCGCACTACATACCCGCAAGGGTCTCAAGGCGCTGGGGAGGGTGCTACTGATCGAACAGCCAGGTCTTGAGTATCCTCCTGAAGGTCAGCAGGTCTTGGGTCTGTCGTAGGCTCAGTGGATGGGTGTTCCATGTCTTTGCGGTGAGGTGGGAGAAGGATCTCCCGCCGGTGGTTGTTCTTCGGATGTGCGGGACGGTGGCGAGTGAGAGGTCGGCGGAGCGTAGCTGGCTGTTGGGGATGTAGAAGGAGAGCCATCTGTTGAGGTAGGCTGGGTCGGTCTTGTGGAGTGCTTTGTGTGCGTGGATGAGGAGCTTGAAGGATATCCTCGTGTTGATGGGGAGCCAGTCCAGGTTTCTCAAGTGGGGGGTGATGTGGCCGTGTCGTGGTACGTCGAGGATCCGTCGTGCCGAGGCGTTTTGGATGCGTTGTAGTCGTTTGAGCTTGGTCGGGGCTCCCTCGTAGAGGGTGTTTCCATAGTTGAGTTTCCTGCTGACGAGGGCCTGGGTGACTGTCTTTCTTGTACCTGTGGCGATCCACTTGTGGGTTTTGCGGAGCTTGCGGAGGGTGTTGAAGCAGGAGGAGGAGGCGAAGGCGTTGACTTGCTTGGTCATTGAGAGCGTTGAGTCGAGGATGATTCCCAGGTTGCGTGCGTGGTTAGTGGGTGTCGGGGCAGCCCCCAGTGCAGTCGGCCACCAGGAGTCGTCCCAGGCTGAAGGGTTGGAGCCGAGGATGAGGACCTCCGTCTTGTCCGAGTTCAGCTTCAGACGGCTGATCTTCATCCAGTCGGCGACGACCTTCATTCCTTCGTGGAGATTGGCTTTGGCGGTGATGGAGTCCTTGGTGAGGGAGAGGATCAGTTGTGTCATCGGCGTAGGAGATTATGTTGAGGTCGTGTTGTCGGGCGACGTGTGCGAGCGGGGCCTTGTAAATGTTGAACAGTGTGGGGCTGAGGGAGGATCCCTGGGGTAGGCTGCAGATGATCTCGGAGGCTTTGGAACGGAATGGGGGAGGCAGACTCTCTGGGTTCTGTCGGCGAGGAAGGAGGTGGTCCATTCCAGAGCCTTGTCTCGGATCCCTGCGGCGTGGAGGCGTGCGCGTAGAGTGAGGTGGCAGACTGTGTCGAAGGCGGCGGAGAGGTCTAGGAAGATGAGTGTTGCGGTCTCACCGTTGTCCAGCAGGGTCCTGATGGCGGCGATGAGGGCAGTCTCGGTGCTGTGGTTGCTGCGGAACCCTGAGTGGGAAGGGTCCAGGATTCTGTTTTCTTCGAGGTATCGCGTTAGCTGCCTGTTGACGATTTTCTCGATGACCTTGGCCAGGAAGGAGAGCAGAGAGATGGGCCGGAAGTTCTTGAGGTCTCTTGGGTCTGCCTTAGGTTTTTGGAGTAGGGCGTTGATCTCGGCGGGTTTCCAGCTTTCTGGGAAGGTTGCGGTCTCGAGGGAGAGATTGATGGCGGTGTGCAGGTGGGGTGCGATGGAGCTGCTTGCTTTGTTTGATGACGGTGTGCAGGTGGGGTGCGATGGAGCTGCTTGCTTTGTCCTATCGTGGCTACGGAGGAGGGAGCATCATATGCAGCGGTGTTGCATAGGGCGGCCGAGGCTCTCCACTTCGAGCTTCCTAGGGTGGCAGTCAGGACTAACCTCCTGACAGAGGTGCTTCAGCTGCAGCTCTTCGGAGCCCCTGCTGCCGTTCAATGAAGCCCTAACGGACATCCTTTTGGGCATCTGATCCTGGCCCAACACAGGGGCTCCTATGGATAGGATAGTTGCCCGACACCACCGCCCAGCCCCGGGCGACCCCACTTTCCTCTCCCAACACCCTACCTCTGAGAGCTTTGTGGTCCAAGCCTCTACGTCTAAAGGCGCCTTCCCTACAGCTCCACCTGATAGGGACTCCAAGAAGCTGGACCAACTTGGGAAGAAGATGTTTTCTTCCTCCACCTTGGGACTGCGGTTGGTAAATACTGCATGTCTGTTGGGCCATTATTCCCACTCTGTGTGGGATACGGTGGCGCAAGTGCTGCCTCAGTGCCTGGAGGAGGCCCGGGCCGTGCTCTCCCATGCAGTCAACGAGAGGACAGACGCAGCGAAGTTTACCATCCGCTGTGGGCTGGATACCGCCAACGCACTTGGCAGAACGATTGCCACATCAGTAGCCCTTCGGCGCTACGCCTGGTTACGTTCAACTGGTTTTTCCGGGGATGTGCAATCCACACTTCTGGACATGCCCTTTGATGGCCGGCACCTTTTGGGCGACAAGGCAGACAACGAGCTGGAGCACTCTAAGGTCTCTCGGGCTACGGCCAGGTCCTTGGGCCTCTCCACCACTGGCCCTGCACAGTCTGCCTTTCCCTCTTTTCGTGGCTACAGAAGGGGTGCCCCACTACTTCCCGCCAAGAGCCACAGGCCGGCGCAGGCTGTTCAGGCCCAGCGTGGCAGGGGACGAGGGAATCACCAGCGTGGTTCTGGGAGCCAGCAAGCGGGCTAGTCCACCACAGCCCCCTCTGCATCAGTCTCCAAACCCTCCTAGTCCGACCTTCCAGGGCCACCATACACCAGTGGGTAGCTTGTGGGACTCATGGCCTCCTGCATCCTGCTGGTCGGTCATGCCAGGTGGCATATGCCGGGTCTGCAGTGGGACCTGAAGTTCCAGTGGGCACATCATCAGGGGAATCTGTCTGATTGCGTCCAGTTCTCGGAGGACACTGCATGACAATTGCAGTGGTGGCTCACGAACCAGGATTGGGTCAACGGCAGATCCCTCTCCCTTCCCCAACCAGATCACACAGTGGTGACAGACGCATGCCTTCTGGGATGGGGCGGCTACATGGAGAGGTGGAGATCAGAGGCCTCTGGTCTCAGGCGGGGTCCAGGCTCCATATCAACCTTCTGGAGCTTCGAGCGATCGGTCTTGCACTAAAGGCATTCCTCCCCTCTGTCCAGGGAAGAGTAGTGCAGGTGTTCACGGACAACACCACCTCCATGTGGTACTGCAAAAAACAGGGTGGGGTGGGGTTGAGGACCCTATGGCAGGAGGCCCTGCGCCTCTGGACATGGCTGGAACATAAGGGCATACCCCTGGTGGTTCAACACCTGGCAGGTTCACTGAACGCCAGGGCGGACAAATTTAGCCGCAGGTGCATGTTGTATCACGAATGGCATCTTCACTCAGAGGTGGTGCAAGGTCTCTTTCAACAGTGGGGAGAGCCTTGGTTAGATCTATTCGCCACCAAAGAGAACGCGCAATGTCAACAATTCTGCATTTTGAAATTTCCAAGGCGGCACTTGCTAGGCGACGCTTTTCGTCGCGAGTGGAGTTGAGGTCTTCTATATGCCTTTCCGCCTATACCACTTCTGCCCAGAGTGCTGAAGAAGATCAAGCGCGACCGGGCCCAAGCCATTCTTGTGGCTTCAGATTGGGCACGAAGAGTCTGGTATCCCGAGCTGCTCAACATGGCCATCGATCCTCTGATCCGACTGCCTATTCGGGAGGATCTTCTGTCGCAGCAACAGGGTACGGTCCTCCACCCAAACCTGTCCAGCCTCCACCCCTTTGCGTGGAGATTGAGCAGCGGCAGTTGATGTAATTTTACTTGCCTCCTGAAGTCTGTGATGTAATCTTGGCAGCCAGGCGTCCCTCCACTGAGACGGTATACGCCTGCAGATGGAATACGTTTGTGGCATGATGCATAGCAAAGGCTGTGGATCCCCTTTCTGCCCCTCTTTCTGAGGCTCTGCTCTGGGCACTCATAAGGGCTACCTCTCGGCCATTTCAGCCTTGCTCAGGTTTTCTGATCAGCCTTCTCTTTTTAAGTTTCCGGCGGTAAATGGATTTCTTAAGGGCATTACTCCTGTTCCCTTCGTAATGCCTCAGTGGGACTTGAACTTGGTGTTAACCCATCTTATGTGCGCTCCCTTCGAGCCGCTACATAACTGTTCTCTCAGACTCTTAACTCTCAAAACTGCTTTTCTGGTGGCCCTCACCTCTGCGCTCAGGGTGAGTGAGCTACAAGCTCTGTCTTACAAGCCTCCCTTTCTGGCTGTTCATCCTGACAAGGTCATCCTCAGAACTCGACCCTCCTTTCTTCCAAAGGTGGTCACTTCTTTTCATATTGGCCAAACCTTCACTTTGCCCACCTTCTTTCTGCCTCCCCGTCCTTCAAAAGAGGAAGAGAGGTATCCAAAATGTGCGATCTCCTTCTATTTGGATCGCACCAAACCATTCTGAGTGGACGACCAGCTCTTTGATGGTTACGTGGGCGCTAGGAATGGTCGGGCCGTGCACAAACGTACCATCTCCAGGTGGGTCATCTGTGCATTAAAGCCTGTTACTCTTTGGCTAAGAAAGAGCCTCCAGTGGGGCTGCGCGCTCATTCTACTAGGGCGACGGCAGCTACTACTGCTTTGAAACAGGGTCCCCCTAAATGACATCTGTCTGGCAACTACATGGGCATCGCTGCACAAGTTTACGAGACACTACTGCCTGGACAGCCAGGTCCAGACCGACAGCTTCTTCGGCCGTTCTGTTCTCCAGGACTTTCTGGTTTGATCTTGGTTTGCAGACCCACCTCCGGGGTTGGTATTGCTGGGGTATATATTCTAAGGTAAGGAATCTATGACTGTTACTTTCAGATGAACAAGTACCTTACCTTCGGTAACAATGTATCTGTAAGAAACATAGGTTAGTTATAGATTCCTTACCGCCCCATCCATCCTCCCCATTCTGTAAACTGATTTCTCGGGTTAAGGACATCCTTTCAGGGCCTTAGTTTTGTGCACCAGTGGTCCGTGTCTTGCATGGCTAGGCATTCCTGGCGTGGAAATCCGTGTACAGAACTGACGTCAGGGTGCAAGGGCGGCGTCTAAGTAACTTCCGCAATGTCATCCTGGCAACCACCACGACGCCGATGACGGACGCGGAGTCGACCGGCGCCACCTACCGATGCGCAGGGGTACTGCTGTTGAAAAACTTTCCGGGTCCAGTCTGATGCCTGGGGTAAGGAATCTATAATTAACCAATGTTTCTTACAGATATATCGTTACCGAAGGTAAGTAACTTGTTCGTCTGGCAGCTGACTTGCTAATCCTTTGTAGTCTTTTCATAGCTGTTACAGGTGATCCAAGGTAGAGGCCATTAGCATAATCAAGTTTAGACAGTAGAAGAGACATAGTAGCCTAGACAGTCATGGCTCACAATACTCACGCAGGGGTTTTAAAAGAATTTGTTTTAAAAACGTACCTGATCGGGTCCCTCGCCACCTCTGCTCCTGGGCCGGGTCCCGCATTTGCTGTTTTACTGCTCCTAAACAGGAACAGGAACAGGAACAGGCATGCTCCCTCCCCTCCCGTAAGCCAATCACAACGCTGTAATGGCAGTGTTGTGTTTGGCGCGGACAGTGCCCAGCCGGGCGCCTGTAGGGAGGCCATTTTCTCTATGTAGGCTTTATGCAGCCTAAATAGAGAAAATGTAGAGGGGGCCAACCAAACAGTCAGGGCCCACAACAGTGGGCAAGCCACTCCTCCACGACCCGCCCTCCCGCCCACCCCCAACCAGGCATACCCCCCCCACCCCCAACCAGCATACCCTGCCTTCTGCTTTACCATTTTATGTTTCTGCTTCCCGCACTGTGAGAAAACAGTGGGGCGACGCTCCTCCGCCCTACTGGAGGAGCCGCCCCTGAGCCTAGACCTATTGTGGAAATCCCAGGTGGGGGAAGATGCGTCGCTGAGTTGTCATAGTAATCAAGCTTGATCTTGCTAGTTTGTCCACTTGGGCATTCATTGCTAATTTGGAGTCCATGGTAATTAAAAGGTTTCTAACTTTATGTGATACTTTAGGAGGTGGTCTCAGAATGTCAGGCCAGACACAAAGTGGGTCATCATTTTTCCAATTGCCACATGAGTATTTCAGTTTTGGAAGCATTCATGTAAGTTAGACTATTCCAATTGGGAACAACCCAACCAAACATGCACCATTTCAAGGGCCAAGCACACGCACAGAGTCCCACCCAGCAGGGCCCAAGGCATCCTAGAGCCCGCACACCATCACCTAGCAGTCAAAACGAGGACAAAAAGTCACAAAAAGCCTGTTTCCTCACAAGATACAAAAGTAATGATGGAAGCATAGTGTAAGGAAATGGGCTATTAGTTTATTTATTTATTTTTAGAGTTGTATTTAGTGCTAGCTAAACCCGAGGGTATTGATTACATGTGGGAAATCCTCAAGTAGTACGTCCACATAACCCCCTCACAGGGAACTAAGCACCACACTGTAGCCCTTGACTCTTAGGGTAGCGAAGCAGAGCACTCCAAGGATGAATCCAGTGAGGTGGTGTGAGCTAGTGTAAGGAAATACCTCTTTTTGTATGGTCACCTGTAAACGTGTTGACTCATACTGCTGGTTTTTCGATTCTGAGATTGCGCTGTTAACCAGAACTCCGTGACAGTGCCCCAACCCTTAAACGTGTATGTTAGACGGGCTTATACCCAATTGGCATAAGCTAACTTCTAAGCCCCTAGTATATGATATCATGGGTACCTAGGGCCTGCAAGTTGGAGGGCAACCCTGAAGGACTTAAGCACTTGTTGTGCACCCTGAGTAGGACAAGGTAAAACATAACTCTCAGCCTGCCCCTGCAGACAGTTAGAGAAGTTTAAAACTGCTATTTGGAAACAGGCTCTTTGCAGGTTCACCCCCGCCCAACCTTTGGCTATCAAGGCCCCGGTGCAATGCCTCCGAAATCCCCCAATCCCCGCCAGTCACGGCCCAGAGCACAAGCTCTTACCCCTAAAATGGTATATTTGGCTTATTTTAACCCAACTCGTTTGTTAGTCCAAAGGATGTGGTACCAGGGGTAAGTTGGGGTGTCTCTCATGACCTGCTGCACTAGTTATGCCACCACATGTATGACAAGGTAAAACATGTCTCCCAGACTGCCACCGCAGACAGGTAGAGCAGATTTAAACTGATAACTCGACTTTGGCATTTAAGGTAATTGCAAATCCAGTCCTCCATTTTAAATATATATAAGTAACCCCTGAGGCAGGCCTGATGAGCCCCAAGGTAGGGTGCTGTCGATTCAAAAGTGGTACATATCATTTTACATGTTTTTAGCCCTGATGACTTCTAAATGAGACTACTAACGTTGGTACTTTAAGGTATCAAAAGAATCGGTGCATTAAATTAATTTGCCTTCATGGTCAAATCAAATTTAATGTTACTGGTGGGCAAAGTACAACTTTAGAAAGTGCCACTTTGGTTGCCCAAAGTATCCAGTGGATGTTCACGGATGCACACAAGGACCGTTCTCACAGATGGCCCTCTGCCCGCCTTGGGGAGACGTATGAAGGACTCCCAGGAAAGGATACAATTACAATAGGGACCTGTGATTGAAAGAGGTTTTAACTCTCCCAGACAGGTAGCCACACGTGCTGTTAGCCCAAAAGGCGAGCTTCAAAGGAGAGGCAGTCTTTGAAGGGCAAATGGTTTTCACACATGGGAGGGGCTGCTCTATTGTCGTGGTGGACAGGCTAGCAGCAGGGACAGCGAGGGTAAACCAGTTGCCGATCCAATTTTTCTGTGGCTGTGTGGCCCATTGGTAGCCACACCTCCAGGGTGGGCTTCCAATCTCTCAATGCCGAGAGAGGCGTTCTGTCCTCTTGAGAGTGGGCGGAAGAGAGCACTCTGGGATACGTAGATGCCACATTCCACAGGAAGTTGTCATTGGGCGTGAAGGAGCCTGGTAGGGCATTGGTTAGTGACCATGACCTGCCCTATGTGCATTTTCTGGCAATAAAAAGGCACCACGGGCACCCGCTACTCTGATATCGCTGGACTGGAGACGAGGACTAAAGAAGGGCGGCCCTGCTGAATCAAGGTTCCGGCAAAGAGAAGCTACACCAACATGGACTTTACCTGCTGAACCTGGTGGGTAGCCAAGGAGTAGGAACTGTGCCTGCTGTGCCCAGCTTGTGGAGAAGCCTGCTGTGAACACATACAAGTTTTTAAAGCACACCTATAGGTATTTTGGGCATGAATAATTTTATTTTAGCTATACCAATGGTACCTTTGAGGTCCAGATTCAAGCCCGTGGCCATGAGAACAAACCTATATCCCTGAAGTGAATACATGAATTCACTGGGACATCAGCCCTAGCTTTACTTCCATCTGTGAATATGTCTTTAACTATCCGACCACGTTTACTACTGGAATAAGTCATTTACCACTGAAACATTCAGGAGGAAAAGCCTGCTAGCATTACTGGGAGTCCCTCTCTCCTCAGACTGGGAGTTCGGATTCAGGGTCATGTGTGGTTTACTACATCTAAGGTATCTTGACAGGATGAAACCCTTGACTATAGTCCACCAATAGCGGGGGATCCTACCCCAAAACATCTATAAAGCCAGTGCTTAATTTGTAATAGTATAAGTGCAGGGGCCTAAACTTTTGATCCAAAGCCTGCGACTGGCCCTATTGAATATTGGGGCACGAAATACCAGGGCCTCATAGTCTTGATTCTCCCTCATTCCTCCTTCACCCAGTTCCAGACACTACCTGCCCCTGTTTCTCATATTTAACATTCTTTTTTAAATCTTTTTTTCATTCTTTGTCACAGTTTTCCTTGTTTTCCTTCCTTCTTCTTTCCTCTTTTTGTGTTTTTTTGTCTCTTTTGCTCTTTGTTAAAGTCTGATGAGGATAAATTACTGCTGGTAGGCCCAACCTTCAACCACCACCTCAAATTAAGCATTGCCTATAACAATATATGAAGTTCACAAGATTCAGATTTTCTAGGGCGCTATATATTATTCTAGATTCGTCCCAAAACATACATTAATGCTAGGAAAGACATTACAAACACGAAATGTGAAATATTCCATTATTAAGGGCTTATGAAGGGAAGATACCTCTGTATGGAGGAGAGGTGTTTTCCCTTGATACTACCTATGATTGGGACAGATTAGAAGGGGTAGTGCTTAAAAGACTCCTCTCACTCCCCCAAGGCACTATGGTTCAGGCCATAAGGAGAGAGTGCAACTTGGTCTCTTGGAATATGGTGGCTTCTACTCGGGCTCTAAGCTACTTTAACACACTGCTGGAGGATGATGAACTGGTTAAAGTCTCCAAGTTGTGCTGGTAAGAGATCCAAAGTAGTGAAAGGATGTGGGCAAAGGCCGTAAGAACCAGACTAACTGCACTTAGGAACCTCCAATCAAATAGTGGTACAATTACATTTTGGTTCCCCTTTCCAGGCAAACGTGCATTGAGAGAATCTGTTGCTATGGTGTATGAATCCATTGACCTACTATATCTAAGTTAACCCTGGGCGTAGTTTGCGTAGTAGCGCTACACGTAGCTACGCAAAGTGCACTTCGCACTACGCAAAGCTACGCGAACTGCGTAGTGCGGTAGGGAAAATGCTGTTCGCACTGATTGCACAGTGCCGGATGCTTGTCCGCACTGTGCAATCATTGCAAACCACATCTTGCACAGTGCAAGCGGTCGTTTTCTGCCGCTCAAGTAGATTTGTACTCGAGCGGCAGCTTTCTCAATGCTGACTGGTAGTTTTTCATCGCGAGCGGTCGCGAGCATATGCGACCACTCGCAATGAGAAACCTGACCTCCCCGCATTGAGAATCTCGCTGGGAGGTTTATTTTCCACGCTCGCGATCGGCAACTTGATGTTGCTGATCGCAAACGAGGAAAAAGTCTCGCCAGGATGCTGATTTTGCTCGCTCGTGGTCGCCAACTTGACGTTGAGGACCGCAAGCAAGCAAAAAAAGGCTGCTATGCTATGCGTTTTGCAATACTACGCACGGTCCGCGAGCATAGCGTAGTCCTACACCCAGGGGTACTCTAAGGAAAAAATCATCTATCAGCTTTTTGATCTCTACACTGGGCCAGGACAATGTTTTTTCTTATTTAGCACAGTTACTAGACCGAAGATTGAGGAATGAAATATTAAGGGTTAGGGTGGGATGTAATCCAGTCTTTTCATCCCGCCCACACAGGACCAGGGTGCAGAATAATAGTGGTCTTTGTCCCCGCCCCTTGAAAGTTAAATGCTCCCTCGTGCATATTCTTATGGACTGCATCTTTTATCTTGCAAATCGAATTAAGTTTTTAAGGCCTCTATTTTTGTAAATATGATGCTCTCCATAGGAGGAAAGCGTTGGAGCTATTGTCAGAAATGTGCTATCTAGATGTGGCAGTTGGAATTGCTCATTTTATACGATTGGTTAAACAGAATTTTAATGATGAAATGTAATGGGTAGGGGGTGTCGGGAAGTTTGGAGGCGGTTCTTTTGAAATCTTCTTAATTGAGCTCTTTTTTAGAATGTTTTATGGACAACTGTCTAAATAAACTTGTTTCTTACCTTGAAATTTGAATGTCTGTAAAGTAAGATTTAATACACTTAGGCCCTCCTTTAGCGTATTACAGGTAGTTTGCGGTATTTCACAATTTTGGTAACTTCCAGCAATTGAAAAATAAACTTGAATGTAGATATAATGGAGAACATTGTGCGTTTTCCACATTTGTTAGGGTAAAATTAACATAGTTTTTGTGCTGGTCTATTGGTCACAGATTTAAAATTCACAGCAGGTATTAACAGGTTATTATACCTTATTTTGTTTTCTGTATGATGTGTATTTTTACTGCATTGTGCGATCCGTAACTCAAATTTTTCTCTAAATACAAGCATTTTGGTAAATATACAAAAAAATATGTATGTTTTTTACACCCTATGGCCTACTCTAGAAAATAACATTACAGTGGGTTTGTCAAGTCTTCTCCCCTTTCCTTAGTGGCAAAATGTTTTGTCTGGTGATGGAAAAGAACATTTGAATTTCCCCTGTAGATCTGATCTATTTTTATACATGGCGTCTTCCATCCAGAGTTCTTCATCCATGGGTCTGCCTTACTATCATTCACATTTTGACTCCGCCCACTAAATCTTACAGAATACCGTAATAGGTCAATTCACTTCAGCCATTGGTTCCTTTCTCATCGAGTGATGGTATTCTGCGCAAGCACAATGCCATTACCCACTAGAAAGTAGGGCATTGTGTGTGTTTATTTGTTTGTTTTTCTGTTTTTAACTGCATTTATACTTCGTGATTGCCCAGCAACTCCTTAGGTACCACTACGGGACCCGCACCACATCCCACTGTACACAGTGCTTAATTTGTAAAAGGGCCAGGGCTCTGACCAGGAGGCCACTGCAGCTTGCACCACCCACCGTCCTTGTCATTGCTGCCAAAACAGCTACTAACCATCTTTCTCACATGTAAATGTGACAGTTCAGATTACTTCAGGTCTCCAAAGCTAAAAGAATGGCTGGGGAGGCAGATATTAGCAATTTTAACATATAATGTTTATTCCTAAGCAACCGTTGTTCTGCTAACCTCTAAATTAGATGAGCAGCGCCACCATGTGGTAGACTGTTCCAAGTATGGTGTTGACAATTAGGTGCCGGTGCAGAGCACTGGAAACCAATTAAGTGTCGGTGCTGAGCACCAGAAAGCACCGGCTCAAATTAATAACTGACTTTACGTCACATGCCACATGATCAGTGCGTGCGGCCGCTATTTTAACCCCTCCCACGCTCATGACGAGCTCAGCTCGTCATGAGCCACGGTTCTCGTGTGCTCATGACGAGCTGAGCTCGGCGTGACCGTTAGAACGCTCGCACGTTGGGCAAATTCCCCTGCTGTGCAAGCATTCTAATGAAACGGGTGTGGTCATGACGAGCTGAGCTCGTCATGAGCACACGAGAACCGTGGCTCAAGACGAGCTGAGCTCGTCAAGAGCACCGGGGCGTTGTGCGCGTCCCCCCAGCACGGCAGGGGAATGACCCCAGCAGCCAAGAGGTTAAGAGTGGGATTCTAACCCCTTGAAAGATGGTTGCCCTGCCAAATGCATGTCTGCCTGTATGTGTGCACAAGCATGCGTACATAGACGCAGACATCTTTGAATGTTTCTGAAAAACCTTATTGCAAAAACATTCAAAGATGGCTGCCTGTGCACAAGTACATGATTCCATACTCCGGCCATTTTTTCTCATGCTTTTCTAATAAAGATTTACCCAAAAACTTGCATAGAAAGCATTTGCACAGGCAATAAGGTGGCAGCCAACACTAGACCCATTGACTTTGCAGATACTTGTTTTGACAATATGCTGGGTATACCTCTTCTTCTTTTCTGTAAACTGGCCTGTAAATCTTGTTCTTATCTTGTCACATTTGCTGTGCATTCAAAGACTGAGGTCAAATGTCCGTCTCTGTCTTCCAAGCGAGCTTGGTGTTTATTTTTCTTTCTCTGACTCGAAAGTGAGAGGATTTATGTGACAATCTTGCTGGATATTGGGGGTAGGGAAGGGTTTTTTCTATCACACAATAACATGAACTGTGCAAGTATTTCAAATACACGAAGCACATTTTTTGTTAATTCTGAAATGTGTTGGAAACAAATACTGTAATATGACCACAGCAAATCAATACACTAGGTTGTGCCATTTCCACACATTATCGTTTGTGCACTGTATAGTTTTATTAGTAAAACTGTATGTTTGTGCAAATGTAATGGTCATTTCAATTGAAAATGTGTTGTCTGTAATGGCAGTGTGTTACCACACCATGCATACTCCATGATACACCACTGCACTCTACTCTGTACCACTGTACTCTGCACCACTCTACTCTACGCCAATGCACTCTATGCCACTGCACAATTCACTAAGGCACTATACACCACCCCAGTCTAGGCCACTCCAATCTACTCTGCACAACTCCACTTTATGCCACTCCAGTCTTGGCCACTTCACTCTACTCTTCACAACTCTACTCTACATCACTCCACTCTACTCCACTCTTCAACAACTGCACTCTATGCCAATCCACTCTACGTCAAAGCACTCTACTCTGTACCACTCCACTCACGCCCCTGCACTCTATGCCAATCCACTGTACACCACTCTGATCTACACTGCACTCTATGCCACTGCACTCTACACCACTTTACGCAATTACTCTATGCCACTGCACTATACCCTGCACCACTCCACTACACGCCACTTCACTTTACTCTGAAACAATCTACCCTACATCACGGCACTCTATGCCACTATACTCCACTCTGCGCCACTCCACTCTATGCCACTATACTCTGCACCACTCTACTCTAAGCCATTTCACTCTACGCAACTGCAATCTACGTCACTGCACTCTATGCAACTGCACAGTACTCTGCACCACGGTAGTCTACGTCTCTGCTCGCTACCCTACACCACTGCACTCTACGTTAATGCACTCTATGCCACTCTACCTCACTGCACTCTACAACACTATACACTGCACTCTCCGCCACTGAACTCTACTCCACACTACTGCTCTCTATGCCACTGCACTCTACAGCACTCCATTGTATGCCAGTGCACTCTACGCCACGCCACGATACTATACTCTACTCTACTCTGCGACTCTCTACACCACGGCACTCTACTCCAGTCTACTGTATTCTACTCCACTGTATTGTAGGCCATGGCACTTTATGCCACTCCACTCTGCACCACTGCACTCTACTATGCAACACTCTAATCTATGCCACTACATTCTACGATGCTGCATTGTATGCCGCTGAACTCCATGTCGCCGCACTCTACACCACTGCACTCTACGCTACTATATGCTGCAACACCCTGTGCCAATGCACTCTACACCAATCAACTTAACTCTGCCACTCCACTGCACCCCACTCTATGCCACTGCACTCTACTCTGAGCCACTCAACTCGACACCACTGCACTGTATGCCATTCTACTCTACACCATTGCACTCCATGCCACTGCACTGTACGCGACTGCACTCCACTCTGCACCACTGTACTCAACACCACTTCATTCTATGTCACTCTACTCTACGCCAATACCTCTATACCAATGCACTATATGCCACTCTACACCACTACACTCTGTGACACTCTACTTTGCAACATTGCACTCTGGGCCACTCTACTCTGCACTACTGTGTTCTATGCCAGTGCACTCTTTGCCACTGCACTCTGTGCCACTCTACTCTCCATTACTCCACTCTACGCCACTGCACTCTCTAACACTTCACTCTATGTCACTGCACTCTACGGCACTCTACTCTACTCTGCACCACTTTATGCCACTGCACTCTGTCACTCCACACTGCACTCTACTCCACACTACTGCACTCTGTGACACCATACTCTACACCGCTCTATGCCACTGCACTCTAGCCATTCCACACTGCACTCTACTCCACCGCACTGTACGCCACTGCTCTCTATGTAACCGTGTAATCTACACAACTGCATTCTATGATGCTGTATTATATGCTGCTGAATTCTATGCTGCTGCACTCTACACCACTGCACTCGATGCCACAATACTCTGCAACACTCTATGCCAATGCACTCTATACTAGTCCACTCTACTCTATGCGACTCCACTCTGTAGCACTCCAGTACTTGACACTGTGCCTCTCCATTCTACGACACCCTAGTCCACTCTTCGCCATGCTACTCTATGACACTCCATGCTACTCTCTTTTACACCATTACCTTCTAGAGGTGCTGAACAGCAGCCACACTGGTGTAGAACATGGCTAAAACACATTGCCAAAGCCAATAGCTCTTGCAAAGACGAAATCTATTCGCTTTTCCAATGCTTGTTTTTAAAGTGAACCTTGGATTACAACTAACTTAATGACCACCTGTTGTCTCTTTTTTTCTCTCTCGTGATCAGGGGAAGCAGATCCACCGGAAATGGCAGATATGCACCGGGATTCGCAACCACGTTCCGTTTTAATGCAGTTAACATGAGGTAAGAGAAGGCGTCTACATTATGAAGGTACAATAGCGATACTTTTTTAAGAAACAAAATTGTATTGTACTCCATCGAAAATTGTTTGTTTGAAATATTTCTCATTTAGACTAATACAATCAAATCAACTTTATCAATCACACATAACACAGTCAAATTGCAGATATAACAATCTATATCACCCTGGCCTTTGAATATCACTAATTCACAAATGTAATTGCCTAATTCACAGTATAATGAAACAAACTCTTACAATTCGTTTATTAAACTCGGAGTGAATATCATAAAACCATTACCAGCTCTTTAATGAGTTTTCTCTACACCTTCAAATTCCAATAAGGAAAAAAGTGAAGGGGCAAATATTGTTGTTTACCAATGGGCTTCAAAGCACTATCCAGATTTCTTTGACGAGCACATCAGTGCTTTATACCCCCATGTGACTGACTTCTGATATATACTTGTCTTATTGCTGTGAACTATAACCCCTGTGTTGGAACCTGACTTCTGTGTCATTAATTGCAAGTGAGTATCTTAGTTCCTTGAGGGGAGCTCACAGGCGCTCAGGCTTAAAACAGCAGAGATGGGGAGCAAACTTTCAAACTTGCTAGGTTCTTCTACTACCCTGCTGGAAAGGGGTACACCCCGCCAACCCATAAATAAACCCCACATGTTTCAGGCCGGGTCCTACAGGCATGCAGACTTGCTCTGATGAGCCATGACCCACTCAAATGTTCCACAGTCTAACAGACCTTTTATCATATGATCTCAGGAACAGGGTACCAACAACAAAAAGTTGTCAGTTTGCTTGGTTTCACTCCTAAAGCCAGGGATACTGGAGTGGTGCGATTTTGCTGCATGGCGTTTTCTGCATAATTATGGATTTCCTACATTTGCCACATAATCCTTCATCTGCTTCATAATTTTCAGGTTTCACAAAAAATAGTTTCAAGCTCAAACTGATCGAAAGTTACTAAAAGAAAAGCTGCAACATGTCTTGCCGCACGGTGGAAGGCCCTTCACCAAGGTTGACTGGTTCCGTCTCAGTTGCGTATTGCTGTATTTGAGTTTTAACTGGTACTTCTGAAGTGAACATTTTGCCTATGTGGTGTCAAATTGACAAATTAATATAGTTATACTATCACAAAATATGCCACAATATGCCGCATAATTTAGTCAACCATGCCAAATAATTTGGTCATCCCCTGTGGCATAATGTTGGTGTCCCTGCTTAAATCTAACATGACCACCATTGAAATATGTATCCACCAAGAATTAGCCACGTTTCATACCTAGAACTGGTTCACATACTGTATTGATGGATATTTTTTAGTGTTTTATATGTAAAAAATGCATACATAGCAAAGGACACAACTATTGGAGACATCAGTAATTGGTCTTGATTTTATGATCTACAATTTTTTATAACAAAATGTGTGAATGTCATAGGTTTTGCCTGGCTCCATTCATCTGACTATATTAAAAAGTAGATTTTTTAAGCTACCTAAGGAATTTGCACATATTAAAACTGGCATGACCACCATTGAAATGGACAGCAATGGTTTACAGGACCTATGCTTTTATAGTGAATACTGACTTGTGTACTTGGGTTGTCATCGAGACATTGATATCACTTTGTTTTCAGAGACTCACTAGCTTTTTTGTCGGTGGAAGAGTCCCTTCCAGCTTCCTGGCAACTTTTTCACCATGTCATTCGACCATCTTGTCAACAATGTTTTTTTACCCTGATTTTGTACATTTATTTGTTCTGTGTTTTTCTTGTTTAATTACTGTTTTGTGTTTCTTTACAAGCGGTACAAAAATTAATTCCTTTAGAATTTTATTTCTACATGGACAACACTATTGTATTTGTGGTATACATTTCTATTACTGTTGGTTTGGCCACATTTTGTCTTTTTTCAGCTGCCCCAATGGATTGATTTAATTCATTAATTCTATTTAATTTAAAACAAATCACAAGTTCATCCAATTGTTTTTTTTTAAATACGATATCTAAAAAACATTCATATTACAACAGGTTCCATTTATGGCCATGTGAAGGGGTCGAATACACCATTCATAGCCTAGGCAAACAGTTAAAAAAGCAGATGTGACCAGATTGAGATTATTAAAATAATTTAGATGATTCATACTGTTGGAACTGGGGTCACCAGCTCCCCGAGGGTAGCATGGCACGAACGGGTAGGCATCCGAATGCTTATGTGTAAAGCGACCATACAGCACACGCAACCACTGAGACAGTAAAAATGGGCACACAATGAGTGACACCACTCCAGTTAGTTTGTATAAAAATTAGATAACTTTTATATAGAGCAGAGTCAGGGTAATCAAGCATTACAGTGTCAATTACTTATTATTTTTCCTTCAGGATACATATGTTCAACACTTTGTAATAAACATTCAGAGGAATAAATATTAAATATCAGATAAATATTGATTAATAGATAATATTAAGTATAGATAATCACAGGCCTGACCGTAGCCTTGCTTCTTGTCAGCACCTGTAAGAAACACATTAAGGAGACAACCAAATGACATTGCATCACATTGGTTCTGCAGGCATTTTACCCACTTCTCACTAAGCAAGGGTGAGCGTTCCACAGCAATAAACATGTAAATAAATATTTACCCGAAGGCTTCCAGTAAATGTAGCACTAAGTGGGAGAAAACATTCCATTAAGAATACACGTCCCCTTGTGCAGGATTAGCCATCTTAAGAATCACTCCCAGCAGGAATGAGCATTAAACAGTTCCATAGTAGAAGTAGAACTTTTCATTAGTTATGCACCAACATTTCATCCGGGAAGTAACCACTTCCCTGAGCAGAAGTAACCATTTAATAACAGGTAAACCATACATAAGGCCTAGGCTGAACAGGACACTAGGCGAAATATGGATAATCCCTGGGTTTGGGCCTAGCCCTCGCTAATACTCTTCATCCTGGTACTGTAGGCATTCTATTACATCCTCTAATCAGGGGTTAACCTTTTTATGTACAGAGGCCTATAAACTGTGGCCTTGGGACCTCTAAAACAGTCCAATACCAGGGTAAACACCCCCTTAATCTAGTGGGGACCTCTCATTAGGAATTATCCTGTTCGCAGGTGAGAACAACATTTCATGTAGAGCCATTCATATTCTCAATAGCAATAACTTATTTCAATAAAGGTTATAACGTTACATTACCCAGCATTAAACATTTCCTGGAGTTGTACTTAAGGAACATTGCACTTGGCATATAACCCTTCCCTATGCAGAAGTAACATCTTATCAGGGAAAGCATTTCACTAATCCTAAATAAACATTTCATTCAGCATGTCTAAACATTTCATCATAGATACTCATTCCATTGAAGACCCGGCAACATCTCAATAGGCTGGAATGAAACCTGGCTCATGCAAATAAAGCAGTTCCTTACTTAGGAATAACCCTTTCCTCAGATATAAATACTTATTTTGGTAGGAAAGGGCGACCACTTCACTTCAAGGCCCTACTAAACCTGGCCGAAGTGAACATTTGAGACATTTCATTAACGGACCCCTAGCCAAGGGGTTATCTCAGTGCCCAACTGTCCCTAATGGGCTCTCACTTGTCCTGGTCCAACTCCGGGGCCTTTTGTGTGTAAATAGGGCCCTGGCGCCATCAGCAATTTTGCGCAGCAAGCTCCTCGAATCGGCAGGGCCTGTAATAAGGTTTTCCTAGCTCCTGCAGCTTAAAAATAACAGCCCCTTATGTAGGACTAAACATTTCATTTACCCAGAATAACATTCACCTCAAGCAGGGATCAACCTTCCATTAATTATATCTAAACCCTGTGCCTAAGAACCAGTAAGACAATGGCACATGAGCAGGAATTCTCAGGTTGGAACAAAACCTTTCATTAGACAGGCACAATTAACCAATTCCTTGCTCTGCAGTTCTTGACGCAGGGATAAAACAGTTCAGTATTCAAGAGTATCCCTGTTGGTAGGTAGAAGTTAGAACACTGGGGCAGGAGTATAAAACATTCTATTAGGTAAGTACCCCATAAAAAGGCTCAACATTTTATGAGAGAATAAACGCTGCATTACTCAGCCATAAACATGCATAGGGCTACACTAACTGGCATGCAACTGTACCCCAGGCAGCAAATTCAGGTCCTGGGCACACAGCGCCTCGCTGATGCAGCGCTTGAAGTTAATGACAGATGCTGGATGTACAGCGCTTCACAGTACCTCAAGGGTCCCCAGGCAGCAGCCGAGCTCTCAGGTTCACAACGCTTCGCAGTAACAGCGCTGGTAATGGCTTTCTGGTGTCAGTTGTAGGGGAAGGGAATATGGCAGTCCTGGAGATAGCGCTTCTCTGGTACAGCGCTTCACAGGGGACACAGCAGTTCTGGGAGCTAGCGCTCAGACAGCAGTAGCGCTTGGGCAGTTTCCACAATAGTGCTCCTGGCAGCCACAGATCCTCAAATGACAGCGCTGGGCACTCAGGGTTAGTTACAGCCTCAGCGCTTCGCAGGCACAGCGCTTCTCTTGGGCCATTCCCATAAATAAGGCAGTTCAGGTAGCGCCAGCAGGACAGGTAGTCCAGGGTGCTAGCGCTAGGGAATAGGAGCGCTTAGCCAGCAGGCAGTTTATTTTAGTTGGAAGCAGATCAGCATTTCAGGCAGATATAGCGCTTCAGGTCATCAAAGTCTCCAGAACCTCAGCGCTTCTCAAGGGGTACAGTAGATACGCGCTTGAGGGGCAATACAGCGCTTAGGCAGTTTCTTTAATAGCGCTACATCAGTAGTTTATTTAAGGTGAAGGCAGATCACCAGAACAGGCCACACGACAGTGGCAAACCAGCAAATGGGAGTCCCAGTTGGCGTCAGGGAGCGCGGGAACCGATACAGCGCCAATACCTGGTTGATTTCTCAATGGTCCTGTGGTGATTTGGTTTCTTCTTGGCGCTTTATATTTCTTGCGCCCTTGTAAATTGCAGTTTCTGGGTTCCTTGAAGGGGGGGGGTTGGAGATGATGGCTGGTATCAAATCTCCTCAGCCGGTCTCCTCAGGTGGACTCTGGGTTCTCCTTCCGCCGGGCCAGATCAGGGGGTATGTTCAGGATTCCTCAACACTTGGAAGGCAACACCTAAGCCCTGTCACTCCCAGTATCATAGGACCCTAACTAGGCCCCACTGCCTAAAACTCCTTTGGAGGTTCTTCCCCAGGTCTGTGCTCCCTCAGTCTGACAGGAAAGTTTTCCTCCCTTTCCTTATTTAGTGCCAGTTGACAGTTGGCAGTGGCAGTTGGTGCCACCTCACCTGTTCCAGAAGGTTCCAGGAGGTTCTAGGAGGTTCCACCATTATGGCTATGGACAGGCTGGCAGGCTAGTATGGATACATTGTTTGAGGGTTCTAGCCAGCTCCTGACTACTAGAATGCGCCCACAAAGACCGCGCTGCAGTAGCAGGGGTCAGTGGCGGCCATGTTAGGGGAAGTGGGCACCTGCACCTTAACATTACTTTAACATTACACAGGGCTTTCTTCACTACACAAGGCCTATACCTTTTTATTACAATGGGGGACATCCTAAACTAAGGAAGTAAAAAGCGAAAAATTCTGGGGAAAGGGCCAAGTCCTACACATACCATTTATAAAATTGTTGTGTCTGCAAATATTGCGATGTTAGTGCAAAGGGTGGCAATGTACATCATCTCTGTCGATGTCCAAACTTGTGGAGAATAAGTTCACTTTAACAGCTCAGGTTCATGTCATCCTACTTGCGACATAAACTATGAATTTTACAAAATACATGAGATTTGCAGGTGGCCCCGACTTAGACAATAAATCACAGATTGCTTACATGATCAAATTGTAGAGTGTTAAAGGGCTTACATAGTAGATACCCACGTGCATCTAACAAATATGGACAAACACACAATATTGGAATTAATGTTTCCTCTTTGTGATTGCATAAACAACAGGATTGTGTCGATTACTGGTGGGCGATATATTCCTCTACGCCAGCAGAATTGGTTGAATTTTGGCCACTCCACGTTACACTTGTAATACGTTGTTTGGACCAAATTCCGCCAACCGCCACTCGACAGTGGGTTTTTTTCTAACGCGGCTCAAAAACAGTACGTTGGCATGGGCAAGCGGGATTTGGCGTCCCCTAGTGTGATTTTTTGGTTGCCAGGAGGGCACCCGGTGAGATTTCTTCAGCACATGTGGTTGCTACCGTTCGCACTCAAAAAGCTGCAGCTCGAGTTGAAAATCTACTCGAGCGTCTGCAAAATCAACTCGAGAAGCTATGCTCTCTAGCGTGCCTCATGGTGACATTCACGCTGATCTTTCAGCACGGAATGTGCTTTCGGGGCTAAATCACAGTGCTAGCAGAGCGACGTGCCCATTTCCACCTGTTTATAGAATTCAGCGGGATCTCAGAGTTTTTTTGTAACTCCACGGAATTCCCATGAGTAAAACCCTGCAAGTTTCGCCCAGGCCTACTGCTGACCAAGTGCACTTCCATTGCAGAATTCTATCTTTTGTTGGGAGGGCACCCATCCTTAGTATCATGAATTTCGTCTTAATGTAGTTGGAAAATGTGGTCCTCCATTAAGCCTGTGTTTTTAAGCGGCCATAGTTGTTTATAACCATCCATGCATCAGTTTTTTAGCAAATTGAATCTTTCCAGAAGACTGTCTCAGTGAACGAGCAGCTCATTGACTTTCTCCCTTGTTGGTGTAATCTCAATGAATTTTTGACGTGATGTTTCTGGACTCCGTTGAACAGATATTGCATTGAGTTAACAGGGTTACAATCGTCAAATTCTCCTCACCAAATTGGTAGATTCTTTTTTAGTGTAAAATGAGGAGGGGGGGTTGATTGAATTTGTATTCCTTAAAAAATTTCAGAGCTGGCATTTTTAACATTTTTAAATAAGTGGTTAAATACATCCTAAAGACAGAGTGAATAACACAAAATCTTTTTTTTGCTCTATCCCAAACTATGAAAATGTCTTACCTTTTTCTTCACTTTTGAAGGAGTCTTAAAGTTTTAATGTAAATCTTTGTAAAACATTTCTCGGGAAGTGGGGCAATGTTCAATAAACTGAAGAGACTAAATACATTTGTGCATGAAAATGTGCAGCTTTGAACTGTAAACACAAGGTTTATGCCAAAGCAGGGTTACGAAACACGTCATTTAGATGCACGATTTGCTATTATAAGTATACATATTAATAATTCAAAATCGCAATCTTGCAGTGCTACTGTTATTTTTTTTGTCTCTCCTCTAGCTCAATGAAACCTTTATCACGGTCTTATAAGATTTATGAATGAAACAGGATACATAGTTAGATGCAGTTAAATAGCTAATTATTCAATTTAGCTTAAATGTAGCACGAGTTTTTTACAAACTCATAGAAAGATTTGAATTTTGTTTTTTATTCTGCCTGTGCACAGAAAGAGCCCTTTGATCGAAAGAAGCACAGACTGGATGTAAATATTAAAACCTATATTACAAACAGATATTGCTCTAAAGTGGGCTAATGGATGATGAATAGCTGGCCGGGAAATAGAGGGACAAAGAGAGTGAGAGTGCAATGAAAGACAGCAGCAGTGTTCAGGTTCCACGTTTATGGCAATTGCACCATTCATGATAAACATATTTTATGCTTACTTAAGGGGCTTTGGTTCAGTCTCTTTCAGACTTTGCCTTGTCTAACTCCTGCTCCTTCAGCCATTGGCTTGAGACATTGTCAATCACATCTTGGTTCCAGCCCTCTGGATTATTTCAGTTCCTCCATGTTTCTATTGGCTGTTTGGTTGTGCCCATTCCTCTCCATTGGTATGCCCGAGGGTTTATTTTGCATCTGAAATGGATCGATGCGTAGCTTGTCAGCATGTGAGGGCCGGAGCTGAAAACGCATCTAAAAAAAAAAGCTACCGAATATAAGGCAACCTTTTTTTTCTTTAGAATCCATATTTCACAAAGTTTATCTGTGCTCCCTCCCCAGTCAGCCAACAAGCAATGGCAAAGCCAATAGTTTTGTTGTTGTTGTTTTTGCGTAGGAATGCCTAATGCAAAAGTTCAATACCTCAAATATGTTGGCTTTGCCAATGCTTATATTTCATTGGGGGTGCATATCTGCACTAGACATACAATACATGAGTGCAAACTGAGGTTTTGCACCCCTTTCTTTATAATACCACCACCAGCCCCCAACAAACTCCTGATGGCTTGCCGCCAATCAAAATGTCCACATTTGCTACTGATTCTACAGGTTTAGACTTCGGACAGTAAATTAGAATGGTCAGGATAGGAGCAGGACAGGAGGACTACTCGCCAGTAGCAGTGTAAGACAGCCTATACTCAACGATGCCGTGTGTGTGTCACATGTGTCGCCAGGACATAGGTGCATGTGTGAAAAATATATACATTTGATTGGCAGGAGTGTGTGTGTGGTAAAGGCAACAGTGTAACAAAACGACAGTGTGATACTCCGAGGTTGGAAATGATGCAACCTGCAGAGATTTCTGAAAGGCTGATAGGGCTGGGGTGACTCAGTCACAAGTCCCACTCTAGTCCTTTTAGCATTATTGACTGTTGTTTTTAATGTGTTACTAGTATTTGTGATTGTGGAATTCACACTATAGTGGAGGTTGTTAGCAGTGCTATTGATCATGTCAACTGTTTTTATATTTAAATTGTGTATCTTATGAGTTTTTTAACCAGTAAATTGATTTATACTTGTTTACAATTTAGTTGTCTAGATTATCTGTTGGGGATATGTGGTCTTACTTCCTGTGGATGTATAGGGTGTAGTTGAATGAGAAAAAACTTTGATTGAATGGATTACACAGAATATATGGTGCTTACATGATACAATATTTTCCAAAGGAAACCTTTTTTGTGATATAATGTTATAGTACCCTATTCTTTTGGTTTGAAGGGGGTTCCCCTTTTCCTTTTGCAAGCATTCTGAGCGAGCCATAGGCCATTTAACCCCTTCTATGCTGGTGACGGAACCACCCGTCACCAGCCACGGGTGGGCTGTGCTAATGATGGAGTGGTTCCCTCACGGCCCGGCCACCGCGCCTGCGCGGCATTGATTTCACGCCTGCGCGGCGTGTTCTATTAGGCGGGCAGGGCCGTGACGGAACCACTCCGTCATTAGCACAGCCCACCCGTGGCTGGTGGCGGAGTGGTTCCGTCACCAGCATGTCGGCGCCACGCGGCCCCCCTGCCCCCCAGCAACGCGGCGGAATTACCGCTGCAGCCAAGGGGTTAAAACGACTGTATGAGCTAATATAAAGCGAGTGTGGTTAAGCGCGTGGCGCTGCTCGACTAAAAGGTAGAGCTCCAATTCTGCGGTCCTGCCGGTGAAGGCCTGATGGGCGGTTGATATTGGTATAGGTAGGGGAGTTACCCCTTACGAGGCGCTTTGTAAATGCACAGGATACGACTCTATAAATAATCATGAGGGGCTCAATTTATCAAGAAAGGAATACGTTTATATCCGCAGACTCCTATGTTACTAAGTGCAGATTTACTACTTTTTGTTGTTCACCAATTCGTTACGGGTACGCCTCGAAAGCTGCACCCGTCAGTTTTTAGGCACGCTACTGGAAATGTCATGTGATCTCCTGCAAGACCTAATCCCTTCCCAGCACTTTTGACATAGTGGTAGAATTTCACAAAGGAGGAATGAAGCCTCCGGGCAAATGCACATTTTAATTTTTTTTCTCCCCTGGAAAACATTTTTCCACCTTGGAGAAATCACTTTCCTTACAAATCCTGGCAAATCTAGGGGTGATCTGTTTCTCATCCCATTTTGGAAGAAGGGTGGCTTACTCTAGTCCTTAGCTGGAGAATTTCCAACCATTTCCATGGTGGTAAGGGCATAGGCACTGGAATGAGGGGTGCTTCAGTACCCCCAAAATAACCATGCTGAGCTTCAGAATGTGAATGCACAAAAAATGTTTCTATCTTGTGTCATTTCCTGTACATTCAGAGGTTGAGGGCAAATGTCAGGCTATGTATTCTGACAAATTGCTGCTTATTCATTTGTCATGGAGTGGCGTTTACTTTTCTTTCTCTGAGTGCAAACCGAGAGGTTTTTGTAACCTGAACTATGTGACAATCTTGTTGCGATACAGGAAGAGTGAAAGGATAGGCTGTAAAATGCCTTTTTTTTTACACGCAACAAAATTTAAACATCTGTAGATGAACTAGACAAATATTTCCAAATATATCCTCACCTAGTAAATCACAAATAAAATACATTATTTTGTGTGATGGAAACAAAGATTTCATGGAGCAATTCTTTTTATTTGGATTTACATAAGCCATAACACATCTTACGCCTACAACCGCTGGCCGGCAGCGAATGAAATGCAAATGAGCGGAACACAGCATAACGCCTACAACCCGGGGGCCAGCAGCGAATTTCATGATGAGAAAGTTCATGCCTTTGAAAAGCAGTGTGTAATATCTGTGAGATAACCAGGGCTCGAGTTGGGGTACCAGGCGGGTGGACGGCGTCACCCCACTTATTTTACCGGGAGCTCGATAACTGATGGTGCAATCCACCGTTCGTGACGTCACTTCCGGTCGTGACGTCAGCGTACCCACACTTCTTTTTTTAGGACTTGTGCCCTGGAGATAACCATGTGTAACTAAAAGAATTTGAATTAAGAAACTACGAAAGGGAAGCATCCAACCCAGAGCCAGCCTCCTCTCCCCCCATCTTGTCCTTCTCTGCACAACCATGTGTTCGCGGTTTGAGTCCCCGGAGGGGGTTGCATCTGTGTACAGATGCGTCATATGCTCCTCAACTTGATCCTGTGGACTCTTCCTGCTTGTTTGATATTAGGCGAAAGATTTGTAAGTATTTAGGACAAGTCACTTCCCTAAATTCTTTTGCTAGAATTGTGATGAATCGCGCCCATAGCTCAGAATAGGTTTCAGCCATGTTGTCAGCCATTATTGACACGTGCTCCATGGCTAGTGCTACCCATAGTTTCCTCAGCGATGCAGTGTGATCTGGAACTATCTACGTGCCCCAGTTAGCCAACAGGACCAGTCTTGCAGTGTTTAGTGCTAAGGCTATTTGTCTTCCTCTGAGTGAGCGTAAGGGAAATGTCAGGGGATTGGAGAGGCCTAAAAGGGTATAGGCCGGGAAACGCGGTATGGCTGTGTTAAAAGCTTCATCTATGTCATGAAGGTCCAGTTCCCAATGGGAACCAGTCTGCCCGCACCATTGCCACCAGGACGCAAGTGATCTTTTTTCCAGTCGTGTAATCGGGGCGGCGTTGGGTACCAATATGATGCTACTTTGTAGGCTGCCTCTGTGCCCGGCATGTCGTGTGCCGTGTGTTGGATTCTGTAGTGTATGTCCTTCCATTCTTTATCAGATATGCTTTGACCCAGTTCTTCCTCCCGTCTCAGTTGCCTCTGGACTTGGTGGATATAAGGGTAGCTGAAAGGAGGGCATATAGTTCAGAGATGATGTGTTTATCATCTTCTTTGGTTATAAGCCATTTTTCACACCGGGTCATTGGGCGGGATGCTCCCGGCCTCATATCCGGGGAGGCCACCCTATGTAACACCTGGTTATATGGGAAGAGGTCAGATGCCTGTAGCAAGTAATCCCTCTGAAGTAGTTAAAAGGGAAAGATCCCATTGTGGTCAAACATTGAGCCAACTCTTTTGCATCCCTGGGGAAGGCAACGTTGTGAAATGTCGGAGTGACGTCGCATCCCAGACCTTTAGAGTGGTTACCATTACCGGGTAAGAGTAAAGGCCCCATGCTCTATGTTTGAGGGGGAGCCATATCTCTCTCCATATATTTGCGCCCGCAATTGTTTGGTGCATAAAGGACCAATGATTCTCTGATAGCAGAAACAATTATTTTAATAGAATCAAAACAAATCAAGACACTTTACTTGGTGAAACGCAAATGATAAATATTTGCTGAAACCCAATTTTCGCATATTATAGTTTGTGCACTATGTAGTTTTATCAGCAAAACGGTATGTCTGTGCAAATTTTGTGATAATTTCGATGGAAAATTAGCTGTCTGTCAATGACTGTGCGCTACTACACCATACTTTAATAATACGTTTGCAACAGTGAGCTCAAAAGTGCATGACTAGCCAGTGGCGGCTTGCATAGGGCGTGCTGCGGGGTGAGTCGGGGATGGGCAGGGTGGAGGGGGTAGTAGACTCTGACATACGGAGGAACGGAATCATTACTTTCCTCCGTTCCGTCGTATGTCAGAGTTTACTACCCCCCCCACCCTGCCCCTACCCTGACCCGACCCGCCCCACCGCCCTATGAAACCGCCCCAGTGGCTAGCTACATTCTATACCGTTACCACTCTCCTGCTGAATGTGCGTGGCTCATTTGTTTCACTTGTTATTTGGGTGACACTTGGATTTTTCACAGTCCCTATGACTTCAGTGATATAGCATTCATGGCAGCACCCCCAATACCACTGGGGAAGGGGTCGGATCGACTTCGGGAATGCCTACAAACATCTATGTCTGGTTGAATTCCAAAATGTCCACGGCAAACCTTGCCCTGTAACACCAACTTCCTACCCTTGAGAGGGATTTAAGACTGAGGATTTCACGCCACTGATAATGAATCCATTTACGCCTGCCAGGAATCCCTTCATGAATTTCTAGAAGGATAAACAGAGGTATTTTTGGCAGAGATGTTCCAAGGCAGGGGCAAGGTGGGCATTTGCCCGGGGCCGCGGCCTTCCAAACGGCTTCTAAGAAAGATTCACGCTATCTCACTTACGTCTGTTTCTCAGTATTAACCTTAACATAGAATTCAATATTGTTTGCCATTATGTGACTTGAATTAGCAGAAAATGGGTAATAAAGTCAACGTTTTTCAAAACCGGAGTCCCAATATTTTTCTTGCCTGGGGACCCCCAAAATCCTTCAGATGATAGTGATTTTTGGCAGTAAACATACTTTTGCAACCAAAAATAGATCCATAAATAGGCTTCCATTTTTCCATTGAGTGTTATGCAAACGCTCCTTGTGCAAATGTTGTGACACAGTTTGCGCCTGTTCTGTATATGGATGTTACTGCTCATGGACGTCAAATAGGGCTTGTCGCATTAGCTGCTACCCCGTTCTTCCCCAGTACTTATGGGAATCAGCAGGAAGGAAACATAACTGGTTTCCTTGAGCCTTGGTTACTCTGGAGCCCAGGTTACTTTCTATAGTTGCAGTTCCTTGCTCTTCCCATGGCCCCCTCAGAAGCAACTGGGACCCCATTGCGGCGGTAATGGTGAGTCGGAGTTAGCCCTCTGTTCCTAGTGGAGATTAAAAGGTCTCTGATGTCAGAGGCGTACTGCTGGTCCCTGGAGGTATGGGGCGGGGGGACAGTGGACGGAAGGCAAGCCTTCAGGTGACCCCCCATTCATCCCAAGATCAATGAATATCAGTGAGATATGGGAGACTCGGGAACCCCTCATCACACTCTGCAGGGCACCCCAACACTTACTGTTGACCAATACATCAGGACGCCTTGCGGTATTCGCGCGCTTTATAAAACTGAAACTGTTTTCATTCATTCTTGTCTCTTCTGCTGTCCTTGAACAAACACCAGGGATATACCCAAATGACCCTTCAATACCTGGGTAAAGGACAAACTGTTATGCAAACAAAAAATGGTATCAAAGGAATAAATACAACAAACTAAACTTGAGTTGAGTACATTTAATTACTCTCCCTGGGATGACTATTGTTCATCATGAATATATCGTATCTATTCACAAAGGCACTAGTTCCCATCAACAGTGGAAAAGAACCACTCAATACAATTATTCACACATACATGAAACCAATACAAAAATCCAACACATAACTTAACCCACAAAAAAAATATATACATCCGAGTGTCCCCTTATAAAATCCAGGAGAACCACTCAGAGGAAATCTGACCAATGTGCCTTAATATGGCTGTGTAATAAGTGGATCTAACTCTAAAATGGCATATAACAATTCAATGAATTTATAATTTATGCAGACCCCTCCAATTGACTGTCGATGCAACCACGTTTCAGCCTTTTCCTCTTTGGCCTCTTCAGGGCAGGGTTATACACATAAACGAAGGGATCGGGGATTAAACCGCATCCCGACCACGCGCTGGTTGGACACTCTGTATCGTGAATAAATCGCTCCCTCTTTCTAATCGTGACCTTCCTTTATTAATTTAATGCACAAGTGCCTCTCCCCATTTTCAATATATCTGGAGAGGCTCGCCAAGCCAAAACGATAATTAGAAGTCCGTAGGTAATACTGCACACTCCTATGTCTCCATCGTCGCCCAGTAGACGTGGAACTCGTCTGCTGTCCTTGGCATTTTCGTAAGAAATGTCTGTTTTGTTATAGTCTTAATTAATTCTGGATTCTTAAAGTGAGGCAGGCATTGTGCTTGGTGAATTATTTTGTTAAGTGCTCAGAGTTGTGACGGATTCCCGTAGAGGTCAGAAAGGCCGCCTCGAAGACGAGCGTCAGTGAATATGAGGTCAACTGGATTGGGGTGATGTGATCTTTAGGAAAAGTGCCTCAGGTCACCGTTCTGTGCTGCACTACTTTGAGACAAAAGTGTTCATTTTTTATTTTATTTATTTATTTATTTATTTATTTATTTAAGCCCGAGGTCAGCCCAAGGGCATTGGAGCTCTTTATATGAGCACTAGTTACATCACACAAGGTCAAACTCATTTTTTTTTCCATCATGGGAAAATTAAGTGATTTGCCCAAAATCACAGGATGTTGAACTGATGCCAAGACTCCAGTGTAGTTCCCCATTTCCAAAGTTGACAGCTCTGGCCGTAACGCCACACCCTCTCCCATTCTTGTGTAAACCCCCATGAGTAGGGTATTTGCACAAAATACTCTCGAGTATTAGCTTATGGGGCGAGAGAGCAGGGGAGACTCGAGCCTTAAAATCCAACTTCTTTCCTTGACCAAACTAGGACCCTCTGCAGAGCGGTAATCAATAATGCAATCACTTCATCTCCCCACAACTTTTTTCCCTAACTCTCAAAAAGTTATTAAAAGCGCCTTCACCATCAGAATCAAGAGATATGTTGAAAAAGGACGTAATTCTAGGAGGCCTTGTTCGCTGGTCCCATGGAGGTGCAGGAGACGCGAGGCTGCACCGATGCTTCAGCCGGTGATACTCCCACAATGCTCCGCGCGCAGCCCGGGTGACGCACGCACGCACCTGGGCGGGAGAGGGGGCGCCCCCCGCGCCACCTTGGCCTCCCGGAGGTGTTGACGGGCGGCGGCGGCCTGACACGGATCGCCCTACCACTGCCTCCCAGGCGCGGCCGGCAAATTGATTTCCGCCCTAGTCCGCGGGCCGTAATCAGTTCATCACTTTAAAATATTAATGCAATACGCCTTTGCCAGTTTCCCAATTACCCTAATTGAAGGCAAATTGGTTAAGCAGGCCCAATGCAGAGTTTCAGGGCTTAGTTCTATCAGATGACAGATTTAAACCCCAATAATCCTGTTAGGGCTCAAAGCTGCTAACGCTTAGAGGCGCTGTGTCAGCTGTACCGGGGAGGGAGGGGGCGGGACAGGTGGGGAGAGGGTGGACTGCTCCGGGGGCGGCGGGGTGAGGTGACGCGGGGCGGCTGTGGGTCGTTGTTAAGAGTTTGTGCAAGATGCTTTGTGTAGGCCGGACATGGACAAGATCACAGGGTTCGAGGACCCTTCCCTAGGTGTGTGTGGGGTCATGGGGGGGGCTGGCCTTTGTGGGAAGTCCAGCCAGGTGGGGGTTCTGACACCCCTAGCATCGCAAGGTGGATTTTAAAGCATTTTTATTGTTCTAGTTTTATAATGAATCTAAAAGCTTTGTGATTGCATTTTAACAAGGATGAGTTCATGTGTATGTATTTGTTGATCTCAGTAGAGGTCTGAATCAAATAAAACATTGTATTGTATTGACAAGGGGGATGCTCGTTGTTGAGCTAGCCCTGTGTGTGCGCAACAGTGCTTTCAACAACAAATACAGGTGCTCGCACATTATAGTGAGGCACTCGGATTGTGCAATTTTGAGGCCGCTGTGTTTTCCGCATAATTATGGAATTGCCTCACTTCCCACACATTCCATCCTTTGGTGCATAATATGCAGATTTTAACAAAAATATATATATTTTCAGGCTCAAACGGCTATTAAGTTACTAAAAACGCAGCAACCCATGTCACTGCGTAGTTGAAGGCCCTACTCAAACTTTGGTCACCTTTCTGTTGCTTGTGTCTGCTTTAGTATGTGAAACTGGTACCATGAGGGGAAACCTTGGCCCAGATAGTGCTAGTGTGTACTGTCAAATGGCAAAGTAATGAGGTAATACTGTCACAAAATGTGCCACACAACACCGCATAATTTGCCTTTTCTTGACGTATAACTCAGTCAAGCCTGCCATATAATTTGGTCCTCCCTTGCCGCATAATTCCTTTGGCCCATTGTAGTTATAAAGAGTCAAGCACACTCACTGTGCGATGACTCTGAAAGATTGTGGGCTTGGACCTTGTCAATCATCGCCTGAAGTGTAACTGCCCCTGCCCCAGCTCTACCAAACCTCCTAGGATCATTTTTGTCAAGCAAGCTGCCAGATTTGTAAATGTACGCCCTTATTTGCAAGTAACACGCACCCACAGACTCTAAATTATATAATACAGATATATTGATGCAAAGTTTGTGACGTATAGACAAAGGCGTGCGCAGATCAGCAGAATCACTCATAATGTGAGAGGCACACAGCGACCGGTACATGGGCAAAAACATGCATGCGTTGGCAGTCCGTGACCTGTACCTGGACATACATGTGCAGGGCGATCACAACTATCTTTTTTTCCTCTCTCTCACATACATGCACATTCACTCACACACACATATACACATAAACGCATGAATGCAACAGAATCATGCACACGTAAATAGACCCAATGAAACACATACACAGAGAACACAAATACACAGGACACTATACTTCTAGAAGTACAAAAAAATAAAAAAAGATTCTCAAAATGTCTCATTATTTGAAAAAAGTAAAGTCAGTCCTCCCTCCCCCTTGCTCGGTCTTTTCAATTGTGCTCCTGAGCCCCTATCGAGCTACCTGTCCCTGACGCCCCTACCTTTAAGGACTCTGCACCGAATTAACTACCAAAATCATTGGTTTGCAACTCACATTTGAAATAAGCATTCCTATCCGGCTTCCCTCCGAAGTACCCCATCCCTTCCAGTGCCAAAAAACCCACGCTCTTCTTTGAAGGAACCTTTCTTCCTTCGCTCTCATGATACCTCCACGACATTATTCCGCAATAGTAGCCCTCCTCAACACCAATGAAAACGTCTGTGCTCTCTTCTGAAGGAACCTTCCAAACTCAGCTGTTGGACATGCATCTTTAGACTACTTAGAATTGATACAAGAATGCCCCACTACACCTATTGACATTAGGAAAGCCAACCTGCTTACAGCCCTCTTTACTGGCAATCGCTCCAAAAGTGACCGTGCTAGAACGCCTAGATTACTTGATAGTCAACCTATGTAAAGTAAATTTTCCAAGACTGCCATTGTTAGACCTAATACTTCACAGACAACGCCCCTTATGTCCAAAATCTTGTAGTAAATTAATGTGCCCCGATTTTTAAACTATCTTAACTCCTTCCACATATCGCACTCAAAGTAGTTGAGCTTCCACGTGGGGAAAGAGCTAAAGTTGGGACCAATACTTGGATGACACAAATAAGGGGTTCTCTGCTCACCCTACTCAACGCCAGCTCTGTTTTCAACTCTGTATACCACAGCATTCTATTTCATCAACTTTTCGAGTCTCCCGTTACCTCATATGTGGCTTACTTCATTCCTGACCAACCACATCCAGAAACTCAAACTTCACTGCTTCCTCTCTGACACCACTCAAGTGAGCTGCTGACTCCACTTTAAAGTTTGTCCCCTGACACCTCTTGCTCATCGTGCACATAGAACTAACTTTTATAGGCAATATTTATCATGTTCCAATTTAAGAATGAAACCTGCAGGATAGCGTAGCCTGCACAATGCACTTTATCTTCTACAATACGAAGAGTTACAGGCCCTTTACTGCACATTGAGCCTAAGTATTTATTATGTCTCAACTCAAGGTCAAAGTTTGTATTTATCTTGCTCAATTTGCACATCAAACCAATTTTTGGATGAAATGTTTATCACGTCTCATTGTACGAACAAAGCCTGCATTTTCCAGCTCTTGCCGGCATATGCACTTTACGCTTTTAAATTACAAATATTACTTGACCACTTCCGTAATGATTAATGTTAGGCAAAGTGTTTATCAGGTCTCATTTTCAATTATGAAGCCGTGTTTATCTTGTTTCTTTTATGGCAACATTGTAATGGTTCTAATTAACGAAACAATCAAATTTACCTTACCTGACACCTCTTTAACGGTGTCCCCGAGGCACCTCTTTAATGGTCTCCCCCCGACACCTCTTTAACGGTTGTCCCCCCGACACCACTTTAATGGTTGTCCCCCGGACACCTCTTAATGGTTGTCCTCCTGACACCTCTTTAGGGTTGTCCCCCGACACCTCTTTAAGGGTTGTCCCCCGACACCTCTTTAAAGGTTGTCCCCCCGACACCTCTTTAAGGGTTGTCCCCCGACACCTCTTTAACGGTGGCCCCCCTGACACCTCTTTAACGGTGGCCCCCCTGACACCTCTTTAACGGTTGTCCCCCTGACACCTCTTTAACGGTTGTCCCCCTGACACCTCTTTAACGGTTGTCCCCCTGACACCTCTTTAACGGTTGTCTCCCTGACACCTCTTTAACGGTTGTCTCCCTGACACCTCTTTAATGGTTGTCTCCTTTACACCTCTTTAACGGTTGTCCCCCCGACACCTCTTTAACGGTTAATGGTTTTCCCCGACATCTCTTTGAAGGTTGTCCCCCTGACACCTCTTTTAGGGTTGTCCCCCCCGACACCTCTTTAGGGGTTGTCCCCCCCGACACCTCTTTAAGGGTTGTCCCTCCCCCGACACCTCTTTAAGGGTTGTCCCTCCCCCGACACCTCTTTAAGGGTTGTCCCCCTGACACCTCTTTAAAGGTTGTCCCCCCGACACCTCTTTAAGGGTTGTCCCCCTGACACCTTTTTAATGGTTTTTCCCCCTGACACCTCTTTAAGGGTTGTCCCCCGACACCTCTTTAGGGGTTGTCCCTCCCCCGACACCTCTTTAAGGGTTGTCCCTCCCCCGACACCTCTTTAAGGGTTGTCCCCCCCCGACACCTCTTTAGGGGTTGTCCCTCCCCCGACACCTCTTTAAGGGTTGTCCCTCCCCTGACACCTCTTTAAGGGTTGTCCCTCCCCCGACACTCTTTAAGGGTTGTCCCCCTGACACCTCTTTAAAGGTTGTCCCCCCGACACCTCTTTAAGGGTTGTCCCCCTGACACATTTTTAATGGTTTTCCCCCTGACACCTCTTTAAGGGTTGTACCCGACACCTCTTTAAGGGTTGTACCCGACACCTCTTTAATGGTTGTCCCCCCGACACCTCTTTAAGGGTTGTCCCCCCGACACCTCTTTAATGGTTTCCCCCCCCGACACCTCTTTAAGGGTTGTCCCCCCGACACCTCTTTAAGGGTTGTCCCCCCGACACCTCTTTAAGGGTTGTCCCCCCGACACCTCTTTAAGGGTTGTCCCCCCGACACCTCTTTAAGGGTTGTCCCCCCGACACCTCTTTAAGGGTTGCCCCCCGACACCTCTTTAACGGTTAATGGTTTTCCCCCGACATCTCTTTGAAGGTTGTCCCCCTGACACCTCTTTGAAGGTTGTCCCCCTGACCCCTCTTTAACGGTTGTCCCCGACATCTCTTTAACAGTTGTCCCCCCGACACCTCTTTAAGGGTTGTCCCCCCCACACCTCTTTAAGGGTTATCCCCCTGCCACCTCTTTAACGGTTGTCCCCCTGCCACCTCTTTAACGGTTGTCCCCCCGTTAACACTTTAACGGTTGTCCCAGAGGCAGCATTTTAAAGGGTTATGTTTGACTGATGACTCATTAGGGAAGAAACAAGCTGCATGGCCACTCCTTCGGGAACATGACTCCCCGAATATTTAGCTCAATCCCACACTTGTGTATTCAAGGCTTGATGTATCTAAGCTTTATGAAAATCATTGAATACAACTTAAAAGTAATGTACCCCAGTACAAAAGGTCTATCAAAGCCAGTTACATCTCCTTATCTTCAGCCAATCAGCTCAAGCCGTGAAGCAAAGAGTCGACTTTCCGCCTGGACTTTGGCACACGGTGAGGTGACAGTTCTGGCACCAACAACCTTCCTCTTTTTTTCGTATCCCTCTTTTCTCCTGTCCCTCTTATCTGCTCTCTTCCCATCTCGCAGTCCACCCATCTGCTGTCTCTCACCTATCCATCTCTTGCCTACTTGCCCATCCTATTTTCTTTATTAGTGTCTAGTTCCCACTCCGTCGACCTATGAATCCACATGCGCTATTTCTTGTATCCTTTTAACTGCCACTTCCTCTACTCTCACATCTTCCCCCTTCTTTCCTTCCCATTTATCTCTTTGTTGCCTTCCCCAGGTATGTTCTCTCTTTGGTCTGTTTTCTGCGTCCTTTCCTTTGTTCAGACATCTCCACCCGAACACCTCAAGAGGTCTTGCTTTCCGTGTGGGTGGATCGTGAGATAGACATTTCTCTTAACACCCCCCACAGACCCTAGCCCTTCTCTAACAGAACAGGGGCAGCCATTGTGCTTTATCCCCTCCCTACTTGAGCCCCCACTCTGATGATGGTTTAAGATCTTTTGCCCAACCAGTGCCAGGAGTTACCCACCTGTGCCACCCCTCGCCTGGTAGTGAAGGGGCCACTAAACGCCTGGAAAGGACTGGAGAGCTATGTGCTCCCTTGGGAAACCATGCACTCACCTCTTGAACGGCTGTACTGATGCAGAGTGCGTACTAATGCAGGGCGCGGCCCGCTCTCCATAGCAAGGTGTACTGACTCGGAGTGCGGCCGAGCCCATTTCTTGGCTGTACCAATTGTTGCTCGTTGGTGGCGTCCATGGAAGTTGAGAGCAGCCTATACATGAAGTACATATAGAATGTGGGCAACGTGCATTCTATGCATCCTCTGCTTGTTCTGATGTAGGGAATGGCCGCAAACCACTTCTCGGTGGGACGTACTGAAGAAGATGGGGTGACTGCCATGCACCTTTCAACAGGGTTTAATGATGTAGAAAAAGTGTTCCCGCGCATTCCTTGGCATGATATAATGTAGAAGATAAATTGGTCTCCATGCACTCCTTGTTGAGGTGTACCGTACTCCATGGCGTGATGCAGTGATGGAGGGTACAGCCCATGTGTTCCATGGCATGATATACTGGTGTAGGCTGTGTGCTCTCCATGTGGTCCACGGCCTGACATACTCATGTAGAGTGGTCCCCATGTGCAGCATGGCCCGATGCACTGATGTAGATAAAGTGGTCCCGATGTGGCCCTTGGTATGAGGCGTTGATGTGGAGCACTGCTCAATGGCACAATGCACGCGTGTATACAGAGTGATTCTCCACACGGTCCATGGCTTGACGTACTGATATAGATAAAGTGTCTGTATGTGGCCCTTGGTATGATGCATTGATGTGGAGCACTGCTCAATGGCATGATGCACTCATGAAGATAGAGTGGCCCCTATGTGGTCCATGGCACGATGCATTCAAGTAGACCGAGTGATTTTCCACGCGGTCCATCGCTTGATGTACTGATGTGGATAGAATGGTCTCCACACTTTCTATGCATAATGTAAAAATGTAGATAGAATGGTCCCTATTCAGTCCACGGCACAACGTACTGATGCAGCTAGAGTGGTCTGTATGCAGTCCGCGGCATGATGGATTGCTGTAGATAGAGTGACCCCCACACAGTCCGTGCCATGATGCACTGATGTAGATTATATCTCCATGGCACAGTGTACTAAGGAAGGTAGAGTGGTCCCCATGAGTTCCATCTTGGGGTGCACCAATGAAGAGTGCAGCCTCAATGTGTTCTATGGCATGACGCGCCATGATGTACTGCTGAAGATAGAATAATTCCTAGGTGGTCCATGATACGATGTACAAATGTAGATAGCATGCTCTCCAGCCGGTCCATGGCATGATGCACTGATGTATATTGAGTGGCCCTAAATGGTCCATGGCATGATACATACATGTAGAGTATATCTTTATGGCATGATATACTAAGGAAGGTAGAGTGGTCCCCGTGCGGATCATCTTGGGGTGCACCAATGAAGAGCGCGGTCTCAAAGTGTCCTACGGCATGACGCAGCATGATGTACTGATGAAGATAGAATAATTCCTAGGTGGTCCACTGCATAATATACTGATGTAGATAGAGGGGTCCCAGACAATCCATGGCATAATGCACACATGTAGAGTATATCTTTGTGGCATGATATACGAAGGAAGATAAAGTGGTCTCCATGAGTTCCATCGTGGTGCGCACTGATGCCGAGGTGCAGCCTGAAAGCGTTCTGTGGCATGACGCACTGATGCACAGTCCTTCCCCAAACACCGATGACCGTACGTGCTGCTTTAGCATAATGGCGACCATTCCGTGACAGTATCTGCTGATGCAGCCTCGCAGTCTTGAGAAATCTTATTATCAATTTGCACTTTTAACAGGCATTATTGAAGCCCTAATGTGGTGATCCCATTATCAATTTTTCAATTTGTGGGAGAAGCCTGGCCTCTGTTTCTTGCATCTCAGTACTTGGAGCAATGCAGGGAGGTAGTCGCGGGGGAATCTGTTGGAGCAGAGGCAGCGCGATACCAGGGATCACAGAGGCAGTCCACCATCCTCAGGTGATGGGTAGACCAAGCACACACTCATTCTCCCAGCACCTTGTTTTAGTTGTTGACAGAGGTGGACAGGTCACTGCCCGAGATAACCTTTCCCCCTGTTGCCTTAAGGTAACATGAACACATGCATGCCATGTGCATGTGCAATAATGAGGTGATCGAAAGGGCTGGAGGGCTGAAAGCGCTTGTGACAGTCAGTAAACAGGCTACAAATTTAGACAACATGCAGTATGTAAAATTACAAGTGCAGGTGGAGGAGAACAGTGTGTTATGTGCGCCCTCAAATCCGAACAACATATTACCCATGAGGGTATCCTGGCGCCTGAGAAGAGATTGTAGGAAAGTGAGTTTCTGTTGTAGTAACCCCACCACTTTTTGCCAGGTGTCTGATGCACTTTGACTTGATGTGCCCTTGGTCACTGCCAATCAGGTTCCCAGGGCCTGTGTTCTTTCCCCGAACTGTACATTTGTACCCCCAATTGGCACTGCTCTGGCCACAAGAAAGTACCTTATAAAAGGTACCATGGGTACCAAGGGCACTGTAACTAGGGAAGGCCTCTAAGGGCTGCAGCCCCTATTGTCACCCTTAGGGGCCCTGCACCCTAACTGCCACACACTGCCATTGCAGACTGTATGTTTTGGTGCAGAGAAAAGTGAAGAGTTGACATGGCACACATCCCCGAGTGCCATACCTGCAACCCACTGCCTGGAGCCCAAGTAGGTCACTCCTCTTGCAGGGTGCACTAGCCCCCAGGTGAGGGTAGAGTTGCTAGAGCCCTGTGCCCCACAGTGTCTAAGTCCATTCTTAGACCTTGTAAGTGCAGTAAACCCATAAAGGGTATATGGACTGGGAGTTGGTGACTACGAACTCCACAGCACCAAAATGGCTTTACTAAAATCTTGGAAGTTTGGTAGCAAACTTCTCAGCACATTAAACCCACGCTAATACCAGAGTGGGATTTCATGTAAAATGCACACAGAGGGCATCTTAGAGCCCGGGTGTGGTTCCTGAATGGCTGCCTGCCATTTGCCACCACCAGACACTTTTCTGGACCCCTGGGTAGAGAGTCGCCGCACTCTGGGTTCAGAAACAAGGTCCTTCCGAGGCTGAGGTGTCATGCCTCCTCCCCCAAGGATGGGCTGCGTCCATGAAGGGGAAGCTTCAAATGCCTGACGCCCTTGTAAGCTGTCCCTGCCTTTTGCTGCCCCCAGCAACTGGCTCACACCGGTTCTGATTCCCAATTTGTACGGGCGAATCGGCGGAAAAACCTAGTTAGGAGGAGAGGTGTGCCCACCTGTGCCAACCCCACCCCTCAGGTGGGGGAGGCGTGAGGTGAAGCACACATCTCAGCCCTCTCCATCTTGAGGATGAGGGGACCCAGCCAATTAGAGAGAGGCTCGTGCTTCCCCTCCCACTGGAGAGTGTCATAATAGTGGGTGTACCCACCCCGAGGAAGGGACCCATTGGTCCCAACCGCACACCCCTGTAACACCCCTAAATGTAGTATTTAGGGGCAACCTTGAACCTTGTCTCCTCAGATTCAAGGAAGAAAGAAGGACCGAAGAGCCGTGCTGACCCAGAAAGAAGAGGACTCCTACTGCTTTAGCCCAGCTCTACTGGCCTGTCCGAATACCGACCTGCCTACAGTAAAACTCTAGCGTTTCCAGCAGCCCCCCAGAGCCCAGAGGACCTGCCCTGCAACCATCTTAAACACTTTGTCTCCCATGAGCACCAGATTTGCGCAAACAAAGACTCCAAGACCAGAACCCGGATTCAGGCGGCTCTGCGGTTCTGCACCCCTCTGCACCCGATGACCACGGCCCGTGTTCGAGTGGCCCAACACCTGAAGGAGGTCTTTCCAGTGATCCTGACCTTGTGATCCCGACCTCCCTCAGGCTACAAGACGATGCCTGCAGCCTCAACCTGAAGGGTCCCCCCCTGACCGCGACCGGAACTGGTAAGCTGACCCGATGCCAGAAGACACCCCTGCACCCGAAGCCCCACAGCTTTGGGTCACCCAACCGACGGTGTCAAGGCATCCCCAAGAACCCACTTACCTCTCCAGCTGGTGGTCGCCTTCAGGAAGTCTCCCTGCCTGAGCCAGCAGCCACTTTACCGAACCGAAGCTCTCTATTGGAATCCACAGGGCCCTGACAATTCCTTGGCGCTCTGCACCTGGCCACCCCAGTGCCCCTGGCGGAGCATTTTGAGTGCCCACTGGACTTTGGGAAACCTTGTTCCTAACCCCCAAGACTCCCCCCCCCCCCCCCCTCCCCCTCAGTAAGTCGTTCACTTCCCTGAGAAACTGCTAATCCTTTTTTGTCCCCCTAGGAACCAATGTTATGAATTTTTTTCCTAAACTTGTGGCAAGTTGAACTTTTTGGATGAAAAGAAATGTAACTATCATGCAAACCTGAAAAGGTCTTACTTACTTTGTATTGTAGGATCCCTGGTGTGGTATCTAGGCTTACCACCTGAGTAGTCGATGTAATCCAAAAGTAATCTAAAAGTATTCCAAAAGTAATTACTGTGTAATTTAAACTGTTTTTAAAGCATATACAAACCTGTAACAATTGCATATTCTACCACAACTGCACTTCCTTGTAAAGTCTTGCATTTGAGAGCATCATTTACTTACCTGTGCCAAGTCCTGCTTGGTTCTAGAAATAAATCTTAAGTATAACTTTTTTATACTTACCCAATTGGTCTGGATTGTGTCTCTGAGTGTATGTAATCAGTCCTTGATTGAGTGAATATATTAAAAGCTTAACACACCCTCCTAATAGGCCTAAATGCTCGCCCACACTACAACAAAGAGAACTGTTAGTGATTATCTAATTTAGCCTCTGCTATGCCTCTGGGGACTCCCTGGACTCTGTCCACACTACACTTTACTTTGGTATAGTATATACAGAGCCAGCTTCCTACAGAGATTAACTATCCTTACTGAGTAGCATCTATCGGAAGGTTTTAAGTTTCTTGCAGAGTGCGAGGACGGAGCAGGCAGCTCTTATCTAGAAGTGGAGCTCGTTCCAAGCTTTAGAGGCGATGTGTGGGAACGAGTGACCCCCAGTGTTGGCTCGCTGTGTGTGAGGGATGTGGACAAGGAGTGGGCTGTCCGAGCGGAGGTGTCTAATCGGAGTGTGGAAGTGGGTGTTGTTGTTGAGGCAGGCTGGGCTGTGGAAATGTAGAGCTTTGTAGGTTTGAGTGAGGAGTTAGAGAAGGGAGCATTAGTGGATTCGGAGCCAGTGGAGATGTTTGGGGTATTGGTTGTTTGATTGCAGTGAGGTAGGTTGAGTGTGAGGAAAAGCCTACTATGAAAGTACTATCAGTGCACGCCACGTATATCACGTCACCCGGGTCAGCTCTGACCCCTGGTCCAATCGCTGTACTCCTATTGTTTGGTGAAGGACCCACAACACCCCTAGGCCAACTCTACTGATTATTCTGCAATCCTTTGTCTACATCAAGGAAGTGTTAGCTGTTCCCCTCTGCAATGTCACCCTTGACCTCTGAACCTTCTTAACCTTGCAAACCAGGAGCCTCTACTGCTCCTGCCTTGTTCTTGGTTGTAACCAATGTTACCGCCGAGCCGCCGCTCGGTCTAGGGTTGTTGGGAGTTTGTTGATCTTCCTTGCTCACACTCCACTGCCACCAGGATGAGAAAGGAAACGGCGGGCCCTTATGGGGACCGGCCCGCTGGCGTCGCCTCATGATGATGTCATCACTTTGGTTGCTAGTTTATTTATACCAGAGAGAGAGAGTGACAGACTGGTCGCCGAAGCAACTCTACTGCAGTCACCATCACAGCTCATCCTGTATTGATGTCTCGCCCAGGGTGGGACCCTGCTCCTATTTGTCCTGATGAATTGGTCTCAATCTCGCTCACTCTCTCCCTCCTCTCTCCTCTCTCTCCTCACCCTCTCTCTCTCCTCACCCTCTCTCTCTCTCCTCACCCTCTCTCTATCTTTTCTCTCTCTAACCTTCTCTCTCTCACCCTCTCTCTCACCCTCTCTCTCACCTCCTCTCTCACCCTCTCTCCTCTCTCACCCTCTCTAACCTTCTCTCTCTCTCACCCCCTCTCTCTCTCTCTCTCTCTCTCTCACCCTCTCTCTCTCTCTCTCTCTCTCTCTCTCTCACCCCCTCTCTCTCTCTCTCTCTCTCTCTCTCTCACCCTCTCTCTCTCTCTCTCTCTCACACCCTCTCTCTCTCCCTCACCCGCTCTAACCTTCTCTCTCTCTCACCCCCTCTCTCTCTCTCTCTCTCTCTCTACACCCCCTCTCTCTCTCTCTCTCTCTCTCTCTCACCCTCTCTCTCTCTCTCTCTCTCTCTCTCTCACCTCTCTCTCTCTCTCTCTCTCACCCTCTCTCTCT